>NC_072436.2:17320075-17623106 GCF_028878055.3 Symphalangus syndactylus | reverse complement strand
AAGTAAGAGTTAAAATAGCAAGACCGTTGAAAGAGCAGATAGTGGTGCAGGGGCTTTGAGGGTACAGCAGGCATCGTGAATGTGGCTCTGAAGGCCTGATATTCGGGAAGTTCTAGCCAGGGCCTGAGAGATGGCTCATTTGAGACATTTCAATATAGTCAGGCTGGGTGTGTGATGAACCAAGACTGGGGAGAGAAACAATCCCTTCTTCCCTTTTGGGGGTATCTGGTATGCACCTTGATCCTGGGGGCGGTAAAGGGCAGGGACTTCAGGGTGCACTTCTGCTTGTCTAGGGGTTTGGAGAACAGACACCTGAGGCTCAGACAGGTCTCTCTGGCCTCCAGGGACATGTCCAGCCTCCTCTGCGTGCCCCCTCCTCTAGAAACCTTCTTCCCATCTCACAGCCCTCACTGCCACCCTCCAGGGTGAGGCACCAAGCCAGGAAGAGGCCTTACCAAACTTGGAGTAGAAGTAGCACTCAGGCATCCTGGTGAGGTCATACTGGTGCAGGAACTTGCAGTGATCACCCTTCTTGCACAGCCCCCGGAGCCAGTGCTTGCACACCACCATCTTCTCCCCTCGGTCATGTCGGAAGGGGCAGAGTTTCCCTGGAGACACCAGAGCACCTGGCTGGGAGGCCCCTCATCCACAGCCTGGGCCCTGCTCAGCCCTCCAGGGGATTCCCCAGGAGGGTACCTGACTCAGTCCCCAGCGGCTCTCCCCTTATCCCTTCACCTGGACCCTGTAGGGGCTGGAACTGGGAGCCGAGGCAGCATGAAGGGCAAGCTTTTTTTTTTTTTTTTTTGAGACGGAGCCTTGCTCTGTCGCCCAGGCTGGAGTGCAGTGGCGTGATCTGGGCTCACTGCAAGCTCTGCCTCCCGGGTTCACGCCATTCTCCTGCCTCAGCCTCCCGAGTAGCTGGGACTACAGGTGCCCGCCACCACGCCTGGCTGTTTTTTTGTATTTTTTAGTAGAGACAGGATTTCACTGTGTTAGCCAGGATGGTCTCAATCTCCTGACCTCGTGATCCGCCCGCCTCAGCCTCCCAAAGTGCTGGGATTACAGGCATGAGCCACCGCGCCCGGCCAAGCTCTTGTTTTTGAGATGGCGTCTCGCTGTTGCCCATGCTAGAGAGCAATGGCACGGTCTCAGCTCACTGCAACCTCCACCTCCCGGGTTCAAGTGATCCTCCTGCCTCAGCCTCCCAAGTAGCTGGAATTATGCCCGCAACTACACCCGGCTATTTTTTTATTTATTTATTTTTAGTAGAGACAGGGTTTCACCATGTTGGCCAGGCTGGTCTCGAACTCCTGATCTCAGGTGATCCATCCACCTCAGCCTCCCAAAGTGCGGGATTATAGGCTTCAGCCACCGTGACTGGCCAGGGCAAGCTCTTCTTAATGTACAGCTGTTCCCACTACCACACCTTTGCCCATCCTTCCCATCTACCTGACGTGCCATACCCTTCTCCAGGGAAATACCTGGGCTCAGAACAGCTGCCTCCTTTTCATTCACAAAATGCCTAACACCTTCTCTCGTCCTGCCAGGGAGCAGGGCCAGGCTTTCTAGCCCAGAATCCCCACACCCAGCCCAGCCCCTGGCACATAGTAAGTGCTCAGTAAGGACATGTTGAATTCCCATCTTTAAAAACACCAAATGTTATGCTTCCCGATTCCAGAGACCTAACAGGGTGACAGAAGAGCCAACTTTGTAATGATTTATAAGGAATATTCCATGGAAATGTTACATTTAACTGTTTTATCATCTTCACTCAAGTCTGCCTTGCTATTAGCAGGAAGGACATCCAGTTCCTAAGTTTCTTTCTTTTTAATTTATTTATTTGAGACAGGATCTTAGCCTTTTGCCCAGGCTGGAGTGCAATGGCAAAGTCATGGCTCACTGTAGCCTCAACTTCCTAGACTCAGACAGTTCTCCCATCTCCGCCTCCCGAGTAGCTAGGACTACAGGCCTGCACCACCACACTGAGCTAAATTTTTATTTTTTGTAGAGACAGGGCTTTGCCATGTCATCCAGGCTGGCAGTTCCTGAGTTTCTAAGCAGGTCCAGCCTCATGCCTGGCCAGTTCTCTGACATAATTTGAGGGCTAGGGGAGGTGTTCTTTCCATTTTTCCTTTTTTTTTTTTTTAAAAAAAATTATGTTTTGTAGAGATGGGGTCTCGCTATGTTGCCCAGGCTGGTCTTGAGTGATCCTCCAGCCTCTGCCTCTCAAAGTGCTGGGATTACAAGTGTGAGCCAACTCCCCTGGCCAAGGTGCTCTCTTTAAATACCCCTAACCTCCACCCCTGGCTATTGACTTGCTTGGTTCTGACCTTCCACCATAATAGCTTTCTTTCTTTGCAGAAGGGTGTTGCTAGGAACCACTGCTCTAGGGACTAGATGGGCCGAGCTGAGGAGACGCCACTCAGTCCACATCGAGCCTGCAGGGTCCTGGGTGCACAAGGCCTTGGGCGACCAGTGATCCCATTTCCCTTCTCCCCGCATGGTCCAGGGCTGGCCCCAAGACAAGGCAGGTGGGCGAACATGGCCCCAGGTCCTCCTTTCCTGGTCCCCACCAGCCCCCCAGCTTCCAGGGACAGAGTCATTTGGATCAGAAAGCATGTCCTAAACTCTCACACCAGCGAGATTTCTTAACCTAAATGTATAGGCAAGTGGTAGGAAGACTAGGAAACCCTAAAATTGTAAGCCAATTTTTTTTGGCAATTGTATATTTCTGTGGGAAGAGCCTCTACGTCAGCCATGAGCCAGAAGAAAAGTTGAAAACCCTTGTATTTGAGTCAGGCCTTCCCAGAATGGCTGCATTTGGGGAGAGGTGCCTAGGAAGACGGTATTGACCCAAGTCAGGGCAGGAGAGAAGTGGAGGATGCTTTTTGATAGCATTTCAAAGATGGTGGCAGGTGCTACCTCAGGGCATAGGGAATGGATGAGACAACTGACCAGTTTCCAAACTGAGTCAGAGCATGGGACTGGGGGAGAAGGATG
The DNA here is from genome assembly GCF_028878055.3 of Symphalangus syndactylus. NCBI lineage: Eukaryota > Metazoa > Chordata > Mammalia > Primates > Hylobatidae > Symphalangus > Symphalangus syndactylus. The sequence goes on along the minus strand of NC_072436.2, from coordinate 17,620,106 downwards.
CCTCTCTTCTAGCTGGGAGGAAATCAAGAAAAACATTAAGAAGCTGGAGCCTCCTGGGAATGCACAGGCCAAAGCTCAGACACACGCCCATCCCAGCAAGGCAGAAAGAAAAAATTACGCCTTTCGAGGCAGCCTGGTTACCCTGATGCGAACTGCAAACTACGAAGACTGCTGCTGAGGCGGGGAAATCTTAGGGGAGGGGCAGGCTGCTTGATGGATCCAACCACTTATCCTTTGTCTACCTGTAAGTCTAAAATTCTGCTCCATGGCTGGGCGTGGTGGCTCACGCCTGTAATCCCAGCACTTTGGGAGGCCCAGGCAGGTGGATCACCTGAGGTGAGGAGTTTGAGACCAGCCTGGCCAACATGACAAAACCCCATTTCTACTAAAAATACAAAAATTAGCCGGGCTTGGTGGCATGCGCCTGTAGCTCCAGTTACTCGGGAGGCTGACAAAGGAGAGTCGCTTGAACCCAGGAGGCAGAGGCTGCAGTGAGTTGAGATCATGCCACTTCACTCTAGCCTGGGCAACAGAGCGAGACTCCATCTAAAAATAAATAAAATAAAAATAAAATTCCACTCCATCCCAATTTTCCCTCCCCAGGTGCAAATTCGACACCCTATCCCAGGCCAGGCAGAGCCCCTGCTGGGTGTAGCTCAGACAGACCCTACACTCACCCAGCTTGGGGCCCAAGCCTGTCTGCTAACTCACCTTTCTCACAGAGCCCTTTAGTGAAGAAGTTGCACACAGCTGAGGCCGACTCTGGAAGGAGAAGAGGGAACGGAGAAGGTAGCTTCCCCAGAGGCTGCAGCTGTTCCGGGAGCCTCCACCTCCTATCGGCATGTCCCACCTAGACCTCCCCCAGGCTCTGGCCTATGGGACCCCAAATCTGGGCCCTGTAGAGGTTAAGCTGCAGAGCCAGCTAGCAGACCTCAACCCTTAACCCCCCAACTCTGAAACAGAGGAGCTCGAGGGGCTCAAGGCTGGCCCAGGAGCTTGGGAGGCCAGTGTGGCTTCTCTCAATTCACCGTCTCTCTGTGCCTCTCTTTCTCAGTCTGGAAAATGGGTTGCCCCGAAGCCACAGAAGAGAGAGACAGAGAAGGGGCTGTCGCATCAGGGAGTTGAGCAGAGACGCCTGTAGAGAAGGAAGGGGGAGCAAGGCCGGGCGTGGTGGCTCACGCCTGTAATCCCAGCACTTTGGGAGGCCAAGGTGGGCGGATGATGAGGTCAGGAGTTTGAGACCATCCTGGCTAACACGGTGAAACCCCATCTCTACTAAAAATACAAAAAGTCAGCCGGACGCGGTGGCGGGCGCCTGTAGTCCCAGCTCCTCAGAAGGCTGAGGCAGGAGAATGGCGTGAACCCAGGAGACAGAGCTTGCAATGAACCGAGATTGCGCCACTGCACTCCAGCTTGGGCTAAAGAGCGAGACTCCGTCTCAAAGAAAAAAAAAAACAGAAGGTGGGGGAGGGACAGTGGCCCCATCCTCACTCACTGTCCATGCCCTGGAAAGGCAGGAGCCCAGTGCCCTTCTGCATCTCGACATCCTTCTCAAAGGCAAAGGTGAACCGCTCCAGCCCCGCGATGACCTCTTGCATCTTCCGTCTCCTGCTGGGGCTGCGGAAGCTGCTGGAACCCAGGCAGTTGGGCCCAATATAGCTCATCAGAGGCCCTTAAGGGGCCAGCGCCCAATGCCTCCCCCTTCACCCCAGGCAGGGTGCCAGTGGCCAGGTGACTGCAGGGGACTCTCCAGCCTGGGCTGTACAGGAGCAGGGCCCAGCTGCCTCACCCGGCCCACCCAGTGCAGGGGCAGACGCCCCAGAGCCCCTCACCCCCACACTGTGTACACAACGCCCACTCGGGTAGGGAGGGATTCGCAGAGCCCCACAAACTGCTTATCTCTGCATGTTATCAAACACAAACGTGGCGTGCACGCAGACATTACCAAACCTGGGCTCATAGTTTGTCCATGAAGACACAGCCACAGGTTAGCAAAGAGTTGCACAAACCAACCGCAGCAAGGCTGTTATTCTGCCGGAGCTGGGGGTGGTGGGGGTGTGCAGAGGGAGGGAGCCGTCCCACCTCCCCGCTTCTTCCCATCAGGGAAGGGGTCTCCCTCTGGGACCCCTGACACCCCTTTTCTGGCCTGAATGACAAGCCCCGAGTGAGCTCTTCATGGGAGACAGGGAAAAAGGAATGAAGAGGAGAGGAATTGAAACAGTTGGATGAATGGCGCTTTGTTTACCTCGCACACAATCGCCAGCTTGGCGGGAGGGCGGAACCGACCCAAGGCCAGGGCGGCCTCCCAGCCAGGATTCCACAGGGCCACCCAGTGCCACCCCACCCCTGAGAAAGTGCTTTATAAATGAAATCTCTATGCAAATGTTGTTTTATTATTATTACACCACCCCTGCCTGCAGGGCTGGGGACATCTGAAAATGCTTTCAAAGGATCATGTTAGGGCTCTAATTAGACCAGGCTCCCCCCTCCCCCTGCTCTGGCCCCAAACTGGCCTTGCCTCTAACTAGAGCTGCTGTTCTCAGTCACATTGGCCTTTGATGCCCATAGAACCAGAACCCACACGCCCTCCTTTGTGGGTGCCCAAACCCAGAAGGGAGAGGTGGGCGGCCCTGCAGGCTCTCAGCTGGGCCAACATGAACTAGCTTGCTGGCTGTTGTTCCCCGTGGCTGTGGCTCCTAGATCTGTTCTTTTGAACTCCAGATCAGAAAAGAAAATAGCTGGAGAGATAGACACCTGGAGTCGAGGCGGGACTGGGAGGAGCAGGGATCAGATCCAAGAGTTTGCAGAAGCTCAGGCCTCTGACTGCATCCTGGGAGAGGCAGAGGGACCCAGCTCCAGGGCTGCTAGAGGGTGGGGCCAAGGGGGTCCCTGGGGTAGAAGCCCTGGCTTCTCTTGGCCTTAGCTATGTGCGTTGATTAGTAGTCCCAAGAATGCATTTATCTGTCAACACAGGCTCATTAGAGGCTCACAGCAGCCTGGCAGCGCAGGCAGGACCCATGAGGGAATCAAAGCCCAGGGAGGCCAAAGCCACGTGGTTTGGGAGGCGATATGGATGGGATTCAAATCTAGGTCTCTTGACGACTTCCTTCCCTAAACATCCCTGAGCATCTCTGCACTAAGGCCACGTCCCTATCCTCAGAGATGGCCCCATCAAGGAGGGGACATTAGCCATTCACATAATAATGCGATGGAGGCACGAGGGGCCCAGCAGGGCAGGAAGGGGTAGCAGGGAGAGCTCTCAGTGGAGACTCATGATGATGGAGAGAGAATGTTCTGGAAGAAGGCCAGCAGTATGAAGGTTGGGGCGTGGAGCAACGTGCAGGCTGAGGAGGCGCTCAAGGGTTTGGTTTGGCAGAAGTGGGGTAAAGAGGCGGAATGAGGGCAATGAGGCTGAAGAGCTGAGAAGGGACGCAACTCTGGGGGGCCTGCTGGGGCCTGCTGGGGCCAGCTTTGCAGGGGAGTGATCGTGAAGGCAGCAGAGCCACCACAGGGCTCTAAGAACTGTACATGGCTCTCTGAGGGATGGTCGGGGGAAGACTGGACGGGGCCTGCTTAGAGGATGAATTTTTTTTTTTTTGAGACTGAGTCTCGCTCTATTGACCAGGCTGGAGTGCAATGGCGTGATCTCGGCTCACTGCAACCTCTGCCTCCCAGGTTCAAGCAATTCTCCTGCCTCAGCCTCCCGAGTAGCTGAGATTACAGGCCCACACCACCACACCTAGCTGATTTTTGTACTTTTAGTAGAGACAGGTTTTCGCCATATTGGCCAGGCTGGTCTCGAACTCCTGACCTCAGGTGATCTGCCTGCCTCATCCTCCCAAAGTGCTAGGATTACAGGCATGAGCCACTGTGCCCAGCCTGGGGATGACTTTTTAAAATCATGAGAGCCCTGGGGATATAGCCCAAAGATCTTTCTGCTACTCTGGTGGCCTGCAAGAGTTAATTGATGAGGGATGAACATGAAGGAGACTCCTGGCTAAGACTCCTCCCTCCATCACGCCAGCTTCTCTGCTCCTCCACCGGGGCTTCCCATCCCACCTCTAGGTGCCTGGCCAGCAGAGGTGTGTGGTGGACGTCACATGGATGAAATCCCTTCTCCCAGTGGGTCATCATTAGTTTGGCACACAAACAACGGGGCTTGCATTCATAGTTTTTGCTTATTCAAAATACCTTCTGCAGTAAATTGAACTGGCTACCCAAAAAGTCTAGGTCCAGGCCAGGTGCAGTGGCTCACGCCTGTAATCCCAGCATTTTCAGAGGCCAAGGCAGGAGGATCGCCTGAGCCCAGGTGTGCAAGACCAGCCTGGGCAACAAAGCAGGACTCCCATCTCTACAAAAAATTAAAAAATTATTAGGTGGGCATGGTGGCACATGTCTGTAGTTCCAGCTACTTGGGAGGCTGAGGCAGGAGGATTGCTTGAGTCCAGGAGGTTGAGGCTGCAGTGAGCCATGGTTGCACAACTGCACTCCAGCCTGGGTGACAGAGAAGGATGCTTTTTTCAAAAAAAAAAAAAAAAAGTCCAGGCATGTTGGCTCACTCACATCTGTAATCCCAGCACTTTGGGAGTCCAAGGTGGGTGGATCAACTGAGGTCAGGAGTTCAAGAGCAGCCTGGCCATCATGGTGAAACCCCATCTCTATCAAAAATACAAAAAGTCGGCTGGGCGCGGTGGCTCACGCCTGTAATCCCAGCACTTTGGAAAGCCGAGGTGGGCGGATCATCTGAGGTTGGGAGTTCAAGACCAGCCTGATCAACATGGAGAAACCCCATCTCTACTAAAAATACAAAGTTAGCCAGGCGCGGTGGCGCACACCTGTAATCCCAGCTACTTGGGAGGCTGAGGCAGGAGAATCGCTGGAACCCAGGAGGTAAAAGTTGCGGTGAGCCCAGATCGCGCCATTGCATTCCAGCCTGGGCAATAAGCGCGAAACTCTGTCTCAAACAAACAAACAAACATTAGCAGGGCATGGTGGCAAGCACCTGTGGTCCCATCTACTTGGGAGGCTAAGTCAGGAGAATCACTTTAACTCAGGAGGCAGAGGTTGCAGACAGCCAAGATTGCACCACTGCACTCCAGCCTGAGCGACAGAGCTAGACTCTGTCTCAAAAAAAAAAAAAAAAAAAAAATTAATCAAAATAAAAAATAAAAAAAATCAAAGTCCTAACCCCTGGTACCTGTGAACATGAACTTCTTTAGAAGCAGTGTTGACATCCTGGAATTAGGGTGATTCCTAAACCGAGTAACTGGTGTGATTATGAGAGAAAGGAGGGGATAATTGAGACACAGGCACAGAGGGGACACAGAGAAGGCCATGGGGAGACAGAGGTGGAGACTGGGGTGACCCAGCTTCCGTGGATGGCCAAAGATTGCCATCTCCACCAGAAGCCAGGAGAGAGATGTGGGACAGACTCTCCCTCAGGGCCTCCAGAAGGAACCCACCCTGCCTATATCTTGACCTCGGGTCTGGCCTCCAGAATGTGAGAGAATGAATTCCTATGGTATTCAGCCACCTTTGTGGTAATTTGTGACAGCAGCTCTAGGAAATGAATAGACCTTCTCACTTGGCATTCAGGTTCAAGGCTGGGCGCGGTGGCTCATGCCTGTAATCCTAACCCTTTGGGAGGCCAAGGCAGGAAGATCACTGGAGCCCAGGAGTTCGAGACCAGTCTGGGCAACATGATGAGATTCCATCTCTACAAAAAATTTAAAAATTAGCTAGTCATGGTGGCACATGCCTGTAGTCCCAGCTGCTACTTAGGAGGCTGAAGCAAGAGGGTCCCTCGAGCCTGGGAGGTCAAGGCTACAGTGAGCCATGATTGCACCACTGCACTCCAGCCTGGGTGACAGAGTAAGACCCTGTCCCAGCAAGAAAGAAAGAAAGAAATTTAGTTTTGGAAGATCTTATCTTTTTTTTTTTTTTTTTTTTTTGAGACTGAGTTTTACTCTTGTTGCCCAGGCTGGAGTGCAGTGGCGTGATCTCGGCTCACTGCAACCTCTGCCTCCCAGGTTCAAACGATTCTCCTGCCTCAGCCTCTTGAGTAGCTGGGATTACAGGCATGTGTCACCACGACTAGCTAATTTTGTATTTTTGGTAGAAACGGGGTTTCTCTATGATGATCAGGCTGGTCTCGAACTCCCGACCACAGGTGATCCACCCGCCTTGGCCTCCCAAAGTGCCGAGATTACAGGCGTGAGCCACCGTGCGTGGCCGACCTCACCCCTTTTATAGATGAGCAAACAGACACCCAGAGAAGTTGAGTGATTGTTAAGCTTTGCTGAGGCCAGGGGAGCTGCCCCACCTCATGGCTCTTGAAGCAAATGGGTGTCCCCATTATACAACAACAAAAAGCAGTGCCCCAGCCCTGGAATGTCCCCTCTGAAACCTCACAAAGCCCTCTTCTGTGCCCTGGAGCTTATCCCTAGCCCTTGTGTTTTCGTTTATTAATTGATTCATGGTGCTAAGTGGACACTCAAATCGCTGTACAAACAGAAGCGTGAATTTTTAATCACCATCATTATGAGGCTCTCATTTAGCTCTGGCTGCAAATTTCCTGAATTGTCATCATCCAGCTCCTTCCCCTTTATTAATGCTCTGCTCTGAAAAGCGGGGGTGGAGGTGGGGGAAGCTTTGGAATTCTCTGGCTGCAGGGCCTGGCAAGGTCATCATGTCCATGCCCCTGGCCTGGGATCAATGGCAGCCAGTGCTTTGCTGGGCAGAACGTGGCCATGCCCACCTTTCTTTTATCTGGAGTACCTGCCTTCCTCTCCACTGAGTGCCCTGTCTTTATGGCGACAGTGCAGACAGGGGCGTCAGACAGGCCAAGGTTCAAATCCAGCCTTTGTCAGCTACCAGTCTATATCCTGGGTCAGGCATTTAATCGCCTCTCTGAACCCCAGATTCTGCATTAGTAAAATGGGAGCAACGCACACTACATCCCTGGAGGACTGAGGATCAGTGAAAGTACATGTGGGTGCCTGATACAGGGGTGGTTTTTGTTATTGTTGTTTTTTTTTGTTGTTTTTTGAGACGGAGTCTCGCTCTGTCGCCCAGGCCGGAGTGCAGTGGCAGGATCTCGGCTCACTGCAAGCTCTGCCTCCCGGGTTCACGCTATTCTCCTGCCTCAGCCTCCCGAGTAGCTGGGATTACAGGCGCCTGCCACCATGCCTGGCTACTTTTTGTATTTTTAGTAGAGACAGGGTTTCACCATGTTGGCCAGGCTGGTCTCCAACTCCTGACCTCAAGTGATCCGCCCACCTCGGCCTCCCAAAGTGCTGGGATTAAAGGCCTGAGCCACTTTGCTTGGACCTATCCCTTCTTAAAATGCATTATTCCTAAGGGCCCCTGGTAAAAGATGCCATGGGGGAAGGGGTCCCATGATGGTTCAGGTGCTGCTGGGGGCTACTGTAAGATCCGGCAGTGATGGCCTGGCAGCCGAATAGCCACAGGGTTGGGAGGGGCTGGAGGTCAGGAGGAGTGCCCCTCACCCACTGCTGCTGCTGCTCAGTCCCAGGGACAATGAGCCAGTGTGCCCCGCTCTCTCCACCGCCCTTTGTGCCCCAAGAATGCCACTTGGAGGGGACAGCTGTTGGCTTCACAGTGGCCACTTGAAGTGCAGGGCAGGGAGGCCCTGCAGCCAGGCTGGTCCTGCTCTGTCATTGTGCAGGAACTCGTCTCTAGGAGTCCGTCAGTTCTAACACCTGCAGCCAGGGAAACGCATCTACTTCCCCTTGGGGCTTGGAAACAGCCACAGGACTAATAAACCATCCACACTTCTCACTGAAGGCTCCTCCCATTCTCACGACAAACTCCTGAGCTGCTCTACCCGTTTTATAGGTAAGGAAACCAAGGCCCAGAAGTTAAACCACTGCCTAAGCTTATGTAGCCAGTAGATGTGGGAATAGGGGCCTAGAATCCAACCTTGCTACCAGTTACTAGGACTTAATTAGTTTAGGTTCCCTGTTTACATTATATTCGAATTCCCACAAAACCTTGCAAAGAGAGCTATTATTATTTCTCTTCTACAATTGAAAAAAGCCAAGGCTAAAGGCTTAGATGTGCTTCCTAAAGACCACAAGCTCAGGTCTGCTTGGCCCCAAAACCAGCTCCTTTCAGCCTAACAAGCTAAGCGTGGGAGACGGCTCCACCTCCCCTGGGCTGGGAAGACCACCCAGACCCCTGAGGCCCAAGACAGCTACTGAGCCTTTGCTTGTCCCTGAGTAGGTAGGTTGCAGATTCTACTCTTGGTCCAAATATCAAGGAAACAGGACATTTTGGGCTTAGGGAGTCAGCCCTGGTCAAAGCGGTGTGCGGATAGCATTCCCTGTCCACTGTTGCCACGACGTGTCTTCACTTGGTCTTCAGGTCATCCTCCGCCCTGCCTGGGGTTCTGTGCCCAGAGCCTCTCCAGGCTGAGCAGAGGGAAACTCCACATGCTTCAGTCCCTGCCTCCTATGCCCTGTGAGAAAGGAGCCTGTCACCCGCAGCTGCAGGCCCGGCCTGTTGGCAAAGCCGAATTGGCAGAGGTGGCAGGTGGGGCAGCTTGGGTCACACTCTGGTCTCCTCCTCCTTAACCACAGTCCTCTGGCTTCCCACGTCTGGCTCTTACCCTCCCCCCTCTGGGGAGCTATTCACTCACTCACTCACTCATTCACTTACTCATTCATGCACTCACTCATTCACTCACTTATTCACTCATTCATTCATTTATTCACTCACTCACCTATTCACTCACTCACTTACTTATTCACTCACTCATTCACTCACTCATTCACTCACTCATTCACCCATTCACTCATTCACTCACTCACTCACTCATTCACTCACTCGTTCACTCACTCATTCACCCATTCACTCACTGATTCACTCATAGTCACTCACTCATTCACCCACTCATTTGCCCATTCACTCACTCATTCACTCACTCATTCACTCACTCACTCATCCACTCATTCACTCACTCATCTACTTACTCATTCACTCATTCACTCACTCACTCATTCACTCACTCATTCACTCACTCATTCACCCATTCACTCATTCACTCACTCACTCACTCATTCACTCACTCGTTCACTCACTCATTCACCCATTCACTCACTGATTCACTCATAGTCACTCACTCATTCACCCACTCATTTGCCCATTCACTCACTCACTCATCCACTCATTCACTCAATCATCCACTCATTCACTCACTCATCTACTTACTCATTCACTCATTCACTCACTCATTCACTCATTCACTCACGCATTCACTCACTCATTCACCCATTCACTCACTCGCTCACTCATTCACTCACTCATTCACTCACTCATTCACTCATTCACTCACCCATTCACTCACTCACTCATTCACTCACTCACCCACTTACTCATTCAATCACTCATTCATTCACTCACCCACTTACTCATTCACTCGCCCGCTTACTCATTCCCTCACCCACTTATTCACTCACTCATTCACTCACCCCCTCACTCATTCACTCATTCATTCACTCACCCACTTACTCATTCACTCACTCACTCATTCACTCACCCACTTATTCACTCATTCATTCACTCACCCGCTCACTCATTCACTCTCTCATTCACTCATTCATTCACTCACCCACTTACTCATTCACTCATTCATTCACTCACCCACTTACTCATTCACTCACTCACTCATTCACTCACTCACCCACTTATTCACTCACTCATTCACTCACTCACCCACTTACTCATTCACTCACTCATTCACTCACCCGCTCACTCATTCACTCTCTCATTCACTCATTCATTCACTCACCCACTTACTCATTCACTCACCCACTTACTCGTTCACTCACTCATTCACTCGTTCACTCATTCATTCACTCACCCACTTACTCATTCACTCACTCATTCTCTCATTCACTCACTCGTTCTCTCATCCACTCACTCACTCATTCCCTCACTCACTCATTCACTCACTTATTCACTCATTCACCCACTCGTTCACCCATTCACCCACTCGTTCACTTATTCACCCACTCGTTCACTCATTCACCCACTCATTCACTCAGTCACTCACTCATTCACTCACTCACTCAAAAGTATTTTTTAACTGCTGCTGTCTCTGGAAGACACAGAACAAACAAGACACAGCCACTTGCCTAGGAGATTGCACTCGGTAGAATAATGTGCTCCCATCCAAAGATGCCCACATCCTAATTTCCAGAAACTGTGGATGTGTTACCTTACAAGGCAAAAGGGACCTTACTGATGCAATTAAGTTAAGAATCTTGAGATAGGAAGATTATTCTGGATTATCTGAGTGGGCCCAATAGCACCACAAGGATCCTTATGAGGAGGAGGCAGGAGGGTCAGAGGAAGGGAGAGACACAGAGGAAGAGATGAAAAAACAGAGAGATGTGAAGCTGCTGCACTGCTGGCTTTGAAGCTGGAGGAAGGAGCCATGAGCCAAGGAATGCGGGTGGTCTCTAGAAGTGGAAAAGACAGATTCTCCTCTCAAACCTGCAGGAGGAACACAGACCTACCCACACCTTGATTTTAGCTCAGTGAAAGCCATCTGGACCTTCTGACCTTTAAAAATGTGAGATATTACATTTGTGGGCCAGGCATGGTGGCTCATGCCTATAATCCTAGGACTTTGGGAGGCTGAGGAGGGTGGATTGCTTGAGCTCAGGAGTTTGAGACCAGCCTGGGCAACATAATGAGACCTCATCTCTACAAAAATTAGCTGGACGTGGTGGCCTGCACCTGTAGTCCCAACTACTCAAGAGGCTGAGGTGAGAGGTTGGCTTGGACCCAGGAGATGGAGGTTGCAGTGAGCTGAGATTGTACCACTGCACTCCAGCCTGGGCAACAGGCCAGACCATGTCACAAAAAAAAAAAAAAAAAAAGTGCTGGTTTATTTTTTGTTTGTTTGTTTTGTTTTGTTTGAGACAGAGTCTGGCTCTGTCACCCAGGCTGGAGTGCAGTGGCGTGATCTCGGCTCATGGCAAGCTCTGCCTCCTGGGTTCACGCCATTCTCCTGCCTCAGCCTCCCGAGTAGCTGGGACTACAGGTGCCCGCCACCGTGCCCGGCTAATTTTTTGTATTTTTTAGTAGAGACGGAGTTTCACCATGTTAGCCAGGATGGTCTGGATCTCCTGACCTCATGATCCGCCCGCCTCAGCCTCCCAAAGTGCTGGGATTACAGGCGTGAGCCACCGTGCCCGGCCAAAAAAGTGCTGTTTTAAGCTACCAGATTTGTGGCAATTTGTGTTTTCTATTTGTTTGTTTTGTTTTGAGGCAGAGTTTCACTCTGTCGCCAGAGCTGGCGGGCAGTGGTGCCATCTCAGCTCACTGCAACCTCCACCTCCTGGGTTCAAGCGATTCTTGCGCCTCAGCCACCTGAGTAGCTGGGATGACAGGCATGCACCACCACACCTGGCTAATTTTTGTATTGTTTTTTAGTAGAGACAGGATCTTTCCATGTTGGACAGGCTGGTCTTGAATTCCTGATCTCAAGTGATCTGCCCACCTCAGCCTCCCAAAGTGCTGAGATTCCAGGCATGAGCCACTGTACCCGGCCAATTTGTGATAATTTGTTACAGCAACAATAAGGAAACTAGTATAGAGGGGAACATAACCAACAAGCAGGCAGTGACATCAGAAGGCACTGGCGGAGCTACTACAAGGCTGCTGAGCTCTCACTTAGGTGTTGCAGGAAGGCTTCTGGGAGGAAGTGAAACAAACGCGTAGACAGGTAGAGTCTTGTAAAGGCAGAAGGGGGACAATGGTTCCAGCTGCCGCCATGCGTTTAGGAAATCACTTCTGGTTCTATAGGACCAGATCTGGCACACTGGCTGCTGGGGGTGGCTCAAAGGACTGGGAGGTCCAGGCTTGGGAAAGCCCTCAAACCCAAGGCCTTGAGGAGTCACTGAAGGAGCCCACTTTACGATGTTGGTGAAATTTGCATTTTTACTTTATTTTTTATTTTTGAGATGGAGTCTCTGTCATCCAGGTTGGAGTGTGGTGGTACAGTCTTGCTCACCGCAACCTCCACCTCCTGGGTTCAAGCGATTCTCCTGCCTCAGCCTCCTGAATAGCTGGACTTATGGGTGTGCTTCACCACGCCCGGCTAAATTTTGTATTTGTAGCAGAGACGAGGTTTCACCATGTTGGCCAGGCTGGTCTCAAACTCCTGACCTCAAGTGATCCTCTTGCCTCGGCCTCCCAAAGGGTTGGGATTACAAAGATCTGGAATTACTCCAGCGCAGTGAGCCACTGCGCTGGTCGAGATTTGCATTTTAGAAAGAGCCCTCTGGCTGCAAATTCCTGGGGCCACTCTCTGGAGAAGGCATGAAAGAAGGACATCCGGCAGCCAAGTGCCAGAGTCTAGAATTGGCTGAAAAGCAGCTCCAGGCCGGGTGCGGTGGCTCACACCTGTAATCCCAGCACTTTGGGAGGCCGAGGCTGGTGGATCACTTGAGGTCAGGAGTTTGTGACCAGCCTGGCCTACATGGTGAAACCCCATCTCTACTAAAAATACAAAAATTAGCCGGGTGTGGTAGTGGGTGCCTGTAATCCCAGCTACTTGGGAAGCTGAGGCAGGAGAATCACTTGAACCTGGGAGGTGGGTGTTGCAGTGAGCCAAGATTGTGCCATTGTACTCCAGCCTGAGCCACAGAGGGAGACTCCATCTCAAAAGAAAAAAGAAAGAAGTGGCCAGGCACAGTGGCTCATGCCTGTAATCCCAGCACTTTGGGAGGCCAAGGCAAGCGGATCACCTGAGGTCAGGAGTTTGAGAACAGCCTGACCAACATGGTGAAACCCCATCTCTACTAAAAATACAAAAATGAGCCAGGCGTGGTGGCGCATGCCTGTAATCCCAGCTACTCGGGAGGCTGAGGCAGGAGAATCGGTCGAACCCGGGAGGTGGAGGTTGCAGTGAGCTGAGATTGCACCACTGTACTCCAGCCAGGGGCAACAGGAGCAAAACTCCATCTCGAAAAAAAAAAAAAGAAAGAAAAGGAAAATTAAAAAAAAAAAAAGAAGTAAAGCAGCTCCAAGAAAGGAGGTGTCTTTCCCCAGTCCTGCTTTATTCTGTACTTTCTGAAACAGGAAAAATGCAGGTCAAGATAAACCACAATTATCAACAAAGTTTTAACATTTATTCCTATGCCCTAACGGATGGTCCTGTGTTCCCCTGGAGATGCATGACCCCCTACCCCCCATGGGGAGGAGGGGTGAGGGAAGTTTCTATAGAGCAGGGACCCGCCCGCTGACGGTGGACACTGTGTTGGATTAATTCTCCCAGCCGTGGCCTGGGGCACTCACTTTGATGGATGGTGGGTTCAAGGTCACAAGTTTGATCTGTCTTCGGGTCAATTGAGTCTGGAAGAAAAACTATATTTTCATCACCACAGATCGCCCTCCGGTTTGTTATCTCTAAATAATTATTGGCTCATGAGGCGGACAGAGAGTACGATGGAAAAACCCTCCAGGCCCCAACTATTGACAAAGAGTCAATTGTACCCACTCTGTGTACAAAGCCCAGTGAGCATGGGCAGGGGGAGTGGGAGGCAGAGCGCGGGCCCCAATCATTCCCCGTCTGGATAAACTGCCCTGACCCTGGAGGGGGTGCTGGAGGGAGACTCAGTAGAGCATGGTGGACCAAGGCCCCCCCCACCACCAACATCCTGACCTTCCCTCCGGTCGGGGGCTGATCAGACTCGGCGCTGTCTTTTTTAAATTTATTTTTATTTTTTTATTGAGACGGAGTCTCTCTCTGTCGCCCAGGCTGGAGTGCAGTGGCGCCATCTCGGCTCACGGCAAACTCTGCCTCCCGGGTTCACGCCATTCTCCTGCCTCAGCCTCCCGAGTAGCTGGGACTACAGGCGCCTGCCACCATGCCCGGCTAATTTTTTGTATTTTTAGTAGAGACGGGATTTCACTGTATTAGCCAGGATGGTCTCGATCTCCTGACCTCGTGATCCACCCGCCTCAGCCTCTCAAAGTACTGGGATTACAGGCGTGAGCCACCAAGCCCGGCCGCTGACTCAGCGCTGTCTTTGCTCTCTCCTCTTGGTGGGGCTTTGAATTCCATGTTCTCACCTGACGGCTCCCACTCCTGGATGTGTTTTCTGCAGACAAGGAGACAGTTGCCCCTTGTCTTAGTCAGCTCGGGCTGCTGTAACAAAATACTGTAGAGAGTGATTTAAACAACAGACGTTTGTCTGGGCGAAGTGGCTCACACCTGTAATCCCAGCACTTTGGGAGGCTGGGGCAGGTGGATCACCTGAGATCAGGAGTTCGAGACCAGCCCTGCCAACATGGCGAAACCCCATCTCTACTAAAAATGCATAAATTAGCCGGGCATATTGTCCTATGTCTGTAATCCCAGCTACTTGGGAGGCTGAGGCAGGAGAATCACTTGAACCTGGGAGGCGGAGGTTGCAGTGAGTTGAGATGGTGCCATTGTATTCCAGCCTGGGCAACAGAGCGAAACTCCAAAAAAAAAAAAAAACGCCGGGCGCGGTGGCTCACGCTTGTAATCCCAGCACTTTGGGAGGCCGAGGCGGGCGGATCACGAGGTCAGGAGATCGAGACCACGGTGAAACCCCGTCTCTACTAAAAATACAAAAAATTAGCCGGGCGTGGTGGCGGGCGCCTGTAGTCCCAGCTACTGGGAGAGGCTGAGGCAGGAGAATGGCGTGAACCTGGGAGGCGGAGCTTGCAGTGAGCCGAGATCGCGCCACCGCACTCCAGCCTGGGTGACAGAGCGAGACTCCGTCTCAAAAAAAAAAAAAAAAAAAAAAAAAAAAAAAAAGCAACAGACCCTTATTTCTCTTAGTTCTAGGAAGTCCAAGATCAAGGTGCTGGCAGGTTTTGTTCCCAGGGAGGGCTCTCTTACTGGCTGGCAGATGGCTACCTTCTTGCTGTGTCCTTATGAGGTGAGGAGAGAGAGACTGAACGCTGGCCTCATTCTTTTCTACAAAGACACTGATTCCATCATGGGGTCTCCACGCTCAGGACCTCACCTAAACCTAATCACTTCCCAAAGACCTCCAAGTCCTAATACCATCACATTGGGATTAAGGCTTCCATGTGTGACTTTTGAGAGGACACAAACATTTGGTCCATAACACTCGCTTCACAACAGCTTGCCATTTCCATTTGAATCGGCTTCCGTGTATCTGAGATCAAACTCGAACTACCCCGAATCCATTCTTCCCTCAGTCTTTCCTGCTCAGAAAGAGTGAAACTGCCCAGACGCTCAGGCCAAAAGCTAGGTGAATCTTTGATTCTCTAAACATGCTTGTCCCCACCCTTCACCTCCCAGACTCCTCATCCTCTGTCTGATTTAAATGCCACTTTTTCAGGGAGCACCTATCCCCCATGACCTCTGAGACAGGGTCTCACTCTGTACCCCAGGCTGGAGTACAGTGGTACGATCATGGCTCACTGCAGCCTCGACTTCTGGGCTCAAGTGATCCTCCCACCTCAGCCTCCTAAGTAGCGGGGGCTACAGGAATGCACCACCATGCCCAGCTAGCTTATTTTTTGTAGAAATGGAGTCTCACTATGTTGCCCAAACTCCTGGGCTCAAGCGATCCTCCTACCTTGGCCTCCCAAGATGCTGGCATTACAGGCGTGAGCCACCACACCCAGCCCCCAATGACCTTATCCAAAGTGAGGCCCAGGTTATTCTCCCTCCAAGCGTTACTCTCCCTCCCAGCATCTAGATGTGTGTTTCCATCAAATCAGTACCGTGTTTGCTGCTTTTACTTATCTTCTTGCTTGTTGGGTGTCTGTTTCCCAAACCCTCCAACCCAAAGCCTTAAGGCCAAGGCCCATCCGGGTGACTTTGGCAACAGTTCAGTAGACACAGTGCCAGGGCCCTCTGCCCTTTTAGGGGCCCACAAACGTGTTTTAATTTCTTTTAAAATCAGAAGAAAATAGCTGGGCGCGGTGGCTCACACCTGCAATCCCAGCACTCTGGGAGGCCGAGGCGGGTAGATGACGAGGTCAGGAGTTCGAGACCAGCCTGACCAACATGGTGAAACCCTGTCTCTACCAAAATACAAAAATTAGCCCTGCATGGTGGCACGCACCTATAATCCCAGCTACTCGGGAGGCTGAGGCAGGAGAATCGCTTGAACCCAGGAGACAGAGGTTGCAGTGAGCTGAGATTGTACCACTGCACTCCAGCCTGGCTGGGTGACAGAGCGAGACTCCCTCTCAAAAAAAAAAAAAAAAAAAAAAAATCAGAAGAAAATATGCAAACCTGTAGGTTTATAGCAACAGAGTCATAAATATAATTTTCACAATTTTTATGGAGGAAGGGGTCCACACAAGTTATAGTGCCACCCTGGGACTGTGTTGGCTTTGCCTACTGTTATACCTCCCAACACGTCCCAGAGTGCTTGGAGCATGGCAGGGGCTCAGTACATATCTGATGAATAAAGGAATCTGCACTATAGTTTTCTTTTTTTCAGAGAATACAACAGCAAACTCTTTGCAGTCAACCTGGATTTGGTGGAGGGTTGGGGAAGAACCACAGTTGTGAGAAATGATATTGATGCAGGATTGTCTTCAAGTCGGCCAGGAGATGACACAGTCCTCTCACTGCTCTCGATCTGCAAGGAGAAGCCCTCTGGCCCGTGCCACCTTCTCAATACAATCCTCAATCTGACTTCAGGATGAAAAATTAGAAAGCTGCCTTGGTACAGCCACTTCTCAAGTATACCCACATAGAAACATTTTACTGGCTAATAGGAAGTGCCGATTTTCTCAATCCGGTAGGCAATTAAAACATGTAAGTATATACATTTTTCCTCAAGGGACTGCATAAATCTTTTTTTTTTTTTTGAGATAGAGTCTCACTCTGCTGCCCAGGCTGGAGTGCAGTGGCGCGACCTCGGCTCACTGCAACCTCTGCCTCCTGGGTTCAACTGATTCTCCTGCCTCAGCCTCATGAGTAGCTGGGATTACAGGCACACACCACCACTTCCAGCGAATTTTTGTATTTTTAGTAGAGACAGGGTTTCACCATGTTGGTCAGGCTGGTCTCAAACTCCTGACCTTGTGATCCGCCTGCCTCAGCCTCCCAAAGTGCTGGGATTACAAGCATGAGCCACCATGCCCGGCCCTGAAAACACTTTTATTTGTCTTAAATTGGTCTTTATATTTTGCCAGTACTTTTAATGACAAAAAATGCAATTACATCTTTTTTCTCTTTTTTTTTGAGGCAGAGCCTGGAGTGCAGTGGCATGACCTTGGCTCATTGCAACCTCCGCCTCCCGGGTTCAAGCAATTCTCCTGCGTCAGCCTCCCAAGTAGCTGTGGTTACAGGTTTGCGCCTCCATGCCCAGCTAATTTTTGTATTTTTAGTAGAGACAGGGTTTTGCCATGTTGGCCAGGCTGGTCTTGAACTCCTGACCTCAAGTGATCCGCCCTCCTTGGCCTCCCGAAGTGCTGGGATTACAGGCGTGAGCCACCGTGCACGACCCTCAATCACTTTTGCACCAACCTTTTCAGAAAGTGGCTCACTCCTCCTTTAAGAGCAGCGGTTTTCAGCCCCTAATAGGGCATTTGGCAATGTCAGGGGACTTTTTTGTTTTGAGACAGGGTCTCACCCTGTTGCCAAGGCTGGAGTGCAGTGGTGTGAGCACGGCTTACTGCAGCCTCAACCTCCTGGGCTTAAGCCATCCTCCCACCTCAGCCTCCCCAGTAGCTGGGAGCACTAGGTGGGCACAACCGCACCTGGCTAATTTTTTATATGTTTTGTAGAGACCTGGTTTCACCATGTTGGCCAGGTCTTGAACTCCTGGTCTTAAACTCCTGGGCTCAAGTGATCCAACTGCCTTGGCCTCCCAAAGTGCTGGGATTACAGGCATGAGCCACCGAGCCCGGTCTGAGGACATTTTTAACTGTCACAATTTGAGGGAGTGCTTGGCATCTACCAGGTAGAGGCCAGGGATGCTGCAAACACACTACAGTGCACAGGTCAGTCCCCAATAACAATGAATGAGCCAGCCCCAAATATCAATAGTGTTGGGTTGAGAAGCCCTTCTCTGGGAGAATCTAAATTGTGTCTCTTGGATCGTGCGGGTCTGGCCCTCCATAGAGTGGGTTTTACTGTTCTGTGCCTTAGCATCAGGCCTCGGTTTATCCTGAGTAACTCTGTAGAAAGCAGCTGATAGGGTTTGTGTGACTGTATCTGTGTCTTACTTAGTCCATTTGGGGTGCTATAAACAATATACCACAATCTGAGTGGCTTATAAACAACAAAAATTTGCCAGGCATGGTGGCTCACACCTGTAATCCCAGCACTTTGGAAGGCTGAGGCAGGCAGATCACTTGAGGTGAGGAATTTGAGACCAGCCCAGCCAACACAGTGAAACCCCGTCTCCACCAAGAAATACAAAACATAGCCAGGTGTGGTGGCGTGAGCCTGTAGTCCCAGCTACTCGGGAGGCTGAGGCAGGAGAATCACTTGAATCCAGGAGGCGGAGGTTGCAGTGAGCTGAGATCATGCCACTGCACTCCAGCCTGGGAGACAGCAAGACTGAGTGACCCTGCCTCTAAAACAAAAAAGGACTGTTGTTGACGGTGTTGCTTGGGACACTACACCTCATCCCGTCAAAGGTCCCATGAGAATTCCTCTCAGACTTTAGTGTCAGAAATAGCTGCACTGCTTCTAGGTTGAGTGTTTTGTTTTGTTTTTTAATTGAGTCAGAATCTTGCTCTGTTGCCCAGGCTGGAGTGCAGTGGCACAATCTCAGCTCACTGCAAATTCCACCTCCCAGGCTTCGGTGAGTCCCCTGCCTCAGTCTCCCGAGTAGCTGGGATTACAGGTGTCTGCCACCATGCCCAGCTAATTTTAAGCGGAGTTTCACCATATTGACCAGGCTGGTCTCGAACTCCTGGCCTAATGTGATCCACCCACCTTGGTCTCCTAGCGTGCTAGGATTACAGGCATGAGCCACTGCACCCGGCCGGGGTTGGTCTTAATCTTGTGGACTCTGTGAGTCTCAAAACCGGCAGATTCCCCTCTTTGTTTTGACTGATAGGAAGCTCAGAATCCTGTTTGCAGCCCACCTTTGAGGATTGTGGAGGCCCAGCCAAAGAACATTTCTGTGTCCTACCCTCTTGGTTCATTGTACCATGTGTTCCAGTGTTGTTTTCTCTCTGATCTATTTTTATCCTATTGTATTTTATGAATTTTTGTAAGCTGCCGCTAATCCTTTTTGGAAGAAAGCAGGGCAGAAAAAGAAAACAAGATTCATCAGAACCCTGTGGCCTTGACAAGTATTTTTTAACATGCCAAGTGTCATTTAGGGTTGGATTCTGGCCAGGGAAGGCAGCTATCCTTGGCTCCTCCTATCTCTCCTGGGAGTCTCCGTGGAGAACGGCAGCTCAGTAGGTCAGAGCAACAGGTTTCAGAGGCAGAGCTAGCATCCATCTGTCTGCAAGCACCACTCCCTCCCACCAAAATATTCTTCCCAGTCTCCCATCTGTCTGTTGGCAGTAAGCCAGGGGGCCCAGAGGAGATCGGAAAGGGGAAGAATAAAGATAAGGTCTCCCATTTTCATTCCTAACTTTTCTTTCTGGCATCTTAAATCAGGGCCCTCCGGGCTCAGGGAAAGATTGTGTACATGTTAAGTGCTGCAGGTGAAGGGTGGCCAGGAAGGGCACCTGCCCAAGTGTGGAGGGAGTGGGGGCCTTGGGACGTCTGTCATATGAGGGTCGAGGGGAGCCAGGCAGGGGTGGGGAGTGCCACACACACCTGGAAATTCCCACCCCTCCAACCTGCCCTGCGTTCGGGGATCTTCCAGCCACCCCTGCAGCTATACGACTCCCAGGTCTGCACACAGTCTGCTGCTCACACCATCCCTCAACCCGTCCCTCACCTCCCAAGCCACAGCACCCAGGCCAGCCCAGAGAATTCCACCTGCTCTGCTCTGCTCTACTCACCGGACTTTGGCCAATCTCTTGTCCTCCCAGCCTCAGTCTTCCTGTCTCTAAAATGAGCAGGGGCCAGGCACGATGGCTCATGCCTATAATCTCAGCACTTTGGGAGGCCAAGGCGGGCGGATCACTTGAGGTCAGGAGTTCAAGACCAGCCTGGCTAACACGGTGAAACCCCATATCTACTAAAAATACAAAAATTAGCCAGGTGTGGTGGCAGGCACCTGTAGTCCCAGCTACTCGGGAGGCTGAGGCAGGAGAATCGCTTGAACCTGCAGTGAGCCGAGATCATGCCACTGCATTCCAGCCTGGGTGACAGAGCAAGACTCCGTCTAAATAAAATAAAATAAATAAATAAAGTAAAATAAAATGATCAGGGAGAGGAAACTAGATCCTAAACTTTGAGGATCCTGAGAATCCCTTGCTGCATTCATGTGTCCTGACAGCCTCTGTCCCTTTGGTCCACTTTCTTCTGGGAATGTGGTGCCACCTTGGTGGAGAGAGGAGGAGTGGCTGGGCGTGTGTAACTCTGGGGTCAAATATGGACACCACGCAGGAGTAGCCTGGATGCCAGCAGGAGCACAGGCCTGAGGCTGCAGGCATGAGAGGCAAGGAGTCCAAACCAAGGCCCTGGTTCTGCCCAGCAGAGCCAGGAGGCCAGGCAGAGCAACCCTGGGAAGGGCAGGGCCTTGGCTGCCTGGTGGGCGGGGCTGACCTATGGGAACCAGCAGCTGCAGCTGAAGGGGGCAGGAGCAGCCAGTGCCTCCCCTGACACTTCCCTTGGGCACACAGCCCCGTGGGAGATGGGCACACCCCACTCTGCGAGGCTGATAGCCCGGTCTCTGTGCTGCTTGGCCAAGCCAGGCCACCGGCCCTACCTTGTCATTTCATGTCCAGCTCCTCCGTTTCCTAGACCTGTGGAGTGGGCCGGTTCTTTCACCTCTAGGTGCTTCCCCTGTGAAATGGCGGTTATATGAATGGCATGGACCTCACAGAATTGTTATGAGAATGAACTGAGGCCAAAGCAAAGAACAATGCCTAGCATATGGCGGTCATAGCTGCTAAGACATATGGCCTGTATCACAGCGGTGCAGAGCAGCATGTGCCCAATAAACAGGCGCACAGCCCTGTCCACATGGGGGACGTGGAAGGAGATGCTCTGGACCCTCTGGGGCCAGTGATGGGACTGGTGCCAGGACACCATTGGGCCCGAAGGCTTTGGGTCCCATCCCATTTTGGAAAACGGTGGCTGAGATCTGAATTTAAATGACCAAATTATTACCCAGAAGTAGTTCCTGGTTCCTTCTTTAGACAGAAAGGGCCCACAGAATATCTTTAAGGCAAGAAGTATCCTGCGGGGCCCTAGGTCTCTCAGGTGAACCTCAGAGACCAACAGGGAAAGAGTAAGGACCCCCCGAATCCAACCTCACCGAGGGAAGCTCTGGCTCAGCCTCCAGAGAGGTTCAAAGTATGACCTCATATGAGGCCAGGTGTGGTGGCTTGCATCAGTAATCCCAGAGCTTTGGGAGGTGGCCAAGGTGGGAGGATTGCTTGAAGCTAGGATTTTGAAACCAGCCTGGGCAACATAAGACCTCATCTCATAAATAAATATATAAATGAATAATCAATCAATTATAAAAGGCTGGGTGCAGTGGCTCGCACCTGTAATCTCAGCACTTTGGGAGGCCGAGGCGGGCGGATCACCTGGTCAGGAGTTTGAGATCAGCCTAGCCAACATGATGAAATCCCATCTCTACTAAAGATACAAAAAAAAAAAATTAGCCGCGTGTGGTGGCGTGCACCTGTAATCCCAGCTACCCAGGAGGCTGAGGCAGGAGAATTGCTTGAACCCGGGAGGTGGAGGCTGCAGTGAGCCAAGATCGCACCACTGCACTCCAGCCTGGGCAACAGAGCGAGACTCTGTTCTCGAAAAAAAAAAAAAAATCAATTAAAAAAATAGCATGACCTCATCGCAAACAAAGCTTCTGGTAAAAAGTTGAAAACAACTGAGCGACTGCCTAATTTTAAAGATGGAGAAACTGAAGCCAATTGGAGCGAGAAAATAACTGGCCCGAGGCTACCCAGCAAATCTTTTTTTTAAAGATTTATTTATTGGCTGGGCGCGGTGGCTCATGGCTGTAATCCCAGCCCTTTGGGAGGCCGAGGTGGGTGGATCATGAGGTCAGGCGTTCGAGACCAGCCTGGCCAAGATAGTGAAACCCGGTCTCCACTAAAATTACAAAAAATTAGCTGGGCCTGGTGGTGGGTGCCTATAATCCCAGCTACTTGGGAGGCTGAGGCAGGAGAATTGCTTGAACCTGGGAGGCGGAGGTTGCAGTGAGCTGAGATTGTGACACTGCACTCCGGCCCAGGCGACAGTGCGAGACTCCGTCTCAAAAAAAAAAAAAAAAAAATTATTTTTTGGTAGAGATGTTGTCTCGCTGTTACCCAAGTTGATCTCAAACTCTTGGCCTCAAGGGATCCTCCTGCTTCAGCCTCCCAAAGTGCTAGGATTACAGGTGTGAGCCACCGCGCCTGGCTCCCAGCAAATCTTGACTGAGCTCTGTAGCTCGGCTGGTTCTGCATGCTCATCTCATCCTTTTCTCCTGGGTCCACTGAACCCCCAGCCAGAAGGTATGTTCCTTAAAGCTGTGAATCAAGCCAGGTCCCTGGGTCTTCTTGAGTGCTCAGAGCTTTTCCATCAATGGTCAAGAAACAGATTCTGGGGCTTGGGGTGGCTTGTTTCTCTGGGCCCCTCAAGAGTCCCTGGTTAGTC
The DNA here is from genome assembly GCF_028878055.3 of Symphalangus syndactylus. Taxonomy (NCBI): domain Eukaryota; kingdom Metazoa; phylum Chordata; class Mammalia; order Primates; family Hylobatidae; genus Symphalangus; species Symphalangus syndactylus. Next base: position 17,597,365 of record NC_072436.2, on the reverse strand, counting down.
GGTGTAGGTACAGTCATTTCTGTCTCTTGGGAGGCTGCACTGTGTCTGGGAGGCACAGCCCTTTCTCCTCTGCCTGGTCATTGCCTGAACAGTACCTTCCTCTCCCCAGTCATCCCTGAGCTAGACCGTAGCCCCTAGGGACCCGTCTCCCAATGGGCTCCAGCTCTCCTTCCTCTCTCTTCTTCCCTTGGGGCAGCCAGAAGTCCCTGCTCATAACTCCCACGGGAATGAGCCTGTCTAGGGACAGAGGGAGGGACCTGAGTGACATTTTAATTATGCCTCTAATTGCTTCCCAGGGAGATGATGAGTGGGGAACTCACCTTCTCTGTGGGTGCGCAGGGGAGAGGGCAGGGTTTCCACCAGGAACTCAGCCACATGGAGATCTCCAAGATTTCCCCAGATTTCCTGAGAGCAAGCGGGGGCTTCAGCAAGCAGTGAGCCAGCCCTGTGCAGACCGGGGCTCCCTTCTGAAGCTGCCCAGAAAGAGGGGAACATGGTTCGAGGGAAGGAGGTGGTAGGGCAGGGGTGGGACAGTGGGTTCAGGGGCCACTAGATCCTCACCCCCCGACTTCGTATCCCGAGGTTTTGATGTGCCCAGGAGTGGTGGGGGTGAGAAGGGCGGGAGTTTTGAATGAATTCTGGGCATTAGAGAAGGCAGCCCCGAGGCTTATCTGATCACCTTTCTCCATCTGGAAAATGGGGATGTGGAGCTTCTATCTCCCTGAGAAGTGAGGTTGAACTGGGGACCTGCCACTTGTAAGCTGATTTTCTAGGCTTAACGGTAAAAGGGGTAAGAGGAGGTGGTAGCCCTGCTCCCAGCCTCATGCAGAACCTGCCTTCAGGACCAGCCACTTTCTGGTGGTGACAGTCCCGTGCACCAGGACACCCGGTGGCTGGGGAGAACACAGTCGCTCTCATCCTAATCACAGCTGTATAAAAAGCCCATGTCGACCGGCACCGGTGGCTCACGCCTATAATCCCAGCATTTTGGGAAGCCAAAGTGGGCGGATCACTTGAGGTCAGGAGTTCGAGACCAACCTGGCCAAATGGTGAAACCGTCTCTACTAAAAATACAAAAATTAGCTGGGCATAGTGGCGCACGCCTGTAATCCTAGCTACTCGGGAGGCTGAGGCAGGAGAATTGCTTGCACCTAGGAGCCAGAGGTTACAGTGAGCTGAGATCACACCCCTGCACTCCAGCCTGGGTGAGAGAGTGAGACTCCATCTCAAAAAAAAAAACCAACCCCCTCCCCCACAAAAAGCCCATGTCACTGTTTCTGTGCCCCAGCCTTCTAAGAGTGGCAGGATACCCATTTTACAGAGCAGGAGAGGGAGGCACAGAACACCTAAACGACCGAGTGCCAAGGGCCTCCAAGAGATGGCAGTTGGGGACACCTGAGTCCCCAAACTCTGAAGGGGCCTGCCCAGGCAGACAGCATCGCAGGAAGGGCGGGTTCTCATGAACAGAGAGACAGAAGTCACCTCAGGCCCCCTTGGACAGCTCTAGGACCCGGGTCCAGACCCCACCCCCATCCTGAAATAGCCCTCCCAAAAAGCAGAGACAGACACCAGGCGTGCTTTAGGGCTTTTTTTTTTAATATTCCCTCACTGTTTTGACAATATCATGAAAAAATTCAGTTTAGAATCTGGAACTGGCCTGGATGGGATTCGAGGGCGGCTAGCAGGGGCTGCACAGCCCCTGAGGTTCCTCCCCAACCATGGGACCTAAGCTATTGGAAACAGGAGCACCAACAGGGTGCTAAACCAGGAATGAAGTTAGTGTCAGGCAAGAGAGGAGAGGTCAGGCTAGAGTCACCGTGGGGACGCCCCTGGCTGTGGTTGGTTCTGTGTCTCCCCCTCCCCCCACTGGCTACATGGAGACAGGGAGGTGGGTCAAGCTGTTCCCAGGACAGAAAAATAACTGGCAGTCAACCTCGGAGCTCATACCCGAGCTTCTGCTCAATCCCCTCGGGGAGAGTTACAGGACTCAGAGAGAAACTTGAATTTCAGAAAAACAAATCATTTTTCACATAAGTGTTCCAAATATTGCGCAGGGCATATTAATGCTAGAAAATTATCTTTTGTTTACCTGAAATTTGCATTTAACTCAGCACTCTGTTTTGGTTTTGCTAAATCTGGCCAACCCTGGCCTCAAAAGTCGGTGCGGGGAGGCCTGAGAAAGGAAAGGGAAGTAGTCAGTACTGAGGGTATTGGGGGGAGGGAGGGAATAATTCAGCCAAAAAGAAAAAAAAAAAGTTTTCCCCCCATAGCAATGATACATTATTAAAAAAAAAAATCATTCTCCAAAAATGTTCTACACTGGCCTTCCTCAGTTGTTAATAGCTATGGGAGGTGGGTAGGGGAAACACACACACAGACACCCACCCCGTGTCGTTCTAAATAAAGTGGGGAAGCACTAAAGTTGAGCTGGTGTCTTTGCCACGGATGTCCCCAGACTCCAGTCCGCTAAGCGCCATTGTGAATTTCAAAGAGGAGGCTTAGTATAAAGGTTTACTAAAAGGATTGATTCTCCTTCTGAGGCAGACCTATTAACACCATCCTGATATTGCTCTATAAGGATTTAAACATAATAATAAAGAACAAACAAGCCCCTAGGGACTGAGTGAGTGTCCTAGCCCTGTTCCTAGTGTCATCCTGGAAGGGTCCTTTCTTGCAATTCATGAAGCCTGGGGGCTTTCCTTCCATTCTCCATCCTGCTCTCTTCCCCTGGAAAGGGCTGCGTTTAGGGCACATGCTCGAGGCTGGCCCCCGGTCCAGCTCAGCTCCAAGGGGCTCCAGATTTCCAGGGCAGGAGCTGGGGTGGAGCAGGGAGGGGCTGAGAGGCAAGACCATCTCCCTCCTGCTGCAGCTGCTTCCCCAGCAGCCACCGCTGAGCACAGCAGAAATGCCAGCAGAGAAAAGGGGAGCTGAGTGTCCTTAGCCCTGGAGCTGAGACTGCCTCTGGGCTGACCCACTGGCTGCACGTGGCCGGAACTCGGGTTGGCATCTGGCATCCATTTGAGGCCAGGGTGGAGGAAAGGGAGGCCAACAAAGGAAAACCGATTCCTGCTGTGACAACACAGCCCTTGTCCCACGCAGCCTAAGTGCAGGGAGCGTGATGAAGTCAGACGGCCAGTCCGGTACCCATGCCATCCCCCTATGTCCTCTGAAGGCCCGAGGGCCAGGCCAGTGTCCCTCATCTACAAGGTCCAGGGTCCACGGTCTGAAGCAAGGGTTCTGGCTGCCCGGGCGCCATAGGGTCAAAGGTCATAGTGGGGTGGGGGCAGGGAGAAGATGCAGCCAAGAGCTCCGGGTGGCCACCCACTGTCCATCTCACACACGGATTTCATCCTCCTCCTCCTCATCCATGAAGGAGAACTCCTTGTCCGGCTGTCTTGAGACAGCAGCCCGGGCCCTGTCCGGCCCCCGGAAGGCAGGGCTGCACTCCTCCAGGACACCCGAGGTGCAGCTGGAGAGGGAGCTGCTGTCCCGTGTGGTGTGGCTGCCCATGCTGCGGGCCGAGCCAGGGCTGGGGGCCGCTGCTGCCCACCCCTCGTCCTCTAGAGCATGGGAGGGGAGGGAGGGCAAATCTCGGCCGGCCTTGCCTTCTTGCCTTGCCAGGGGAGGGGCCGCCACAGCGTACAGGGGAGCCTGGGTGATGGTGCCAGCGGCGCCCTCATCGCCATGGTAACCACCCTCCTCCTCCTCGGGGTCCCACTCCTCCTTGTCCATGATGCTGAGGACGTCACCCAGCATGGAGGGCCCCAGGTCGATGTGGAAGGACATGATGGACTCCGCATGCTTCAGCCCGTAGGTGGCCTTGGGCACGACAGGCAGATCTGTCAGATCCCCAAAGGCCTGCTCGTCGAGGAGGGGGTCAGGGGAATGGGGACCCGCGGCCCCATTCCGACGGGGTACTGCCTCCTCCACACCCGCCTCCTCGTCGCCGCCCTCCCCGCCATCGGCCTTCTTCACGGGGCTGGATGACAGGCTCTTGGGCAGCTTACTGGTGGTGCCCTTCTCCGCGGCCTCCTTCTCATTGAGCTGGGGCAGGGACATGGCATTCTTGACAAAGAGGGCCGAGTCCCGCAGGGAGCCCAGCATGTCACGCTGCTCCCGCTCCCCCCTGGTCACAGACTGTGACCGCTTGCTGCCCCGGAACTTCCTGGACAGGAGACTGCGTTTGGAAGATGAAGAGGAGGCCTGTTCATCCAAGGACTCACCGTCGGGCTCGCCAGCCTTGCTATTGAGGAAGGAGGTGTCCCCAAAGGCGTCTCCGGCCCGGCCAACGTGCATAGTATGGCGGAAGTCGCCCAGCGGGGCGCTGATCATCTCGGCCGTGAGGTCCACTCGGGAACGGCGCTTGGAGTGCACCGAGCTGGACACCAGTTGCTTGAGGATCGGCATCTTGCTGGATGAGCGGGGAGGTGGGCCCTCCCGAGGTAGCCGGCAGGTCTGGGGTCAGATCTGAAGTCCAAGTCCCGTGGGCAGAGGCGGATGCAATGAGGAGATCATAAGGCTGCAAGCAGAGAATGGGAGGCAAAGGATTAACGCGGGCTGGCCACACGGCACAAAAGCCTATTTGCCAGGGGACTGTCATTTAAACTCCAGCGCTCCTACCAAAGTTAAATGCTGTGAAATAAGCCAGCAATCCATGGCAGAACCCTGCCTGTTTCTTCATCCGCAGGCATTCAGAGTAGAGGAGTGATTTTGCAAATCTGGTTAGAGTTCCAGTAGCCTCAGACACACTTTCCCTGAAACTTGAGACAGAACCTTTCCTGTAAAAGACAATGGCTCCCCTGCCCCTGCAAGCCGGGATGCTGCCAGAGCAAACACGACCATATTTAAGGACGCGAAGGTAAATCCAGCAATTCCAGGCAGCAAGCCAGGGAAGAGATGGAGTCTATGAGTTGGCTCCTATGAACAGTCAGCCTGGAGATGTGCTGTAAGTTCTTCCTGCTGTCTAACCTGTGGAGTTAACGGACACCCCACCCTGAGCCCTGGTCCTCGGAGAGAGAAGGGAACGGACAGTACGGGCCCAGGGAGACAGAGGCTGACCAGCTCCTCCACCTGCATGGGCGGCACAGTTCTCTTTGTGAATCAGAATTGGGGTGGGGCTGCTGGGACCCACAGAACCAGCTCCCCAGCCTTTCAGCCTTCGCTTGGGATCCCATAAATGAGGATCCCGCCTGTGGCATCTCCACTGTGGAGCCCCAGGCTCTCTGCTGAGGGTCCACCTTCTGGTGTCTCGGGGAGATCAAGATTGGGGAACTTCCAGTTTCTTTCATCATTAGGGGAGTGGGAGGCAGGGACTGGACCCTAAATGACTTGGTCCCCCCAGGATCTGCAGATTGATTCCTAGGTGATTCACCAGAAATCCAAAAAACAGCAGAGGTAGAGCCCAGGAGCCTGGAGGCACCACTCTCACAGCTCCTGACAAGGGCCAAGTTGAAGTTCAGCGTTGGGGCCAAATCAGCCCCTCTCTCCCCCAGAGGGACTTGCCTCAAATACTAAGCCCAGCAGAGCTGAGCAGCTTTGGGAGAGATGGGTGCAGGGATTTAGCCAAGTATGGCAGGTGAGAGGTGGTGCTTGGACACCAGGTACCTGCCTGCCTCCCAGTCCAGCCAGCAGCACAGTTCTGAGAGGCACCCCCAGTCCAGACCCACTCTTCCCACTGCAAAACTCAGACGCTGGGTGCTTCCTCCGCATGCCTGCTGCTGCGCCACACGAGCCCACCACACCCCACCTGGCCCCTGACATCAGCCTAACAGCTCTCCCTGTTTGTCTCCCTCCTGTCCATCCTTCATCTCTTGGCTAAAACAAAACCCATCCACATGACGCCCTACCCAGTGCAGACCCCTTGATCCAATGACTAGTCCCCACCTTGCTCCTCAGTGTCCCCTACTTTTGTACCCTGCTGTATCCCCTGAGCTGCAGTGGATACAAACAGTTCCCTGATGCAACCCCTGCCACACCCAGCATCCTTCAGGGCTCAGCTGGGACACATCACTACTCCCAGGAAACCTTTAGCTACCACCTGCCCCCCATGGCACTTTGGGAGATGTCCCCTCTTCCAGCAGATACTGGCTACATTATTCTGTCCCTGCTGGCTGGACTGTCATCTTCCCACTGCAGTACGAGTTTCCAGGGTTTTGAGGCAGAGTCTCGCCCTGTCCCCAGGCTGGAGTGTAATGGCATGATCTCGGCTCACTGCAACTTCTGCCTCCCGGGTTCTAGCGATTCTGTTGCCTCAGTCTCCCGAGTAGCTGAGATTTACAGGTGCCCACCACCACGTCCAGCTATTTTTTTTTTTTTTTTGTAATTTTAGTAGAGATGTAGTTTCACCACGTTGGTCAGGCTGGTCTCGAACTCCTGACCTCAGGTGATCCACCCGCCTCGGCCCCCCAGTGCTGGGATCAGCACGTGGGATAAGCGTGAGCCACTGCGCCTGGTCCATCCAGAGGGTTTTAAAGGGTCTGTTTACCACCGAGTCCAGTCCAGCAGGGTGTGCCACACGGTCGGCCTCCAAGCACCCACTGGAAGTCCAGCACCTCCCTCCTCTCCTCCCCTTCTGCCCACAGCCTGGCTCCAGGGCTCCCAGCCTGACCTCTCTGCGTCCTCACCCCCATCCGCTTCCCTGTTCTCTCAAGCCTCTGCTGCCCAGCCTCATGGCTTCCCCCACCAGCAATGTCCCCCCTCCCAGTGCCCAGGCCATACTGCTTATCGTTCCAGCAAACACAAAGTTCTCTCGGGCAGGGAGGGGGAGCCAGGCACCTGGCAGACTTGCCACACAGTGACGTGGGCGAGGACGTGAGGGATGCCTTGAGGTGATGCTCTACTCCTGGTCATAGCTCAGCTCTCTCTCCTCCCCACCCTTAGGAAAGTGATCTTCCCCTAACTCTAACCTGGATTATCTCTGGGCCCCACCCTCCTGCCCTACCTCAACCTCTAAACAATTAGACATTGAACCGCTAGACCAAGGGTCAGCAAACACTGTTTGTAAAAAGCCAGAGAGTAAATATTCTCGGCCTTGTGGCTGATAGGGTTTTTGTCACAGCTACTCAACTCTGTCTTCTTAGTATAAAAGTAGCCGTTGGCTGGGCACGGTGGGTCACAACTGTAATCCCAGCACTCTGGGAGGCTACGGCAGGAGGATCAGTTGAGCCCAGGAGTTCCAGACCAGCCTGGGCAACACGGTGAGACCCCATCTCTACACAAAATCAAAAAAAGAAAGAAAGGAGCCATAGCAACATGTAAACAGGTAGGCATGGCTATGTTCCAATAACATTTTATTTACAGACAACTTCTAGGTTGGTGAGCACATCGAGGTGCTGGGAAGGTGGTGCGTGCCCTGCCCCCCACCCCAACACCTGATCCCACGCATCCTCATGCACCTCTTCCGTTTGGCTGTTCCTGAGTTGTGTCTTTTGTAATAAACCAGTAAAAGAAAAAAAAAACCACCAAAAAGCCACATCTTTATTTACAAAAGCAAATGCAAGCTGGGTTTGGCCCGTGGACTGTAGTTTGCTGACTTCTGAATATCATATATGACCCTCTTGGCCAGCCATGGTCTCCTAGGAAAAACTCTGAAGAAAACAGGAAGGGAGGAAGAGAGGAAGGGAGGAAGGGAGGAAGGGAGGGAAGGAGGAAGGGAGGGAGGGAGGAAGGAAGGGAGGGGAAAGAAAGGAAGGAAGGAAAGGAAATAAGGAAAAAAAAGAAGAGAGAGAGAAAGGAAAAGAAAGGAAAGAAGGAAAGGAAAGGAAGAGAAGAAGGGAAGAAGAAAGAAAGGAAGGAAAAGAAAGGAAAGAAAGAAAAGAAAAGAAGAAGGAGAAGAAAAGAAAAAGAAAAAGAAAGAGAAGGTAGAATCTGCCTCAGTCATGTTGGGCATAGAAGGAAAAAAGGCCAGGCTTCAAATGAACTCTAGTTCCTGGCAAATCCTTCAGGCTTCTAGTGCTACCAGCACGGGCACCAGTCAGGAACGGAGAGGACCCTGTCTTCCACCTGCCTGCACCCCGCCTCCTGGCTGTACGCACAGCATCCAGGAATCTCAAAGAACTGGAGGGAATATTCAGTGCAGCGCTTTCACTTTATGGATGAGGAAACAGGTTTACTGAAGGAAAGTGATTTATCCAGGTTTTTAGCCCAAAGGAACAGAGCTGGGCTAGAAACTGGGTCTTTGAGTCCAGACCTCTCTCCGCTCCACTCCAGGCCCTTCTCCAGCTCTGGCGGCTGCATTGCTCGTCAGTGACCACTGGCCACTGAGTGCTCCTCCCCACTGCTGGCCGGCAGGGTGCAGAGAAGGGGGTACCCAACTGCTGCTTCAAGAAGGTTCTTGTGTAATCCTAGAGCAGACTCCACACTGCTGATATTTGGGCCAGATAATTTCTCATCGGGAGGTGGGACTGCCCTGTGCGCTGTAGGATATTTAGCAGCGTCCCTGGTCTCTACCCATTAGATGCCAGTAGCATCCATCCCCCAGTCACAACAGGCAAAACTGTCTCAAGATATTGCCCAATGTCCCCCGGGAGGCAAAACTGCCCCAGTTGAGAAACAGCAGCGTTGAGTGAGAACACACAGGTGAAGATAGAGCAGGTATGCTCACCAGGTAAACAACAAAGACAGAGAAGCAGGGAGGGGGGTGTGGATGGTCAGAACCGGGTGAGAACACGGTGGCACGAGTCTCCAGAGCTGTGTTAAGGGTTTCAACGCCAAGGCAGGAATCCCCAGACCCTGTGAGTGATGTCAGGTCCAGTGGTTTCCCGATCTGATATGCTCATTAGAGAGGAAAGAAAGGGAAACCACAGAGCCAGCTCCCCAGGACTCGCCAGAGAAGCTGCAGGTCACTGTGGCTGCCCAAAGGGACCAAATATCCTAGCCATGATGGCTACAGGGGAGGGCAGCTCCCCGCATCCCATTAGCCACACGCCCCAGCACATCCTTCGGGTAGAACTACAGAAGTAGGTCAGAGGGGACAGCAGGGAAACTCAGCTGAAATCACAGCCATCCTGGGCTAGCCCTGGGGTCCCCAGGATCTTGTTCAACCCCACACCCCAGAAAGACAGGGACAGGCCTACCCAGTGCTGCCTGCTGCCATGGTCTCTCTTCCTGGGGGGTTGGGAATGAGACTTTGTGGCTTGTAGAAAGCCATCTTCAATACCCAGCAAGGAAGGGTCCTGAGAGAGTTGGGGCCTAGAGGGTGTCACGCATCCGTCTCACTGCCCCAGCGAGGAGGGGGCTGAAGTGCCTGGCAGTCCACGCTGGGGATGAGGCCTGGGTGTCTGGAGCTCAGACTAGACAGGTCACCCAGCAGGATTGAGCGTCAGCAACAGCTTGGTTTCACCAGCCTTGAGTGATCTTGAGTCACTCTGAGCTTCTAACAGAGAACAATTTGGAGGTGAGGAGCTGGATCATGGAGTTTAAGAGAAAGTAGGTGGTGGGAGTCCCGCCAGAGGCCTGGGCCGGTCCTGGGGGCAGCTATGGTTTGGGAGGCCACAGGGCATTGTGGCTTTGGGAGGGGTTTTCAGAAGCACCGTGACTCAGCTCTGGGGAAGTGGCTAAAATAGGCTGCCCAATGCGGGGCAGGCACTCCCCATAGCCTGCCTTGGGTGGGACACCCACACCCCACCCCAGAAACCACATCCCACTTTCTTGGCAGGGCGAGGGAAAATGGATCACAGCTCACAGCCCTCCCTAGCTCTCCTGAGCCTCCGGAGGAACAGATTCCTCTACCCTCAGCCCACTGACCACGGAACCTTCCTTTAAGGCAGGAACGAGGAGCCCTCCCCAGAAGGTCAGGCCCCTGGCTTGGGTCTACACCAACCACACCTTTAGTTCAGCCCTGTTCCCCAGACTACCCTTGCCTGGACCCCTCACCTATCCTCCCTGGCCCCCCCAGCTTGCCCAGCCCAGCAGGCCCAGGGCAGAAGGACAGACGGGACCAACACTTCTCACTCCAAGTGACAGGGCAGTGGCCTATCCCTGGCAGCTTGGCTTGAGGCGGGCGCCAGACCTGAGCTCTCATGGGGCAGCTAGGCAGGCCTCGCTCTCTGAAGCTGCCCTGCGGTTCACCCCGGTATACAGGGTACACAGCATGCCTCAACGCCCACTGCCGCTGCCTCCGCCATTGCTGCTGGGCAGCATGCCCTCTGCAGAGCCTTCCCGTAGCTGTTCTAACCAACCACCCAATGCCAGGTCCAGGCAATGTGGCCGGATAGCAGAGGGCTTTTAGTGCACGATGACTTTAGTTGTGACCTGGATCGGCTACAAGAGTCTTTGTTCCATTACTCATCATCCATTCACTCACTCCATGACTTCCTGCAGACCCACCGATATTCACAAACTCTTCTAGGCCCTGGAGATAGAGCAGTGAAAATAGCATGCAGTTTTCCCAGGGCACATGTGTAGTGTGAGTGTGGGGGGTGGGGGTGGGGAATGGAGGTGTAAACCTATAAATAAAACGGTATCTCGTATTCCTCAGTATAAGGAGGGAAAGGGGTGGTGTGAGTGGGTGTGGGAGTCAGGGGGTCTGGGGGGGGCCCCTCTGAGGAAGGAGCATCATGAGTTGAGAATCAAATGATGAGAAGGAACCAGCCAGGTCAGAAGCGACCCAGGCAGAGGAAACAGCGTGTGTAAACGCCAGGGTGTAGGAACAGGTTTGCGGCATTTACGGAATAGAATAAAAATCCATGCAGCCAGGGCCCAGGTTACATAGAGCCCTCCCTACCAGGCCACATAAAGAGTTCTGTTTTGTTTTTAGCTTTTATTACAGGCACCTGCCATCATGCCTGGTTAATTTTTGAATTTTTTGGAGAGACCAGGTTTCACCACATTGGCCAGGCTGGTCTTCAACTCCTGACTTCAGGTGATCTGCCCGCCTCAGCCTCCCAAAGTGCTGGGATTACAGGTGTGAGCCACTGCTCCTGGCCGATTTTTGTATGTTTTTAGCGATGGGCTTTCACCATGTCGGCCAGGCTGGTCTTGAACTCCTGGCATCAAGCAATCCACCCGCCTTGGCCTCCCAAAGTTCTGGCATTACAGGCATGAGCCACTGCACCCAGCCCAGGTAAGGAGTTTGGAGGTCATTATAGGTGTACAAGGAAACCGGCGGCTGTTTGTAAGCAGGTGAATGATTCAATCTGTGTATCTGGAAGCTCTCGGAGGTCCTGGCATTGAAGGAATGAAGGAGGGGAGCTGGAATTCAGTCAGGAGGCTGTTGCAGAAATGCAGGTCAAAGAGGATGGAGACCAGGATGTGGGTCTGACGAAGAGGGACACAGTGGGAGACATTTAGGCCATGTTTTGGAGGTAGAGACACCCGGGATTGTGGAGAGCCCAGACCAGGGAGGAGAGAAAAGACAGGATCAAATGGGACTCCAAGCCTTCCAGGGGCAGCCTCTGGTCCTGGCCATCCTTTCCCAGGTTTTGCCTGGCGGGCCATGGCCCCTTCTCACAGGAGGGGCTGACATCCTACCCCTAGGCGGAACTTCACTTTGCCGAAACACAGGAGGCATTCTGCTACACAAGGCTTGTCAGATGGAACAGCACGCTGGAGGGGGTTGTGCAAGAGGCTCACTGGGACATGGGCCACAACTCTAAGAGGTGAGGGACTCTGGCTTTAGTCATCAGAGAAAAATCCAGTACTTTCTGGAACACTCACCAGCCTTATCCTGCAAAGATAGGAAAGCACAGGGAATTTGGAAGACTGTGTTTCATTCAAACTGTGGCAGGGCTGAGGGCAGCTAAGTGAATGGGCGAGAACAGCGACCGCTTAGATACACGTGGTTACATGCTCCAGGCAGGACTTCAATGCCGACTGTGTTGTGATTTTAGCTGACTTTAGTATTCTTGGGGATCTTTTAACTCCTTCATGTGCCCTGCTCAAAAGCCCTTGCATCTGGAAGTGTGCTGTGTGCACAAGGAGGTCAAGGCTCACTGCTGTAATATTCTGAGCCTAAGTAGCCACAATCAAAAACCAAACACAAGGCCGGGCGTGGTGGCTCACACCTATAATCCCAGCACTTTGGGAGGCTGAGGCGGGTGGATCACCTGAGGTCAGGAGTTCGAGACCAGCCTGGCTAACATGGTGAAACCCCTTCTCCACTAAAAATACAAAAATTAGCCGGGCGTGGTGGTGTGCACCTGTAGTCCCAGCTACTCAGGAGGCTGAGGCAGGGAGAATCGCTTGAACCCTGGAGGTGGAGGTTGCAGTGAGCTGATATCGTGCCACTGCATTCCAGCCTGGGTGACAGAGCAAGACTGTCTCAAAAAAACAAACAAAGAAACCAAAAAAAAAAATCCAAGATGGGAACATGAAACGTCACCATCATGACTCCTGTACCATTTATGTATCTGTGTCAAATATCTCTTTAAAATACCTGGGTGTGGTGGGATCATACTTTCAAGATGGAAAGACCAAATTAAGGGACTTGCCCTAGGTCATGGATTGAAGCCAGGGTTTAATTCTCACCCCAGGGCTCCATTCACTTAAATAGAAATGTACTATCAAAAGTAGGGGGCATCACAGGACAAACATTGAATATGTAATTTGTGTATATACATACATGTGTATATATCTACACACATATATATTTTTATAGGTTATATTCATGTCTATTGTCATTCCATGCATTAATAAGTTTTAGTTTACACACATACACACACCACACACACACACATGCGTGTGCACAAGTTTTGGTGTGTTCTTTCTAAATTCCAGTGGATTTTCTTTTTCTTTCTTTTTTTTGAGACAGAGTTTCGCTCTTGTTGCCCATGCTGGAATGTAATGGTGCAATCTCGGCTCACTGTACCTCCACCTCCCGGATTCAAGTTAATTCTCCTGCCTCAGCCTCCTGAGTAGCTGGGATTACAGTCACCTGCTACCACACCCGGCTAATTTTTGTATTTTTTTAGTAGAGACGGGGTTCCACCATGTTGGCCAGGTTGGTCTCCAACTCCTGACCTCAGGGCATCCACCTGCCTCGGCCTCCCAAAGTGCTGGGATTACAGGTGTGAGCCACCGCGCCTGGCCCCAGAGGATTTTCTTAGGTACTCCTTGGGGTGCTAAAATGCAGCACCCACTGTGTCACATGACTCCCACTGAGATTGAGAGATGGCAGACATCTGGGAGAGGATCCAACCCAGTGGTCTTGATTAGGCTGTTGGGGCCAGGAGAGGTGACTTGCCAAAGGCCACGGAACTCACAAGGGAGCCGGGCGGTGCTGGAGCCCAAGTCTCTTGACTCCCACCCCAGAGATCTTCCCCAGATAACACCTCAATGGGCTCACTGCCAGGTACCAGGACAACCTTCTGATGTTTGCTACCATCTTGCCCAAATTAAGAGCTAGGAAAGAGAAGAGGGAAGGACCTTCCTCCCTGAGGAAGTGCAACCCCACTGAGCAGCTGGCACTAGGTGCCACCAGGCAGGGAGAACATTACAAAACTCTGATCCAAGAGCTGCTCAGAGTCAAAATGGTCCCAGGGTGGGGTGGTCTTGCGGTACCTGAAACTCTGGCAAAATTTCTTCAAATAATGTCTTTAAAATATATGATGGTTTTGGCCGGGTGTGGTGGCTCATGCCTGTAATCCCAGCACTTTGGGAGTCCGAGGCAGGCGGATCACCCGAGGTCAGGAGTTCAAGACCAGCCTGGCCAACATGGTGAAACCCCATCTCTACTAAAAATACAAAAATTAGTCGGGTGTGGTGGCAGGTGCCTGTAATCTCAGCCACTTGGGAGGCGGAGGCAGGAGAATCACTTGAACCTGGGAGGCAGAGGTTGCAGTAAGCCGAGGTCGTGCCATTGCACTCCAGCTTGGGGGATAAGAGCGAGACTTCGTCTCAAAAAAAAAAAAAAAAAAAAAAAAAACCGCACACACACACACAAATCAGCTGGGTGTTGTGGTGTGTGCCTATAATCCCAGCTACACAGGAGGCTGAGGCAGGAGAATCTCTTGAACCCGAGAGGCGGAGGTTGCAGTGAGCTGAGATCACGCCATTGCACTCCAGCCTGGGCAATAGAGTGAGACTCTGTCTCAAAAAAAAAATAAATAAAAATTAAAAATAAATAGAAAAAAAGGCAGAACATATACTTGTTTATGCATAGTGGTTACAACTCTACACAAATAGGCATCTGTGAATAAAGACTAAAAGGGCACACAGAGAAATTAAGAAGTTATGTTAGCCTTGAGAGGAAAACAAGCTCTTTTTGTTTGTTAATTTAATTAATTTATTTATTTTGAGACGGAGTTTTGCTCTATCACCCAGGCTGGAGTGTAGTGGCGCCATCTCAGCTCACTGCAACCTCCAACTCCCAGGTTCAAGCAATTCTCCTGCCTCAGCCTCCCAAGTAGCTGGGATTACAGGTGCACACCATGACAGCTGGTTGATTTTTGTATTTTCAGCTGGTCTGAACTCCTGACCTCGAGCAATCCACCCGCCTCAGCCTCCCAAAGTGCTGGGATTACAGGTGTGAGCTACCGCACCTGGGCTTTTTCTTTTTAAAACAAACAACAACAACAACAAAAAACCCCAAAGTATCAAAGGTTTAAAGAAAAGGCATTCATTTCAAAACCAGCTTAAGACTATCTAGTTCTCTAGGTTCGGCAGCCACATTCCAGCATAAGATGCCAACTGGGGACTGAGTGAGAACTGGTCTCCATCCATACTCTGCCTCTCTTATGTCAAAATCTCCCACTGATATCTGTTCTCTCTCTTCCTCCCTCAAAATCACCCCCAAGCCAGACACATTTATTAGGTCCTTGTTTTATTCTAAGTTGCCTGGGAGAAGGAAGCGGGCAACCTTTAATAACCTGACGTCAGGGGGCACAGGGAGATCGGGACCCTCTCAAAAAACAGAACTCGCTCTCCAACAGCTGCTTCCTGATGCTTAAGCCTCCCCAGCTGAGCAGGAGATGAGCGATAAGGATCACTCCCACCCCACCGGAGATCGGCCTATTTCCAGTGACACTGAAGCTCCAAGCTGGAGGCCAGCCTCCCACATAAGAGTGGCATCCTCTCAGAGATATCCTGTGCAGGTGAAGGTTTTACTTCCATAGCCCTAGCTTGGCTAGACTGTCACTACAAGGGAGCAGAGAAAACAAGAAGGGGTCACACGAGGGCAACCAGCAACCAGGGGCTCCAGCCACCACTGACTGCCAAGCTGTGTGCAGAATTAGATCATCCCTGAGGGTAGATCTCTAACTGGGAAGGCACTAAAGTGGGTCTTAGCTCAAGAGTCAGAGAAACAGGCTCCCTAATCCCCTCCTACCCCGTCCCTCCAGTACACCTCCTCACTCAACAGTTCTCATTCACTGGGGTCTGCTGCGTGCCAAGCACTGTACTGAGGACAATATACATTTACGCCCTTGAAACTCAAAGCAAACTTGCAAGGAGGCTGCCCTGATTGCCCCTATTTTAAAGAACGATAAACGGAAACTCAGAGTGAATTATTTTACTCACTCTCACATCTCACAGCTTTTTTTTTTTTTTTTTGAGACACGGCATTGTTGTCACCCAGGCTGGGGTGTAGTGGTGCTATCATGGCTCGCTGCAGCCTCAACTTCCCGGGCTCAAGTGATCCTCCCCGGCCTCAGTCTCCCAAGTAGCTGGGGCCACAGGTGGGCACCACCATGCCTGGTTTATTAAAAATAAATACATAGGCTGGGCATGGTGGCTCACACCTGTAACCCCAGCACTTTGGGAGGCTGAGGTGGGCAGATCAGGAGGTCAGGAGATCGAGGCCATCCTGGCTAACATGGTGAAACCCTGTCTCTACTAAAAATATTTAAAAAAAATTAGCCGGGCGTGGTGGCGGGCACCTGTAGTCCCAGCTACTCGGGAGGTTGAGGCAGGAGAATGGCGTGAACCCGGGAGGCGGAGCTTGCCGTGAGCCGAGATCACGCCACTGCACTCCAGCCTGGGCGACAGAGCGAGACTCCATCTTAAAAAATATATATATATACACACACACATATTTTTTTAGTAGAGATGGCGTCTCACTTTGTTGCCCAGGCTGCTCTTGAACTCCTAGCTTCAAGCGATCTTCCTGCTTCAGCCTCCCAAAGTGTGGGATTACAAGCATGAACCATTGCACCCCACACCCAGCCTCTCACAACTTCTAAGTGGTGATATGAGCCCATTTCTGGCAGACCTTGGAGCATGTGATTTTCTATATGAGGTGATGCTGCCTGACCTGTGCAGGTGTCTGCAGCTGAGGATATACATGTGGAGCAGGGTGGGGTAGGAACGGTCTGGGAGCCGGTTAATCTAAGACTCTTGGAGCTAAGACTCACATTACTGCCTCCCCCATTAAAGCTCTATCCCCAGGCATGGCTGCATTTGAAACCTCCTGAAAGGAGATTTCCCTTACCCAGGAGCCCACTCCCACTTCCTGCTCTCAGGAACCTCCCAGTGTTCTGGTGTTCTGGGAGGTGAGGGGTGGGGAGGATCACCCTGAAGCACAGGCCAGGACTCTGCCGGCATAGTCAGGAGTAGATCGGCACAAGGCCTCGCTTCTAGTGTGTTCCCGTCTGCTCTGTCCAAACTCCATCTTGTGTTCCTTGGTTATTCCAGCTCCCCGGAAGCAAAACCAGAACCGTGACCCAATACCACTTGCCCCACCCTCACTGCCCAGGTGCCAATCCATGCCAGGCTCGTTGATGCAAAGGTGCCACTGCACAGCCACCCTGGGGCAGATCCCATTTCCTGGAGATGAACATCCTCTACTTTGATGGCCCCTTCCTGGAGAAAGGGGCAAGGTCCCAGATTTCATGACATGTCTTCCCCCCACCACCCCCAGCCTCCAAGCTACAAGACAGTGCCCATTCCCCAGGTATCCCTACAGGGTGTGGGGCAGGGAGGGAGGAGTCTACTGGGAAGGGGGGTGAATCAGGGAGATCACGGATCATAGGAGGAGGACAAGGAGGTAGATAAGGAGGAAAGCAATAGTGCACACCAGAACCTCCCAGCTACTTCCACTTTCTGCCGTCTCACTGTGGGTTAATAATAATTGACCCTCCACTGTCCACCAGCCACTTCTGGCTTCTGAGCACTTGACATGTGGCCAGTATGGAATAATAAACACTGGAGACTGGGATGGTGGGAGGGTGGGAACCCAGTGAGGGATGAGAAGTTACTTAATGGGTACAATGTACACGATTGGGTGATGGTTACACTACAAGCCCAGACTTCACACTACACGATATATCCATGTAACAAAACTATACTTGCACTCCTTATATTTACACACTTAAAAATAAAAAATAGGCAGAGCACGGTGGCTCATGCCTGTAATCCCAGCACTCTGGGAGGCTGAGTCAGGCAGATCACCTGAGGTCAGGAGTTCGAAACCAGACTGGCCAACATGGTGAAACTCCATTTCTATTAAAATACAAAATTAGCCAGGCATGGTGGCGTGTGCCTGTAATCCCAGCTACTTGGGAGGCTGAGGCAGGAAGCATTGCTTGAACTCGGGAGGCAGAGTTTGCAGTGAGCCGAGATCACGCCATTGCACTCCAGCCTGGGCAAAAGAGTGAAACTCTGTCTCGAAAAAATTAAAAAAAAAAAAATAAATCTGGCAAGTCCAAATGGATATGTGCACAAGTGGAAAATACACACTGGACTTCTAAGATTTAGTATTAAAAAAAGAGGATGTATAAAATATCTCATTAATATTTTTATACTGATGATGTGTTAAGATGATATTCTGAATATAGTGAGTCAAAATGTACCATTTCCTCTTACTTGTTAAAATGTAACTATTAAAATATAAATTATGTATGGCACTTGCCTAAGGCTTCTATTGGAGAGCAATAATTTAGACATTTTCCCCCTTATTTCACAAGCAGCATGTTCCCTTGTAGATGGATAAATGAAGCCAACTATTGTTCACAGCTGGGTCAAAATATTTACATGTTAACAATTTATGCTACATTGTTTTAAATTAAATCTTAATATCTAATTTTTACATCCAATCAGGCATTGAATGGCTAGGTTGTTTCCATTTTCAGCTGAAACTCTGTAAGGTCCTTTCAGGCAATTATGTGCATATCCTTAACTATTTCCAGATGATACATTCTTGTGAGTCTGTCTCCCAGGCTGGAGTGCAGTGGTGTACCTCAGCTCACTGCAACCTTCCACTCCTGGGTTCAAGCAATTCTTGTGCCTCAGCCTCCCAAGTGGCAGGGGCTACAGGCACACGCCACCATGCCCAGTTTTTTTGTTTGTTTGTTTGCTTTTTGAGATGGAGTCTTGCTCTGTCGCCAGGCTGGAGTGCAGTGGCACAATCCCGGCTCACTGCAACCTCTGCCTCCTGGGTTCAAGTGATCCTCCTGCCTCAGCCTCCCGAGTAGCTGGGATTACAGGCGTGCGCCCCTACGCCCAGCTAATTTTTGTACTTTTAATAGAGACGGGGTTTCACCATGTTGGCCAGGATGGTCTTGATCTCTTGACCTTGTGATACGCCCGCTTCGGCTTCCCAAAGTGCTGGGATTACAGGCGTGAGCCACCGCGCCCAGCCTTTTTTTTTTTTTTTTGAGGCCGAGTCTGTATTGCCGAGACTGGAGTGCAGTGGTATGATCTCAGCTCACTGCAACATCTGCCTCCTGGGTTCAAGCGATTCTTGTGCCTCAGCGTCCAGGCGTGCGCCACCATGCCCAGCTAATTTTTGTATTTTTAGTAGAGATGGGGTTTCACCATGTTGGCCAGGCTGGTCTTGAACTCTTGACCTCAGATGACCTCACCCGCCTCGGCCTCCCAAAGTGCTGGGATTACAGGCGTGAGCCTACAGGTGTGAGCCACCATGCCCTGCCTGCCTGGCTAATTTTTGTATTTTTAGTAGAGACAGGGTTTCACCGTGTTGGCCAGGCTGGTCTTGAACTCCTGACCTCAGGTGATCCACCAGCCTCGGCCTCCCAAAGTGCTAGGATTACAGGTGTGAGCTACTGCACCCAGCCAGGAAGCTACCTTTTTTTCCCCCTAATATATTTAAATGGCCACCCCACAAAGCTTATACTACCTTACAGGCTCTAATCAACTATATGATTGAATCTTTTGGGCTTTGGAAGTGGATAAGCTCATCATCTGCAACTAATAATAATTTTGCCTCCTCCACTCCTCAATATCTCGTTTTTTACAAGATTTGTTACACTGCCAATGTAATGTTGAATAATACCACTGACATGAAATAATACCACTGACATGAAACATCTCTCTTTCTGGCACTTACAGTGATATCCTAAACCTCTGGCATCTAATCCAGCAGCCACAAGCCACATAAGGCTACTGAGTACTTAACATGTGGCTAGTGTGATTAAGGAGCTGAATTTTTAATTTATTTTTTTTTTTGAGACAGGGCCTCACTCTGTTAACCAGGCTCTAGTACAGTGGCACAATCACAGCTCACTGTAGCCTCAACCTCTCAGGCTCAAGCAATCCTTCCACCTCAGTCCCGAGTAGCTGGGACTACAGGTGTGCACCACTATGTTGCCCAGCCAAGTCTTAAAATTCCTGGCCTCAAGTGTAATCTCAAAGTGCTGGGATTACAGATATGAGCCACCATATTTGGCCAGAATTTTAAATTAATTATTTTACATTTAAAAATTGATAATTGGCTGGGCATGGTGGCTCAAGCCTGTACTCCTAGCACTTTGGGAGGCCGAGGCGGGCGGATCACGAGGTCAGGAGTTTGAGACCATCCTGGCCAACATGGTGAAACCCCGTCTCTACTAAAAATACAAAAAAATTAGCTGGGCGTGGTGGCGGATGCCTGTAGTCCCAGCTACTCGGGACGCTGAGGCAGGAGAATGGCGTGAACCTGGGAGGCGGAGCTTGCAGTGAGCCGAGATGGCGCCACTGCACTCCAGTCTGGGGGACAGCGCCAGACTCCGTCTCAAAAAAAAAAAAAATTGATAATTGGCCAGGCACGGTGGCTCACGCCTGTAATCCCAGCACTTTGGGAGGCTGAGGTGGGCGGATCACCTGAGGTTGGGAGTTCGAGACCAGCCTGACCAACATGGAGAAACCCTATCTCTACTAAAAATACAAAATTAGCTGGGTGTGGTGGCGCATGCCTGTAATCCTAGCTACTCGGAAGGCTGAGGCAGGAGAATGGCTTGAACCCAGGAAGCAGAGGTTGCGGTGAGCCGAGATCGCACCATTGCACTCCAGCCTGGGCAACAAGAGTGAAAACTCCATCTCAAAAACAAACAAACAAACAAAAACTGATAATTGGCCGGGCACGGTGGCTCACATCTGTAATCCCAGCACTTTGGGAGGCCGAGGAGTATGGATCACTTGAGGTCAGGGGTTCAACCCCAGCCTGGCCAACATGGTGAGACCCTGTCTCTACTAAAAATACAAAAATTAGCCCGGCGTGGTGGTGGGCACCTGTAATCCCAGCTACTCGGTAGGCTGAGACAGGCAAATTGCTTGAACACAGGAGGCGGAGGTTGCAGTGAGATGAGATCATGCCACTGCACTCCAGCCTGGGCAACAGAGCAAGACTCTGTCTCCAAAAAAAAATAAAAAAAATAAAAAAATAAAAAAAATAATTTCCCCTTTCTTTAGTTTTCAAAACATGGCTCCTAGAAAACATAAAGTTCCATATGTGACTAGTGTCACATTCCTATTGACAGCACCGTCCTAGGGCTAGTCTCACTGATCATCCTGTTTACTGTGATTTGAATATCACACAAGTATTCTCCACCACCTTAAGGAATTCACAATTCTTACAGTTTATGGGAAAATGATGCCAGTAACTCACTCAGCCAGGCTGAGTTATGGGAAAACACACTACGGCTTAAAATAATTTACCCTTTAATTGCTGGAAGATACAGCATAAGGAGTCTAGTCTAGTTTAAACGGTGACTCATTATCAAGAACACTCTGGAATAACATCTCTCCATGGGGATCCCAACAGATAGCAAGACTGTGTGCTGAGGAACCCACTCTAGGAAATACTATTCTAGACCCCTGGGTAGACCCCTCCCCAGACTCTGCAGTAACTATTCCTGGGCCACACGTCATGGAGAAAATACAAGAAAGAACTAAGATTTGTTGACCTTTTTACTCTGTACCAGGCATTGTGTTAGGTGATCTACTTTGATTAAACTGTCTCTTTTCTTCTTCTTTTTTTTTTTTTTTCTGAGAGAGGGTCTTGCTTTGTCCCTCAGGCTGGAGTACACTGGAGCAGTGCAATCAAGGCTCACTGTAACCTCAAACTTCTGGGCTCAAGCCATTCTCCTACCTCTGCTTCCCAAAGTGCTGGGATGATAGGCATGAGCCACCATAGCCTGCCTTTCTTTATAGTCATACACGGTCCCAAGCATTTGAAAAACTTTATCTCATGTATTCTTCCCAACAATCCCACGGAGTTATCCTTATCATCCGCAGATAAGAGCACTGAGACTTAGAGGGGCACGTGCTTTACTCAAGTCACACACAGTTGGTTAGGAGAGAGAGACACAAGAATCCAGATGTGCTGGACTCTGGGTTTTTTCCACTCCACCATAAGGAACATTGGGGTGGGGGAGGGGCGAGGGGGGACAGTGGATCATAAGCGTCCCTGGGGCTCAGGCCTGGGAGGGCTGCTGAAGGCTCTGGATGCATGAGTATACACAGGATACGCAGTTTTGCACACAATTTCAGGTTAACATCTCCTGAGTCTGAGCATCTCATTCCCCACCACTCCAGGGAACGTATAAATTAATCCTGGAAAATACACACTACAGCCCAGTGCCCCAGGTCCATCCAGGGGAGCCCCCTGCTCCTTGTGGGCTGGGAACCAGCTGCCCTGCTTGTCTTCTTCATCTTCGTTCCTGCACCCACCTCATCTTTATCCTCATCCTCATCCCAGAACCACAGGCTTCAGGCCAGGGGAGAAGCAGGTCAGCAGGAGGTGAAGGGGAAACCTTCCTTCACCTCCTGGGAATTAGAACAGCACAGAGAAGGGAAGAAAAAGGAGCCAAGACCTGGGAGTGACCGGAAGCAACAACGGAGGAGTCAAGACGATGAGGAGCCACTGACTCAAGGACATCCGGCAACTTCACTTGATTACAGGGCCCTTCCTGGAAACGTGTGCTTCCCGGAGCCACCACCCGACGCCAGCCACCAGCAGAGGGACGATCTGGGCCAGGCAGGATGGATTCCTGGTGGGGGGCCCCACTGCCCCCATACAGGCTGGGCCCTCCTCCTCTGGGAGTGGTGCTACTACTGGGCAGCAGGGTGCCTCCCTCCTGCTCGGGATCGCAGAAGATAGCGCCGCGCTTGAAATCAGATCTGCCAGGCCTTGTTTGGTTTCACTTTGCCTCTCCTAAGAGCCGGGTGCTCAGCTGAGAACTGGGAATTTCAAGGCCACCTGGGGGTCTCCAGAAGGAGACTGGCAGATCTAAACTCCCTCCAGAGCAGACAGGCAAATCTTGCATCTTGGCCCTGCAGGAAGTTGGGGACAAAGAGCCCCACTCCCTAGGTCACAAGCTGGCCTGCCATGTGGGTCAAGTTATTTGTGCCTCAGTTTCCTCATTAGCTCTCAGAGCAGTTGATAACATTACATACCTCCCAAGTGCTGTGCTGGGGTGAGCACAATTCCGTGTGTGCTATAAAGATGATGCTGTCACACCCAGTGACACTCCAGCCACTGTCACTTCCCAAACTTCATAGAGAAATGCCACCTGAGAGCACCTAATTCAAAAGTCTGTACGGTGAAACGCGGGCTGAGACAATGGCTGACCCTTTTCAAAGTCCTGGCGGTTCCCAGGATTATCTGATGCAGGGGGAAGGGTCCCCCAAGCTGCTGAAGCCCAGGTACAGATTCTGCCCTCCCTCTGTAGTCTCTGCCAGCAGTGGGGGCGGGAAACCCTCGGATCTGGTTTCTTTCCTGATCTGAGTTCCCTCATCCCGTCACCTTTTAACCTTTAATGATGCCAGAGGGAGAAGCCTGGCTTTTCTCAGACGAGATGGTGAGGTGGAGGTGGGAAAAGAGAAGCTCCTCCATTCCTTCCTAGGATAAGGGTAAAAGTAACTCAGGAATTTGCCGGACCCCGGGTGCTACTAGCAACAAATAATGCACAGGCCAGGCGCCGTGGCTCATGCCTGAAATCTCAGCACACTGGGAGGCAGAGGCAGAAGTGGGAGGATCGCTTGAGCCCAGGAGCTTGAGACCAGCCTGGGCAGCACAGTGAGACCCTGTCTCTAAAAAAAAAAAAAAAAAAAAATTTAAATTAGCCAGGCATGGTGGCATACATCTACAGTCTCAGCTACTCAAGGCTGAGGTGGGAGGATCTCTTGAGCCCAGGAGTTTGAGACTGCAGTGAGCTGTGATCACACCACTGCACTCCAGCCTGGCCAACAGAGCAAAAAGCCTATCTCAAAACAAAAAAAATAATGCACAAAACTTCAACATGATCAACCCCCAATAAAATATAATCTGATCTTTTGGACCTAACCAGATTCTCCTTAGAGGTAGCCACAAATTGTACTGCGAGCCCCTAGGCTCTTTTTGGGCTCTCTACTCCTTGTACCACTTGACAAAGCCTTAAACCCAATTCCAGGACTTGAGGGGAACAGGTCCCTTTCTGATGCTTCAGGGTTGGAGGCAACAGTGTAAGCAAAGAAGAAGGTTGCACTGAGTGAAGACCCGAGGTAGAGAGGGAGGAAAGGCAGGGAAGAGAAGCTAGCACACAGAACCTGGCTTCGTTGGCACACTTGGAGAGATTCAAAGCTGGGGTCTCCAGACCAAGTTCAGTGACTGCCAGAACTGCAGGTGCCCGGGCAAAAGGAGAACCCAGAGTCTCATCCTGGGAGGTGGAGGCTGCCCCAGACAACCTCTGCTACCGTGATGGCCAAGGCAGAAGATGGTGGCTGAAGCAGCTCTGGCTGAGCACAGACATCCAGGGATCCTTCTTGCCTGGCACTGTGGTTTTTCCAGATGCCTTCAGCTCCATCTTTGGGGTGAAGGGGAAACATCAGGTGTGCAGAGCAGTTTCTCACAGGTGGGTTAAGAACTGTAAGCCTTCATTAATGACCACACCCTAAACTGTGCTCACCTGAATCCCAAAAGAGAGACCCTTCCTCAGCTTGAGTGGAGGCTGAGTGGAGACGGCCAGTTCCCCTGTTCCTGGCAAGGGAGGGCTTTGGATGCCAGCATTGCCATCCTGGCACAGAGCCCAGAGCTGCAAGCTGGCAGTGCCTGGGGGAGACTCCAATGTAAGTTAGTTGGAAGGAAGCCCAAGTCTCCTCAAGGAGGCGTATTTTAAGCTGGAGCTTTAGGGGCACGGTGAGCGGGAATGTGGGAAACTAATGTCTGAATTTTTCTTTCTTTCTTTTTTTTTTTTTAGACGGAGTCTCGCTCTGTGGCCCAGGCTAGAATGCAGTGGCGCGATCTCGGCTCACTGCAAGCTCCTCCTTCCGGGTTCATGCCATTCTCCTGCCTCAGCCTCCCAAGTAGCTGGGACTACAGGCACCGGCCACCAAGCCCAGCTAATTTTTTGTATTTTTTAGTAGAGACAGGGTTTCACTGTGTTAGCCAGGATGGTCTCGATCTCCTGACCTCCTGATCCACCCACCTTGGCCTCCCAAAGTGCTGGGATTACAGGTGTGAGCCACCGCGCCTGGCCCTGAATTTCTCTTTTTTTGTTTTTTGAGATAGAGTCTCATTCTATCGCCCATGCTGGAGTGCAGTGACATGATCTCGGCTCACTGCAAACTCCACCTCTTGGGTTCAAGCGATTCTTGTGTCTCAGCTTCCCCAGTAGCTGGGATTATAGGTGCACGCCACCATGCCTAGCTAATTTTTGTATTTTTAGTAGAGACGGGGTTTCACCATATTGGCCAGGCTGATCTCAAACTCCTGACCTCAAGTGATCTGCCCGCCTTTGCTTCTCAAAGTGCTGAGATTACAGGCGTGAGCCACTGTGCCCAGCCCTAATGTCTGAATTTCCTTCCCAACGCACTCAAGCAAAAAGGGCTGTGTCCAGTGCCACATGTGGGCTCCTTCCAGCACTACCATCCAGTTCCCTGCCGAGAGAGGGCAGGCATGGGCTTGGCCTTCCTAGAGCACCCCAGAAGCACTGGCTGGAGTTGGCCTTCAGGACACTCTGCCAGATGACCCCTCGAAGTGTCCCCAGCTCCAGAATTTGGTTCTTTTCCTCACGGTCGAGAAAAATCCTCCAGTACGTAGGTCAGAAGAGCTACGCAGAGCTCAGGTCAGATTGCTCAACCCTTCTCCCTCCGCCCACAGGCCTTATCTCTGGCATCAACCCAGCTCCCCATTCCTCCAAGGGATGAACTCCTCCCTCCCCCGACAGGGACAAACTCCTCTGAGTCTGCAGAACCAGAATGAGAACACAGAAGGCTGGACTTACTGCTAACCAAGCGCAACCCTGACCACTCTGGCTTCTGACTTCACTTCGAACCCAATCCAAACGTGGGGGCGTGGGGTGGGGGAGAGTGAAAGGGAGAGGCCAACATCAAACACCTTTTGGCCACACCTGCGCACACACAGTCCTGGCCGCAGAAATCAGTCACTCCAAAGGGGTGGAAGCCCTGGGCCACTGCCAACCCAAGGCCCTTCTGGAAAAGCTCTGGACTTGTAAAGAAGGGTTGGCCAGGGCTGGGTGCAGTGGTTTACACCTGTAATCCCAGCTCTTTGGGAGGCCAAGGTGGGTGGATTGCCTGAGCTCAGGAGTTCGCGACCAGCCTGGGCAACACAGTGAAACTCTGTTTCTACTAAAATACAAAAAAAATTGGCCAGGCCTGGCGGCATGCACCTATAGTCCCAGCTACTGGGGAGGCTGAGGCAGGAGAATTGCTTGAACCCGGGGGGTGGAGGATGCAGTGAGCCAAGATTGCACCACTGCACTCCAGCCTGGGCGACAGAGCAAGGCTCTGTCTCAAAAATATAAAGGGTTGGCCAGGTGCAGTGGTTCATACCTGTATGCCCAGCACTTTGAGAGGCCGAGGTGGGGTAAGATCCCTTGAGCTCAGGAGTTCAAGACCAGCCTGGGCAACATGGTGAAACCCTACCTCTACAAAAAATACAAAAAATAGCTGGGCGCCAGTAGTCCCAGCTACTCGGGAGGCTGAAGGGGGAGGATAGCTTGAGCCCAGGAGGTCCAGCCTGCAGTGAGCCTTGACTATGACGCTGCACCGCAACCTGGGTGACAGAGCAAGACCTGGTCTCAAAAAAATTAATAAATAAAATAAAAATTATTTTTAAAATCAAAAGACTGGTGTAAGATTCCTCTCCCAGGTCAACACTCACTCCCCTGACCTTTATACATGAGACCCCCCTCTTTGCTTCTGACTCCTTGGTCTCTGGTCCTGTGAGGTGCTGTCAGGTTCCAGAGGCACAGTGGAGGCAGGGTACAGAGGATGGGGACAAGCACGCTGGGTGGGCAAGGGTAAGAGAGAAACCAGGGGAAAAGAGAAGAGGAATCCAAAAAGAGAGAGGCAGAAACCCCAGAAAATGGAGAATCGTTCACAGCACAGGCCTAGGCTGTACAGCAGAGCAGGAGCAAGCTGTCCTCTGTGCGCAGGGACCCTAGGACTTCAGGGAGATTTCAGAGGCCAGGCGCTGAGACTCACCCCAGAACCACCGCCCATATGATCACAGCGGCCCCCTCCTAGTCCCTGCAGGGGTCCACCAGGATGCCTGGGAATCCACTTGGGATCTCCCCAAATTCACTGAACCCCCCTTGTGGGAAGGAGCAGCTGTCTTCAAAGAGTGGAGAGGCAAAGTCCAAGTTCAGAGGAGATAAACCACCCCACTAATCAGTCAGTCACATGGGCAGCTCACACAGGGCAGTTGATGAGTGCAGGAAAAGGTAGGGCACCCCCGCATTCAGCAGGCACTGGCTTCCCAGCAGAGATAGAGCCTCAGGAGATCCTGGTGGATGCCCCACTATTGCCCCAGGAGCCCTTGGGGCTGCCAGGGGCTCTCTTAGGGCCTAGCTCAGTCCCAGCCAACTCCTGATTTCTGGGAGAAATCTGCAGCTCAGCAATCCCTTCCTTTGTGGCCTGTTCTTTGTTCTCTTAAAATTCAGTCCATCCTGCTGGTGGTCCCTCCTCCACCCTAGCCTCAGAAGCGGGCGGGGGCTGAGGGAGTTATTGGAAACCCAGACTGCCACAGAAGTCGCCTTGCAGGAGGCCCCTGTCACCGGCCCCTCATTATTTACACTCGCTGGATGGGACCTTTCTCTGGTACAGATGGCTGCTGGGGTTCGGACGAGAGAGAGATTTTCCCTCCAGCACCCTGGCCCCTCAGGGGAGGGCAGGGGGCTTCACAGCGAAGGGGCTCCCAAGGACTCCACCCGGATCCAGTTGCTCAGCTATCTGGGCAAACAGTGGGCACCGGGCACCCAGTAAGGGATGTGGGAGTTGGTCAGATTGCAAGGGGTGGGAGTCGTGGAGAGAGAGAAGTTCCAGAGGCAACAAGAAAAGAAAAGGCATTGTATTTCCCCTCCATCCTCCCAGGGAGAAAAAGAAAACTTCCAAAGCCCAGGCCGCAGTCACTGGGAAAACACAGGGAACCTGGTTTGAGTTAGCAGAGAGCACCCCTCCCCCAGTCTCTCTCGCTCACTCACACACACACACACACACACACACACACACACACACGCACGCACTTCAGTCCTCTCCCAGGAAGCTGGCTCAGCCTCAGCCCCGGCTCCCGCCCAGCTCTCCAGCCCTCCTGGCCGGGGCACTCACCGGCTGACGGGATCCCCGCGGGCAGGACGGCTCCTGCGGGACGCGCCGGGGGCAGGGGGCAGTTTTGTAACCCCGGCTGGGGGCGCTCCGGGGAGGGGGCGGGGCCAGGGACGGCCGATCCGCGCGCACCCGCCCCAAGCGAGCGATTAAATCATTAACCGACCGCTCCCGCCTGCGATCCCGCTGAGCGCGCTGAGCTCGGGGCGCGCGAGCCCCAGGAGCGGCCGTCTCGCCGGCTCCAAGGGGGCGGGTGGCTCGACTGCCCTCACCCCGCACCCCGCCGGGAGGCGCCTCGGCCTCCTGGGCTTCCGAGGGAGCGGGCGGGGCGGGAGCCTGGCGGGGAGGGAAGGGTTCGCGGGGCGGGAGTAGGGGAACGGAGGACCATTTGTTCCTTCGGCCATTCCCTTCCAGACAGCTCCTTCCCTCTGGCTCCCCGGCCGGGTGACATTGGGTGGCGTGTGCTGCAGTGTGTGTACGAGAGCGAGATGTGTACACGCCTCTGCCCGTACAGGCGGAGAATTCGGTTCTTATTCATGGAGAACTCCGGGCGCACACACGCCCCCCTCGCGAAGATCGCGGGCCGCGCGCCGCCGATTGCTGCGCTCCTGCCCACACCGACACATACCCCATTCCTGGGAAGGGGGAAGCCCTTTAAAACCGGCCCCCAACTCCCCCAGCGGCACCCTCGGCCAGGCCCGGGAGTTCCAGCGTGGAGAGAGGAAATCGAGTCCCGGCAACGCTGCGCCCGGCTCCCTGACACCTCCTCCTCTGCACACCGCGCTCTGCCAGGACACTGGGTGCGCGGCTCAGCGTCCCAGGCACCGCGGCGGGCGCGGTGAGAAGCGCAAGCGCCGAGAAGTGGGGGCTCCGTGCCCTTCTCCCCGCGCCGCGGCCTCGCATCCCCAGCTTCGATCCTCTCTGCCCCACAGGGGGACTCGAGACCCCCAAGCCCACCCAGGCCACCCAGCGCGAAGGCGGCTACCACAGCCAGAGGCAGTTGCCCGTCGCCTACCTCGGTCCCGGGAGACCCGAGCGCCGGGCCGGCTGCGCTGTCCCCTCCGTGGGCTCCGCGCGGCGGCGGGGCTAGCGGCCCCTGTCAGCGCCGGCGTTTGTTTCCCTCTGGCTCTCGGGCTTTCAGGGCTGGAAGCCTCGAGGACACTCCCCTTCCAGGCTCCGCCCGCGCCCTCCCCGCTCACCCCTCCCCGCGCACCCCTCCGCGCTGATGTCACGGCGCCGCCGCAGCCAATGGCCGTCGGGCACCTCTGCCCGACTGCTCGGCCTCCTGGGTTCAAACTGAAAGCCTGAGACTTTCCCAACTCCGTATGGGGCAGCCTGGGCCCGCCCGGCTTCCGGGAGACACTCCCGCCCCAGCCTGCGCTCCGGCCGCGAACCCCCACTGCGGCCCCCAGGGCCAGGGGCGCGTCTCCCTCTGGGGGCCTGGCGCGAGGCTCTTTTAAGGCTCTTCCCCATTCGAGCCAGGGCAAGAAACCAAGAACTCCAGCCCGGGTGGCGTTCCTCGTTCCTGCTCCCTCCCGGACCTGCTAACCACCTGGCTGTAGTACTGTCGGGAGATGGGGGCAGGAGGGCTGGCGCCACCAGCTTCGTGGGTGCCATCCCAGACTCGCTGGAAACGAGGGAGCGGGGAGGAGCTGGCCAGCCCGAGGCCAGGCTTGGACTGGGCGTCAGAAATGTTTCTACAGGGTGACAGCCCTTGAGCTCCTCGCATCCCCAAGTCTGTGTCTTTGCCTCCTAAGTATCAGCTGAGGCTAAATTTGTACCAGGTGAAGGTCAAGGAGGATCAACTCCTGAGTCCCACAGCCTGAATCCAAGTCCCAGGCCTTGGACTCCATTCTTTTTAGAGGAATAGTTTCAGTTGAAATGATCATTACCAAGGTACAATGCCAGCTGCGAAGTAGTCAACTAAAGTGGACAAGGCGCAAAGTGAAAAGTTCCCTTGCCAATAGCTGAACCCCACCCTCGGTTTTTAAAGGAAGTGAAGGTGAAGGCCCCAGACTTTCCCCATGGCTAAGCCCTCAGGAACATTCTGCTTTCTGGGGACAGCACATTTCCGTTTCCCTCTGCAGTGTGACAGCAACCAGCTCTTGAGATCTGATGGTTTGGCCACTCCAACCTGCTGTGAAAATTAAATTCTGGGCTGGGTGCAGTGGCTCATGCCTGTAATCCTAGCATTTTGGGAGGCCAAGGCAGGTGGGGGGCCACTTCAGGTCAGAAGTTTGAGACCAGCCTGGCCAACATGGCGAAACCCCATCTCTACTAAAAATACAAAAATTAGTCGGGCATGCTGGTGGGCGCCTGTAATCCCAGCTACCCAGGAGGCTGAGGCAGGAGAATCGCTTGAACCCGAGAGGTGGAGGTTGCAGTGAGCCGAGATCACGCTATTGCACTCTAGCCTGGGTGACAGAGGGAGACTCCATCTCAAAAAAAAAAAAAAAAAAAGGAAAATCAAATTCTGAACTGGACACGTGGAGGGAAAGGTAGGGTTTGGAGCCACTTGGGAGGCAGACACTATGTGGATTCGAACCCTGGTGGGGTTATCATGAGTGTAAACCAAAAAGTGACTAAGGCAGGTCTCAATCAAATAGAGGTTTAGTTAGCCAAGGTTGAGGATCCACCGGGGAAAAACTCACCTTTTTTCCAAAAAGGTTTCGGGAACTTCCCTATTTAAAAGAGAAAAAGCAAGCAGGAAAGGAAAAGAAGAGGGAGGGAAGAAAGGCATTGAGGTTACAAGTGTGTGAGGCTCTGATTTAGTGTCTGTAAGTCTACATTTTACATGTGAAAGAGAACAGAAGAAAAAGTCAATGATGCATTGTCTCCTACTCAGTACGTCTAAGGGGAGCAAAGGAAATTAGGCTGACACAGGGTTGTGAAACTGCAGCTATCTGGGAACAAAAGGAAAGCAGCTTCTGTGGTTTCCAAGCTTAACTTCCCCCCCACCCCCACCCCCCCTTTTTTTTTGGAGACAGGGTCTTGCTCTGTCGCCCAGGCTGGAGTGCAGTGCCGCAATCACAGCTCACTGTAGCCTTGACCTCCTGGGCTCAAGCGATCCTCCCACCTCACCCTCCTGAGTAGCTGAGACTACAGGCGTGCGCCACCACGCCCAGCTACATATTTTGTACTTTTTCTTTTGTAGAGACAGGGTTTCGTCATGTTGCCCAGGCTGGTCGCAAGCTCCTGAGCTCAAGCAATCCACCCACCTCAACCTCCAAAAGTGCTGGGATTAAACCTTCCCTTTGACATAGTGAATTTGGGGTCCCGAGATTCTATTCTCTTTCACATGGGTTAGTCGCTGATTCCCACCTCTGACCCTTAGCTAGCCTGGCTGTCCTTATGTGTCCAAAGAGCACAGGACCTCTCTGCTAGCCTCGTCTGGAGGGTGTAAAGAGGAATGAGGTATCAGGCGTGAAAGCGCTTTATGAGTAGAAAGCAACCAGAATGGAGTTGATTGCTGTCATCATGACCTGGAGCCAAAGGTGTCCTCAAAAGAAGTAGGAGCTGCAACAGGACTGTGGGCGAGGCTCGCTGGATAGAGGTTTGGAGACACCTCTGGCTTGGAATTCTAGCTCTGCCATTTATGAGCTGACAAGTTATCCACCAGCTTCCCCATCTGTAAAGTGAGAGCAGCAATCTCTACCTTCCCCTATTGGGGTGAATATTAAAAGAGATCACTTACGCCGGGCACGGTGGCTCATGCCTGTAATCCCACTGCTTTGGGAGGCTGAAGCCAGTGGATCGCTTGAGCCCAGGAGTTCAAGAGAAACCTGGGCAACATGGTGAAACCCTATCTCTACAAAAGTATACAAAAATCAGCCAGGTGTGGTGGTGCATGCCTGTTAGTCCCAGCTATTCGGGAGGCTGAGATGGGAGAATCCACTTGAGCCTGGAGGTTGAGACTACAGTAAGTCAAGATCATGCCACTGCACTCTAACCTGGGCGACAGTCGGAGACCCTGTCTCAAAAAACAAACAAACAAACAAACAAAGGCACCTGGCCATTTGCTGGGTCCCCTTCTACCATATTGCTTCCAGGTGGAAGTCCTCCCTGGTTCCTGGCGTTCCAGGACCTCTTTCTCCTGAAATCACAGCTTAAGTTAAAAACAAAAAACGTTTCTTATTTTCTCTGAGACATCTCCCTCTCCCCATCTCTTTCCTTCCATTTTAAAAGTATTTTGGTTTTCTTAGGGCTAGCTGTTAGTACTCTGTTTTCCTTTTTGCCAGCATTTAGCTTTGGCTTTCCCAATTATCATCCATATCAATTAAGCACACCTCCAGGACAAAGTCTTTAGGTCTCTTTGTAATTCTGCTCCTCACCCAAATTCAGGCTCCTTCCACAAACATTTAACAGCAGTGGAGGCTTGCCTTTGGGGACAAAGGCAATGAAGCCCAGTCCCTGCCCTCAGGACGCCTAGAGTAGAAACAAGCTGCTTCAGGAAGGGGCTCCATAGATGCTTCTAGACTGCATCCTAGCCTTCTGGGGGAAAACGTGATTAGAAGAAAGTGCTCATTTTCTTTGATGGTGGGAATCCCAGACCTGTGGCTTTCTCTCCGAAGGATCCACTGAAGCTAAGTTTTGCTCCAACCCTTTAGGCTAGAGCTGTCTATTAGTAACCAGAGGAAATTAACAAAATAAAAAATTTGAGGCTTGAATACATACCTACTTGAAATTTCTAGCAAGCTCTAAGCCCTTGACTTTGGAGAGGGATTTGAGGTCTTAACTGCACCCTTGGTGTAACTTGACCTGTAAGCCTTTAGGCCTAGGCGTGTGTCTCTGCCTGTCTGGGGCTGCTAGGGCCTGCCTCTGGGACTTGGGCATGCATGATCCTTGCAGCTTCATGGACCTGCCCCTCCCTAATATCCACCCCCACCCCCAACACATATTAGGTAGATGCAAAAGTTATTGCGGTTTTTGCCATTACTTTCAATGGCAAAAACCGCAATTACTTTTTTGCACCAACATACTATATCCCAGTGTTTGTTAACATTGAGTTCCGGGCATTTTAGTTCACGTTATTTTGTCCCAGCTCTAAGAGGTTAATTAGTCCTATTTCCTATTTTTCTTTTTTTTTTTTTTTTTTTTTTTTTTGAGACGGAGTCTCGCTCTGTCACCCAGGCTGGAGTGCAGTGGCGCAATCTCGGCTCACTGCAAGCTCCGCCTCCCGGGTTCACGCCATTCTCCTGCCTCAGCCTCTCCGAGTAGCTGGGACTACAGGCGCCCGCCACCACGCCCGGCTAATTTTTTTTTTTTTTTTTGTATTTTTAGTAGAGACGAGGTTTCACCGTGTTAGCCAGGATGGTCTCGATCTCCTGACCTCATGATCTGCCAGCTCGGCCTCCCAAAGTGCTGGGATTACAGGCTTGAGCCACCGCGCCCGGCCAATTAGTCCTATTTTCTTGGAGGGGTTGGAAGTTCCACTCATTCCAGTCTGGTGTTTGTCCTAAAGTATGACTCTGGGCAGGTCATTTCTCTTCGTGAAATACACTATCTCCACAAGAACACTATAACTTTCTATGTCTATTCCTTTTTTTTTTTTTTTTTTAATAAGGATTCTTGCTCTGACGCCCAGGCTGCAGTGCAGTCTGCAATCTCAGCTCCCGGGTTCAAGCAATTCTCCTGCCTCAGCCTCCTGAGTAGCTGGGATTATAGGTGCCTACCACCAATTAGCCAATTCCTGGCTAATTTTTTTTTTTTTTTTTTTTTTTTTTTGAGATGGAGTCTCGCTCTGTCCCCCAGGCTGGAGTGCAATGGCGGGATCTCCGCTCATTGCAAGTTGCGCCTCCTGGGTTCACGCCATTCTCCTGACTCAGCCTCCCAAGTATCTGGGACTACAGGCGCCCGCCACCACGCCCGGCTAATTTTTTGTATTTTTTAGTAGAGACGGAGTTTCACCGTGGTCTCGATCTCCTGACCTCGTGATCCGCCCGCCTCGGCCTCCCAAAGTGCTGGGATTACAAGCGTGAGCCACCGCGCCCGGCTAATTTTTTTTTTTTTTTTTTTTTTTTATTTATTTATTTATTTTTGTAGAGACAGGTTTCACCATGTCGGCCAGGCTGATCTCAAACTCTTGACTTCAAGTGATCTTCCCTTCTCGGCCTCCCAAAGGACTGGGATTATAGGTGTGAGCCACCGTGCCCGGCTTTCATGTCTTATTTTGAGCCCCCCTTCCCATACTGAGGTGAGACAAGATGGTCCTGGACTGAACCTCAAGGTGCCACCAGGGCTTGATGTCAGCACAGTTTGTGTGGAGCCTTGGTGATCCAGGTCAGGAGCCCATCAGCTGGGGTGGCCTGGCACTGGGCTGTTCACTCCTATGCCTGCTAAAGAGAGGCTCTTTCACGCTTTGCTTCCCCGTTCTTGGCAACCACCTGCAGCCCTTTCACGGGGCTGGGGCAACCTGCTGAGCAGCTGGGAAAATCCTGAAGATACCAAACTACTGGCAGAGTGCCTGGGGCTCCAGACAAGACTCCCCCACCATGGTGGGGAAAAGTACCTGCACCTGGGGGCTCTTTCTGCCCCAGGTTTCAGGTGCATAACCCTGATTTTCCGGGGGAGTTCACACACGTCAGGGCGCTGGGGCAGCCAGTGCATGCCTAGAGAGTAAAGCAATACGATTTCCCCTTGGCCTCCTTGGGGACAGGGTGGTGTTCAGTTCATGTTTGAACCTCCAGCGTGGGTTGGCACACAGTGCATTTGCTAGACAAATGAATGAGCAGAGTTCACAGCCCACATCCCTCCCTTCTTCCATATGCAACCCCAGCCTCGACTAAGCTCTGTGTGGTCACTTTTTCCCTGAAATGACTTGTACTGGCCCACAGGATCACACATCCCCCCAGAACGGCAACTCCTGAGGGTTCACAGCACAAATGGGCTGAGGGGGTGAGGGAGGCCGCTGTATCTCAGAGGTCTCCTGGCCCAGAGAGATGCCGTTCACAAGGCTGGGGGTTCTCTGGAGGCAGGAGGTGAAAATAGGATTGAACTAGGCTCAAAGACGGGATGAGGTGTGTGAAGGAGCAGTAGCAGAGCAGAGAGGTCATGAAATTTACAGGAAATGAGTCCAGACGTGGGGCTTAGAACACCTGGGTTGTACTTACTGCGTGACCTTGGAGGAGTCATCTTATCGCTTTGAGTCACACCTGTAAGGGGGACATGGTAATAATTCAGGCCATAGGAGGCTATCAGAAGAATGGAAGGAGATAAGGCGTGTGACCTTGCTTCCTGAAAAGTCTAAAGGAAGGCCCTAGCTACTATTAGGTTGTTACTAAGTTGAGCTTTAGGGTTCTGGGTACTGTGGCTCCCTCCTTCCCTCTGCAGGGAAAAGACAGACAGCCAGGCCTCCCCACACCCCACTCAGGAATCTGTCACTGTGCATTGTCAGGTTATTAACAGGCCACTCCTGACCACTGAGCTGGGACATTTCCAAAAAAGCAGGAGATGATATTAAATTTCTTGTTCATTCAGGGGGGAGAGAAGAGTGGGCAAGAAAGATACAGCAAAAGCTCTGGGCTGCTGAGAAAATTAGCAGAGAAGTCAACTAAAGGCAGTAAAACTTGCAAGCAGGGGCCCTGGAAGGAATGTTTCCAGAGCTTCACCCACTGTGACCCGTGGCAAAAATGGGGGAGCCCAGCCATGCCTCTGAGCAGAGGATTCCACCTGGTGCTCCAAAGGCCTGAGAGTCCTGGTTAGAAACACAGGCCCTAGGGCCAGATGACACTGGGTTTGAATCTAAATTGTCACTGTGATCTGAGAAGTCCCTTGAGCTCCCCCAGGGCTTGGTCTCATTTGCACAATGGAGACTACATGAGATCCCACTCATGCCGATGGCGTGGGGTTGGTGGCTAATGCAGGTCAGAACTCATCCCCAAGCTAGGACCACACCAAGGTGTCACTACTTGGATGCTGGCTGGTCTCACAGTTAAAAGGACCTAAGTTTGGGAGGCCGAGGAGCGTGGATCACTTGAGGTCAGGAGTTGGGGGGCGCCTGTAATCTCAGGTACTAGGGAGGCTGAGGCAGGAGAATCGCTTGAACCTGGGAGGCGGAAGTTGCAGTGAGACAAGATCACACCACTGCACTCCCGCCTGGGTGACAGCGCGAGACCCTATCTCCGAAAAAATAAATAAATAAATAAATAAATAGGACCGAAGTTAGACTTTCTGGAGCAAGCTTCGTTCTGACATTCATCCTTGCCACAGAGTGGGGCCATCCCTGTTAGTGTTTCCGAGAATTGAGCTAACAGAAAACAAAAATTAACAGCATTATATGCAAGAAGCAGGCCTGGGCTTCTGATAAAGGACTCAGGCTCTGGTGGGCTCACCCAGAGGGCCCCACCCCCTTATGTCATTGTCTCTGGGGAAGAGTGGGCGGGGACCCAGCTCTGCTGGAGAACAGCTGGTGATAGCCAGAAGCCCTCAAGGTCTCTAGAGGGATGGAAAGAAAAGAGACTAGGTGAAGCAAAGCACTTCTGTTCCTATCCAGAAAAGGCCTCTCCCCTGAGA
This sequence comes from Symphalangus syndactylus, assembly GCF_028878055.3. Lineage (NCBI taxonomy): Eukaryota > Metazoa > Chordata > Mammalia > Primates > Hylobatidae > Symphalangus > Symphalangus syndactylus. The sequence goes on along the minus strand of NC_072436.2, from coordinate 17,561,161 downwards.
GCTCAGCTCAGTGGCAAATGGGACTTAAATAAGGATCACTTAGAAAAGGCAGGGCCACTTCTAGAGCACTTTACTTATCGAGTACTTTACTGTATCTAAAGATTTCTGCATCTCAAATCTACAAAGTGGTTGCCATTATGATTCCCATTGCAGATAAAAAACAGAAAAGACCAGATGCAGTGGCTCACGCCTGTAATCCCAGCACTTTGGGAGACTGAGGCAGGCAGATCACCTGAGGTCAGGAGTTCGAGACCAGCCTGGCCAACATAGTGAACCCCCGTCTCTACTAAAAATACAAAATTTAGCCGGGTGTGGTGGCACATGCCTACAATCCCAGGTACTTGGGAGGTTGAGACAGGAGAATCACTTGAACCCGGGAGGTGGAGGTTACAGTGAGCCAAGATTGCACCACTGCACTCCAGCCTGGGCGACAGAACGAGACTCTATCTCAAAAAAAAACAAACAAACAAACAGAAAAGACTGAGTAATTTGCTCAGGATTATGCAGCTAGTGAGGCCAGATCTTGGGCTGGAAACACGTAGATGGTTAGGCTCCAGCCATAGAACCATGAGATGGTAGGAAAGGAAGATTCCAGCGGAAACAGAAACGATCCCGTTACTATACAGAGCCGCGGTGGGCAAGAGGAGGTTGCTAGGGGAGACTGGCATGATCTTCACCAAGCAGACAGGCTTCTGTGTGCCCAGGAGGAGTCTACATTGTTTCAAAGAGAACGGACTCACCCTGTCTGAAGGGACCTCTTAGCAAGCTATAGTACTGTCTCAAATCGCCACCTGACCCCCTCCCCCTTTGCTCCCCGCTCAAGACCACATCTAAACCAAAGGCCCTGATTAAATCCCTTCCTAGAGCTCAGCACATGGCCCAGGGGTGAGGATTACTAGAGCTGATGGCATCACTCAGCATTCTCTCCATCCCAATGTGATGTGACACCTCTGCCCAGATGTTCCCAGTGCTTAAAGGAGCAGCCCTCTCAAATCGGTAGGTTCTGGTATCTCTACCTTTTGCTGGGGGCACTCCCACCTCCTTCCTTCTCTTTTTACTAAATCCCAGACCCTTGGGTAAACTTCTGATGCTTCTATACTTCTATTTGACCCTAGGGTCTCCCTGCATTTTCCCAGCCATCCTGGGCACAGAAAGGGAGACTCTTGTGGGCTTTAAGATACATGTGAGATAGGGCCAGCTCTACTATAATTTACAAAAATCATAATTAATTTTTTTTTACTGTAATTAAAAAAACCAAAAACTAGCCAGGCATGGTGGCGCGCGCCTATAGTCCCAGCTACTGGAGAGGCTGAGGCAGGAGAATCGCTTGAACCTGGGAGGCAGAGGTTCCAGTGAGCCAAGATGGCGCCACTGTACTCCAGCCTGGGTGACAGAGCAAGGCTCTGTCTCAAAAAAAAAAAAAAAAAAAAAAAAAAAAAAAAAAAAAAGAATGAGTGAGAAGGGAGAAGGGCCTGGTATCTCTGTGTCCCTTCTTGTGGGGAGAGTGAGGAAAAGGTATGTATGAATTGGATGGAACTGTCAAAGCTGATCATTGTGGCTATGGAGTTTGTTTTCTCTCCTCCAGCTTTCAGTTCCTGAGTGTTGGCATGTGTGCGTGTGTGTGTGTGTCCTTTGGTCCTGGGAAGCCTTTGAGTCATAACAATAACTCATCCTAGTCTGATGTCAAGGCTAATTTATACTTCCCAGCTTGATGGCTTGATGCTGCAGGGCATGAGTTTTCTTCACTCTCCAACCCCTCTGTTACCTCTACAAGCCTTTTGCTCTCCAGAAAGCAGTTGTATTTGAAAGCAAAAGACATGTTAGGTCAGCTAGGAATGAGGAGTCAGGGAGGGCATCGCCCTGGGCCCAGACCCCAGCCCCTGACTGGCAGTGTTTTTGAGTAGCCAGTGAAATCCCGGCTGAGGTGTGGCCTGGGAGTCCTCCAGCAAAGCAAAACTTGGCTCATCCAAGGTCACCAAGAGGCAACAAGGACAGAGAGACAGGGTGAGGAGGCTCAGAAGCCTTGTAATTGAATCTATAATAAACTAATTACATGCATGAAAACGTGTGGAAGAGAATGTTTCTCTCTTTTGTATGAGCAAAGAATTTGGCTACTTTAAGGAGAATGATTTAGTGTTAGGGATCGCCTAAGCCACTCCGTTTTCAGAACAGAAAATAAAATCCAAAGATATCAAGCAAAGGCTGGGCACAGTGGCTCACGCCTGTAATTCCAGCACTTTGGGAGGCCAAGGCAGGAGGATCGCTTGAGCCCAGGAGTTTCGGACCAGCCTGGGCAACACAGTAAGACCTCGTCTCTACAAACAATAGTAATAATAAGTATTAGCCAAGCGTGGTGGTGCATGTCTGTGGTCCCAGCTACTGAAGAGGCTGAGATGAGGCGTGGGATGCATGAGCCCAGGCAGTTGAGGCTGCTATGAGCCATGATTGTGCCAGTGCACTTCAGCCTGGGCAACAGAGCAAGACTCTGTCTCAAAAAAAGAGACAAGTCAAGTGACTTGTCCAAGGGCACACAGCCAGCTACTAGCAGAATCTGGGATAAGAGACATGAACTCCCCTAACCCAGGGCCAGTGCTTCTGCTACATGAGTGGTTTTCAAACATTTATTTTTGTAAGCAGGGGGTTCCTTCTCTCTCCTTCCCCCGCCACCTTGCAAGTGAAACATACATGATATCAAACAGATCAAGGTGGTCCCGCTATGTGGTGAAGTGGGGTGAGGGTTCCAGAACCCCATCTGCTTTGCCTTTTTCGATGCAGTTCTTGGGGTACCTCTGGGAGGTCCTAAGCCTTCAGGAAACTGAAAACTACAGCACTAACCCTAACAATAATAAGCCCTCAATACAGTTTCCATAAGACCTAGGTATTATTCTGAATTTTATATTAGTAGCTCCTTCAATTTCCAGAAACCCTGTGAGACCCCCACACCAGTGGGGCTGCAGGAGTTGTAAGCTTTGCAGAGGTCCCTCCTCCACGTGCGTGTCCTGACAAACAACATCTCTTGGAGGCCAAGCACAGTGGCTCACACCTGTAATCCCAGCACTTTGGGAGGCCAAGGTGGGCAGATCACTTAAGGTCAGGAGTTCAAGACCAACCTGGCCAACATGGTGAAACCCCATCTCTACTAAAAATACAAAACTTAGCTGGGCCTGATGCCATGTGCCTGTAGTCCCACCTACCTGGGAGGCTGAGGTGAGAGAATCACTTGAACCTGGTGGCAGAAATTGCAGTGAGCTGAGATCACGCCACTGCATTCCAGCCTGGGTGACAGAGTGAGACTCTGTCTCAAAAAAAAAAAAAAAATCTTTTGACATCTGGGCTCCTGAAATGGAATCTTTGCTAGTAGAGGGTGACTTTTTGTTCAGATATCTTGTCGCATAATCCTGCCCTTGAACCTTACCTCATCTCCCCATTCCTTCCCTGTTTTAATTCACCACCACCCCTGATGTGGCTCAGGTTGGGAAGCTTTTAGCCTCGAAGAACCCACAGGCGGACTTGCTTGGGTTCTCCAAAGGCAAACCAGTTGCCTCCTCTTAACTTGATCAGAGGCAGCCTAAAGCTATATTCTGTCTGGCATCCACAATTACTGCCAAATAAACTCTTCCCCAAGCACCACTTTATTATGCCTCTAGAGTCTATGAATCTCAGGAATTTGGACGGCACACAGAATGGCTTGTTTCTGCTCCTGATGCAAGGGATCTCAGCTGGGCAGACTCAAAGATGAGAGGGGACTCAGTGGCTAGGGGCTGGAACCTTCTGGATCATCTTCACTCACATGTCTGGTGGTTGGTGCCAGCTGAGCTGTCAGCCAGAACACCTGCCTAGGTTTCTCCACATGGGGTAGTTTAGGCTTCCTCACAAGATGGCAGCCAAGTGCCAAGCTCCAGAGTCCCAAGAGAACCAGGAAACTATCACGTTTTTTTTTGAGATGAAGTTTTGCTCTTGTTGCCCAGGCTACAGTGCAATGGCTCGATCTTGGCTCACTGCAACCTCTGCCTCCTGGGTTCGAGCGATTGTCCTGCCTCAGCCTCCTGAGTAGCTGGGATTACAGGCGCCCACCACCATGCCCGGCTAATTTTTTTTTTTTTGCATTTTTGGTAGAGAAGAGGTTTCACCATCTTAGCCAGGCTGGTCTGGTACTCCTGACCTCAAGTGATCCACCCGCTTGGGCCTCCCAAAATGCTGGGATTACAGGCCTGAGCCACCACACCCCCCAAGGACTTCCACATCTTTTGAGGGGGACACTATTCAACCCATAACCATGACCTAGCCTTGAAAGTCACATGGCATCACCTCTGCTGTATCACCAGCCCCTCCCCCCAGGGCCAAGGGGAGGGAGCATGGACTCCCTCCTGATGGGAAGTGTGTCTGGGGCATATAAGGTGGGAGATACTGTTGCAGTCATTTTTAGAAGATGCAATCTGCCAAGACAGTGTTTGAAAAACATTTATTTTTAGTTGCTAGTATTTAAGCATAAGGGGAATTTACATAAAACTTGATTTCTGGTTCTTAAAAAAATCAGAAGAACCCGACGGCACTAGGCTCTGATTTCCCCATGGCAGCAGCCAGTGAGAGCTGCCCCCTTTAGGAGGCGGGGCGCTCCAGCTGACCCATTTCCTGGGTACTCCCTTCTGAGGCCCCACCGTGTCAGTTGCCATTACTCACCATGCAGAGCTGTGACTTCCCTTGCACGCAGCCTGCTTCTCTTGGGTCAGTACTTGCTGCCTGCTCTCTGGGCAACGGAGGGGGTCCCCTTGCCCCCCACCCCCAGGCTGTGCAGAGTAAGATCCCTGGGCAACTGAGGGTGCTCCCTGCCCCCCCAACCCTCTGCTTCTCTGCCCCAGGTTGTGCAGAGGGAGCTCCTTGGGGTGGAACCCCAGGAACATCCCCCAGGATGAAATCACAGTATCATGATCTTAACAACCCACCCTGCTACCCTGAGAACCAACAGAAGGCAACAGACGTGAGCCTGGCCCTGATTCACAGCCCCAGGGTCTGCGGGACTGGTCCGGGCAGGAGGACGAGGCTGGACAAGCATAGGCAGCTAGCTGATTGCAGGGGGAAGGACAGGGTGGGGGTGGGGAGGCTGCCTGGAAAACTGCAAACAGATGTGGTCATCATAGCCACCCTCGCGGGGCCCACCAGCGCCGCCTCCTTCTGCCCCTCCCCCACGGGCCTCCTTCCAATAAATGAGGTTAGGGCTACTTCTGAGGTGGCTTCCCTGACCTCCCGCCCTTCCCATCCACATGTATCTTCTAGAACCTTCCCAGATCTTCCCTGTGACTGGCCAAATCCCTTTACCGCAAATGCTACGGAAGTAAACAACGCCAAGTTTGCCAGCGCTGTTTCTGTGTTGTCTTAGGAGCCTCCAATTGCAGCAATAATTTTCTCCGTGGAAGAGTCTGTGGAATAGAAGCAGCCCAGGTCTTGGGTGAGAGAATGGTCCTTGCTGTGTCGGGTCTTGTGTAGGAGTGTGGGCAGGTCCCATCACCCAAAAAGCAGAGCCCTCTTCAAGCCTGGATTGGGAGAGTCCCCAGGCAATAGGGATGTCCCTGGAGACCGTAGCTCTGTTACCTCCCGTAGTTACTTAGCATCTCTGTACCTCCTGCTCCTGCCTTTGTAAGGTTAAGTGATTTAACTTATGCAAAGTACTGTGCAAAGCGTTTAACACTTGCATGCGTCTTTGACGAAGTTCCGTTTCCTTCATCTAGCCACATACTGTTGGGTTCTAGTAGAGTCTGGCCAATGTAGAGAGACTCACCTTGCCCTTTGCACTCCCAGAGTAGCTCGAGGGTGAAGTGAGCCCAGGCACCAGGAGAGAAGCCTGCGCTGCTTCCCCATGTACCAGGTACTGTGCCAGGCCAAGAAAGCAGCATGTCCTTCCTTCTCCCTCTGCACCCCACCTCCAATGCAGAGCACCCGCCTGTACTCAGAGCCAGACACAGATGACAGGGGAGAGGCCCCGGAGTTCTGGTCCCGGCATCTGTGATTAATATTTTGCAGGTTGATGGCCGGTGAGCATTTTTCCTGACCTCGGGGAATGACTTGTTTGGCTCTTAGTGAGGGGTGGAAACAATTTTAAAAGTCAGGGGGGAGGTTGGGAAGAAACAGGAAAACAAGTATCCCATAGTTGCCAATTGAACCCAGGGCTGGCTGGTGCTTTTCTATGGAAATCTAAGACAGCTGGGGGAGGGAGCAGGGAGGAAGAGGAGGGGAGTGGAGGGGAGGCCCAAGGTCCCAGAGGGGCCGTCCTGGGGTCCCGCTGGAGTTTGGGAGTTTACTGAACCTAAACTCCCAAAGAGAAAAGATGCACGTTGGAGATCCCAGGAGAGCTGCTCATTCATTCTCCAGGGCTGCTGTAATCAATGACCACAAACTGGGAAGCTTAAGCCAACAGAAATGTCCTCTCTCACAGTTATGAGGCTAGAAGTCCCAAATCAAGTTATCAGTAGGGCTGTGCTCCCTCTGAAGGCTTAGGGGAGAATTCTTGCTTGGCTCTTCCCGTTTCTGAGGGTTCCAGGCAGTCCCCGGCATTTCTTAGCTTGTTGCTTCATCACTCCAAGTGCTGCTTGTGTCCTCACATGGCTTTCTCCTCTGTGTGTGTGTCTGTGTCGTCTCTCTCTCTCTTTTCTTCATCCTGGATTTTGCATTCATGGGGTACATGTGCAGGTTTGTTGCCTGGGTATACTGTGTGATGCTGAGGTTTGGGGTGTGACTGATCTTGTCACCCAGGTAGTGGGCAAAGTACCCAATAGGGAGTTTTTCAGCCCATGTCCTCTCCCTCTCCTTCCTTCTTCTTCTTCTTTTTTTTTTTTTTTTTTGGTGTGTGTGTGTGTGTGTGCGTGTGTGTGTGTGCTTTATTTTTTGTGGTGGAGTCTTGCTTTGTTGCCCAGGCTGGAGCACAGTGGCCCAGGCTGGAGTGCAGTGGCACGACCTTGGCTCATTGCAACCTCCACCACCGGGGTTCAAGTGATTCTTCTGCCAAGTAGCTGGGATTACAGGCGCCCGCCACCATAGCTGGTTAACTTTCGTATTTTTAGTAGAGACGGGGATTCACCATGTTGGTCAGGCTGGTCTTGAACTCCTGACCTCAAGCAATCTGCCTGCCTCGGCCTCCCAAAATGCTGGGATTACAGGCGTGAGCCACTGCGCCTGGCTTTTTATTTTTTATTTTTATTTTTTTTGAGACAGGGTCTCTGTCGCCCAAACTGGAGTGCAGTGGCGCAATTTTGGCTCACTGCAACCTCTGCCTCCCAGGTTCAAGTGATCCTCTTGCCTCAGCCTCCCAAGTAGCTGGGACTACAGGCACGTGCCACCATGCCTGGCTAATTTTTATATATTTGGTAGAGATGGGTTTTTGCCATGTTGGCCAGGCTGGTCTCAAACTCCTGGGCTCAGGTGATCTACCCGCCTCAGCCTCCTGATGTGCTGGGATTACAGGTGTGGGCCACCGCGCCTGGCTTTCTTCTTCTTTTTTTTTTTTTTTTTGTTTTTTTGTAGTGATAAAGTCTCACTATGTTGCCCAGGCTTGTCTGGAACTCATGGCTCAAGCAATCCTCCCGCTTCGGCCTCCCAAATTACAGGGGTGAGTCACCGCACCTGGCCATCCTCTCTTCTTTTTTCTTTCTTTTTTTGAGACGGAGTCTCTCTCTGTTGCCCAGGCTAGAGTGCAGTGGCGCCATCTCGTCTCACTGCAAGCTCCGCCTCCTGGGTTCATGCCATTCACCTGCCTCAGCCTTCTGAGTAGCTGGGACTACAGGCGCCCGCCACCATGCCCGGCTAATTTTGTTTTTGTATTTTTACTAGAGATGGGGTTTCACCGTGTTAGCCAGGATGGTCTCCATCTCCTGACCTCGTGATCTGCCCGCCTTGGCCTCCCAAAGTGCTGGGATTACAGGCGTGAACCACCACGCCCAGCCTCTCTCTTCTTTTTCATAAGGACACAAATCATTGGATTTAGGGCCAGTCTAATCTAATATGATCTCATCTTAACTAATTACATCTGCAGAGAAACTGCTTCCAAATAAGGTCACATTCTGAGGTTCCTGGTGGATGTGATTTTTGGGGGGACAACATTTAGCCTACTGCACTGCCCTTGACAATCTTATCTGGGAGTCACACCAGAACCCCACAGGGGTTCTAGTAAGTGTGGACTTGACACAAACCACTTTAGACCAGGGTTCTGCAAACTTCTGACCCCATCTGTTTCTGTATGGCCCATGAGCTAAGAATGATTGTTACATGTTTAAATGATTCCGAAAAAAATAAAAGCCAGAATGATATTTCGTTACATGTGAAAATTATATACAATTCAAATTTCAGAGTCTTTAAATAAAATTGGATTGGAACACAGCCATGCACATATGTTTATGTATTCTCTGTGGCTGCTTCTGCGCTATGACAGAGACTCTGTGGCCCACAGAGCCCTTTAGGGAAAATGTTTGCTGAGGCCGGGTGCAGTGGCTCACCTCTGTAATCCCAGCAATTTGGGAGGCTGAGGTGGGAGGATCACCTGAGGTCAGGAGTTAGAGACCAGCCTGGCCAACATGGTGAAACCCTGCCTCTACTAAAAGTACGAAATTAGCTGGGTGTGGTGGTGCCTGCCTGTAATTACAGCTACTCAGGAGGCTGAGGCAGGAGAATCACTTTAACCCAGGAGGCAGAAACTGCAGTGAGCCAAAATCATGCCACTGCACTCCAGCCTGGGCGACAGGCTGTGTCTCAAAACAAAAAAACATTTGGTTGACCCTAGGAACACTTTTTCTTGAAGCGACAAGATCTTGCTCTGTTGCCTGGCTGCAGTGCAGTGATGCAACCATAGCCCATTGCAGCCTCGACCTCCTGGACTCAAGTGATCCTCTTGCCTCAGCCTCCCGAGTAGCTGGGACTATAGGTGCATGCCACCACGCCCAGCTAAAGGACAGTGTTGTTTGGAAGCAATGTTTCCTGCCTCATCTGTGGCCCACCCAGAGTTTGGAGGTCTCCCCTAGTTTTCTCCTCCAGGTCAAGCAGTGTCTTAACCCTGGGTGAAAGCCGCTTCATGGTTAAAAGAGGGGGCACAATTAAGCCAGGCAGCCGGAGTTCAAATTCTGGCTCTGGCACTTCCATGGCAGGTCTCTTCACCTCTCCACCCACGGCATCTTTTTGTTTTGTTTCTGAGACAGAGTCTCACTCTGTCACCCAGGCTGGAGTGCAATGGCTCGATCTCGGCTCACTGCAACCTCTGCTTCCCAGGTTCAAGTGATTCTCCTGCCTCAGCCTCCCAAGTAGCTGGGATTATAGGCACACACCACCATGCCTGGCTAATTTTGTATTTTTAGTGGAGATGAGGTTTCTCCATGTTGGTCAGGCTGGTCTTGAACTCCCGACCTCAGGTGATCTGTCTTCCTCTGCCTCCCAAAGTGCTAGGATTATAGGCGTGAGCCGCCGTGCCCAGCCCCCCGTCAAAGACTTCTTACCTTCTACAACACACTAGAAAATCCCACCCTTTGTGGTAGAAGCGCTCAGCAAACCTCTTTGGATCCAATTTCACTCACTCTTTATGGGCATTAAGAAAAGAGTGTATGAGATGTGCATATGATGGGCCCTGGGTAAAAGAGGGGAAGGGGTCATGGGGACAGCAGCACCAGAAGGCACAGGGAAGCACTGCTGTGGGCCTGCTGGTCCCATTGGCCCCTCCTATCCCCCAACCTTGCTGTGCGCTCCATTGGGAGGCTGCCCTGTATGGATGGCATCTCAGTGTCTTCCAAATTCTCATTTGGTTTGGACCATAAGAAGCCCAGGCAGTTGGGAGGCTGAGGCGGGAGGATTGCTTGAGCCTAGGACCAGCTTGGGCAACATGGTGAGTTCCCATATCTACCAAAAAAAAAAAAAAAAAACCAGAAGAAATTAGCTGGGTATGGTGGTGTATGCCTATAGTCCTAGCTATTTGGGAGGCTGAGGCAGGAGGAAGGCTTGAGCCCAGGAGTTCAAGGCTGCAGTGAGCCATGATCATGCCACTGCACTCCAGCATGGTTGATAGAGCAAGACCCTGTCTCAAAAAAAAAGAAAAAAAAAAAAGCCGGGCACAGTGGCGGGCACAGTGGCTCACACTTTGGGAGGCTGAGGCAAGAAGATACCTTGAGCCCAGGAGTTCGAGACCACCCTGGGCAAAATAGCAAGAACTTCTATTTTAAAAGGAAGTAGAAAAAAATTATTAAAATAATAATAAAGAAAGAAAGAAAAAGCCCAGGAGAATGGAAGATGGTAGGAGAGCAAGGTTGGCAGCTATGGATCCCCTAGCACCCTCCCTGCCTCTGTTGGGCGTCTCTGTCTCCCGCCAGCCATCTCTGTCTGCAGGTTCCAGTGACTTCTCCCTGCATTTGCCAGCCAGGCCTGGGGTGGTGATGACCCCAGCTCTCACTAACCCTGGGCCCTTACCCACAATCTGGTGAATGGTCTCTTCCTGAAACTCCTGAAATGGGTCTGCGTTGAGTGTGCCACTGCTTTCCAGTTTGACTGATAGACTCCGAAAGGTCGGTTCAGCTCTCCCTCCCAAAGTGCTGGGATTACAGGAGTGAGCCATTGCGCCTAGCCAACTTTTTTGTATTTTTAGTAGAGACAGATTTTCACCCTGTTGGCCCGGCTGGTCTCAAAACTCCTGACCTCGGTGATCCACGCACCTCGGCCTCCCAAAGTGTTAAGATTACAGGCATAAGCCACCGCGCCCAGCCTCTCCTTGGTTTTCAAAAGCGCCATTTCACCACTCATCTTCTTAGCAGATTTACCTTACTGTGTGTGTGTGTGTGTGTGTGTGTGTGTGTGTGTGTGTGTGTGTGTGTGTGTGTATGCGTCATTGTTTCTTCCCCCCTACTGTATTTGACCGGTTACAGAGCTGTAGATGGCCAAAGTTCACTGGCCACAATTGGGGTGGGGACAGCCTGGGATTCAAAATCAATGAGGAGGAAGATTGGAATTAAGGAACCGAACGCTGGCCAGGTGCAGTGGCTCATGCCTGTAATCCTGGCACTTCACGTAACAGGAAGGAAAAGAATGTTGCTTCAAAACTCCAAAAAAAAAAGTTTATTTATAAAATACTGACAGTTTGACAGGACATGGGACTTCTCGTGGTATATATTTCAAATCAATTTCTTTCTTACCTTTCATTTAAAAAATAAACCTGCTAACACGCTATATGACATAGAGATATATTTTTTTTTCTTACAGACAGACACCTGCCATAATGAATACTCTCCCCATAATTTTGTTATATCTTTTAAATCAAAAAATAAAGATTTGTGTTGATTTTTGTTTCTGGAGTCTAGATGGATGGAGAAAGGTAACATGTTTAAATGCTTTTGGTTATTCTGATGGAAACAAAGAGAAGGGGGGTGGTCCCAAGGGGGCACCTGTGCTCAGGTGGTGGTCAGGATTGCATGTGCGCATGCCCATGGGTGTCCCTGGATAGGGCCATACAGAGGCACTGGGGAGCAGGTGGTGGCTGCTCAGATGGTCTCCCCTTTACCTTCCTGCCCACCAGCCCCTCACCCAGGGTAGGCACCTTCAGATGTGCACTCTGGGAAGCTGAGGGAAGCCCCTGCCCAGCCAGAGTGGCACTGTGGTGAGGCTCTGGCACCTTTAGAAGCACTGCCCAGGGAGGCGTGGGCAGCAACAGAAGGCCTTGAGGCAGCGTGCACCAGGTGGGGCAGCCCCCGCTGTGTCCTTGTTTCCTGTAAATCACGGCAGTGTCAAGGTCTGGGGGTAGGAGTTTCGGGGGCCGGGGGCCGAGGGGTGGACAGAAGGGGAGGCAGCCTGGGTTTGCAACTCTCTGGAGCCCTAGGATGATGGTGGTTCTGGAGCCCAGAGCATCTTTTTGGTTTGTCTTGGCAGTGTGGGTGTGGAGCTGACGCCAACTCTGGAGGCGCAGCCAGGAAGGGGAAAGCCCTGGTGTGCCCAGCATGGGCTCCTGGGTGCAACATCGAGAGATTGCTTAGGGCACAGGGAGGCAATGCCAAAGGTGCCAGGTGTGTCCTGGTGTGGACCTGCTTTGGGTGGAGTCCCACAGGCAGGGGCCCTGGCATCACTGGCACAGAAAATCACAGGCCACAAAGGGTCCCCATTACCCACGGGCAGGGCCCACCACCCCTTTCTAATGTGGCCAGGTGTCTGGGAGGAGGGTTGGGAGCCTCGGCTGTCCCAGTAGATATGTAAACAAGGGCAAAGAGATGTGTCCTTAAAAAATCTAGACTTCCACAGCTGCAGGCCTGGGCTTCCAGCTGTGGCTGGGGCTGTGGAGACAATATTCCAGATGAGTGGCTATTGACTAGGTGTGGGACTTTCACCGCCGGCCCAGCCTGATCTCATGGGCTCGTCTAAATTTGCATGGTGTCCTCACCCTCTCAGACAATAGATCCCAGCCACACCCCAAGTGCAAGCAACCCAGGCCACCTGTGCCTCACAGGGGAGAGATGGCTTCAGCCATCAGAGGGAGGTGCAGGAGTCTCTTTGCTAACACACATACGGATGTGTGTTCTGTGCATATTTGTGTGTGCATGTGTGTGAGCACAGGTGTGCATGGGCACCATCCCGCGTGTACACGTAGGTGTCAGCATGGGTGTGAATGAGTGTGTGGGGAGTGGGGGGGTGGAATAGCTTAGTGCACCAGGTGACTCATTAAAGGCAAAGGAAAATTGGCCTCATGTGCTATATATACACAGACACAATGTTTTTACTCACCCCTGCTTCCTCCCAAATAATCCCTCACTGGGCTGGGCTTAAATAATTCCCTAATGCAAACTGGGAACTTCCTTAAATGGTTAAATGCTCAGCAGAGAGGGAAAAGGATGAAGTTATTTAAAAAAAAAAAAAAAAAAAAAGATGAGAGGAAAGAAAAGAAAGCCGCGCAGCAGGATCACAGGCCGGCAGCTGCAGATGTGCTGCCATGGAGACACCAGATGCTGCAGAGGGTGGGGGCGGAGGAGGAAGGGGTGAGGCAGGGTGTTTAGCTGACACCACTGCAGCCCCCAGACAAGTCCAAGGAGGCCCCGAGAGCACCTTACTTCCTGGAGGGGCAAAACCTCAGCCCTTGGTTCTCCTTTGGGGAAGATAGTGTTTCCCTTCCCAGGCCTCCTCATTGGAGAAACCGCTGTTTGGACACTGGAGCTGGGCTGGCCTGTCTGCTGAGCCGTCTTCCAGCATCTCCCTTTCACATTTCCGAGGGGTCACGTGCTTCAGGAAAAACTCATGGCTGGGTGTGCCCGTTCTTTGGGCCCCAGACCCTGACACCCAGACCCTGACCCCAGACCCTTCCTGGTCACCATTAGCACAGTGACTGACTTGGGGCTGTAGGGAGGGGTCCAGGCTCTCTCTTACCTTGGCTTGTTTCCTGAATCTCCTACTCGGGCTTCCTCGAACTCTGCTCACCCACCCCAACAGGGCATCATCTCCTCTTGGGCAGGGCCAGCAGCGCCTGTGCACAGCGCACACAGGGAGCCCTGCTCCACGAAGGGGCTCATGCTGAATCAGACAGGCCCCTGTGGGCCACCTGCCACCCATCTCAGTGGTGGGGCAGGTGTTGGGCTGGCCTTACAGGGCTGGCTGAGGGCACAGAGGGCCTTGGACAACCTATGGAGTTAGATAGAAAGGCCTCTCCCTAAACCCTGGCATCCGTAAGTACCAAGTGGACGGGAAGATCCTGGCCACTAGATGTGGCTTTTTGCAGAACACTCCTTCGAGCAGATTGTGTGTGTGTGTAAAAGCTTTCCCTCCCATCAGCTATTCTTGTCACTTGGTCCCATCTGACCTGCCCCTGCTGGGTGTGCAATTCGAATGCTCGGTCCACTTTGGACTGAGCTTCCTGACCTGCCCCTTCCCCTCCCGGCCCTGGCCAGGCAGAGCCCAGCCTGAAAGCTGTTATTGGGGGTTAGGGTGTCTTTGCCTCTTTGCCTGTAAACTGGATGCTAGGCAGACAGAGCAAACTCTTGGTGTTCCAGCCTCTGGACCAGGGATTTGGGCCACCCCTCTGCTGTTCCTCTGTGCTTAGGAGGCTGCCGAGTGACAGCAAGAGGGACACAGATCTCAATGTGAGTGTGCTGTCTGGCTAGGAGGGCCCAGATGAGTTTGTTCTGGAGAGGACCCCTAGACCCTGTTCCTTGCTAGTGCATGGGAGATGTGTGTGTGTGTGTGTGTGTGTGTGTGTGTGTGTGTGTGTGTGGTGAAGATCTATCCAGTGGAGATTGACGTGTCTGCCCAGAGGGAGATCCCTCAGCTGTGCCTCACTCCCCAGCCTTGGGAAGCTGACTACCCCTTTAAAGAGAGGGATGGAACCTGGATTGGAAGAAAGAACAGTCAAAGCGTCATTCTTGTCTTGCCCACAATGCATTAAACCTAATCATCCCACAGTGCCCGGGCCAGTCGCCTTATTTACACCTCTGCTCCCCAGACTTCACCTGCCCTTGTCCGTGCTCAGGAAAGTCAATCCCAGCAGAGGGAGGCAGGGGTCAGTTGTGGGAGGTTTCTCCCCTACCCTTGGGCTCTCTTCCTTGGATTCAAAATTTAAAAAAATATGCAGGAATAAGGAAGGCGCTAAGCAAATTCTCACCCTTTAGTTTTTGGGTTTTTTTTTCTTCCTTTTTCTAAATAAACCGAATGCTTGGTGGAGAAGTTGAGCAGGGGAAGTGGGCAGTAGAGGTTGCCAAGACAGGGCAGGGGGTCTGGACGAGGCTGTCCGATGCCTGCCAGCCACGGTGATGGTGCATGGAGGGAAGGAGGAGCAGAGAGAGAAGACAGGCGTGGCCTCCGGGATGCCCATCCTTTTTGCAGAGAGCAGTGGCAGTGGGTCCAGGGGTCCTGGAGGGGCTGGAAGGGGGCAGCTGGCTGGACATCAAGAAGCTTTTTCTTCCCTCGGCCGTGCCTGCCTGGCGGCCTCCAGTCCTTAGCCTTCGCTCCCCCTCTCATTCGGATGCCCACCCCACTCCGTGTCCATAGCAGTGACACAGCCACTTCCCCAGCTCCGTGTAATTCCCAAGGGAGCAGTGAATCCCACCATCTCAAAGCCGAAGAGCTGCTGGCCACACACATCCTCTCACGGTTTTCTCCCTCCTTCTGAATGCCGGCTTTGCTGGCCCTGGAATCTCTGGAAAAATAAACTCAGGAGGTGAAAAGTTGATTTGGTTTCTTGGTGTTTTTGTTTTCTGGCAGGCGGTGAGAGGAGGGGTAAAGGAGGAGTTTGGTGCCATTTCTCTTTCTTGCTTTTTCCTCTTCTGATGTCAAACAAATGATGAAAATCCTGCTATGGGAGCCCGGGAGCCTGGGGCCAGGCTGCTGGGGGGACGGTAGAGGGTGCTCTGCTGACTTGGGGGGTTGGGGGGATTCTGGGGCGTAGGAGTCCGACTGGCCTTGGGCCGAAAGAGGCTTCCCTGCTGGGTGCTGGTGCTGTTGGTGACGGCGGCGTGGTCTGGCTCACCCGAGTCGCTCTCCGTGTAGCTGTAGGCCTGTGCCCTCGAGATGCCCTTCTGCTGTCGCCGCCACGAGTTGTAGTATGTGGGGTCACTGATGTAGTGGTTGACAAAGGAGTGGGCCTTCTGGTGGTTTGAATCGACCTCGTACTCGCTGTCACTTCCCTGGGAGGACAGAGAATCAGGGTGTGTCAGTGGCCCCGTAGGGACAGGCCATTGTGGTTGGGGCCGGAAGGCACAGGGCATTCTGGTTCAAAACTCTGCCCTGCCTCTTTCAAGACTTGGACTGTGGGCCTCCCAGCCCCCTCGCTGCCAAGGGGGTCTGTTGCCTGTTTGTGCCCGCCTGCTGCTTCCTTCAGAGCAGATCCCGAACCGGAAGGATCTACTATGGGGTTGGCCCAGAGCTGGGATATACCTGATAGAATCAGAAGACCTTTCTTTTTTCTTTTTTTTTTTTTGAGACAGAATCTCGCTGTTGCCCAGGCTGGAGTGCATTGGCATGATCTTGGCTCACTCCAATCTCCGACTCCCAGGTTCAAGCAATTCTCCTGCCTCAGCCTCCTGAGTAGCTGGGATGACAGACATGTGCTACCACGCCTGGCTAATTTTTTTGGTATGTTTAGGGGTTTCACCATGTTGGCCAGGTTGGTCTTGAACTCCTGACCTCAGGTGATCCACCTGCCTTGGCCTCTCAAAGTGCTGGGATTACAGGCATGAGCCACCAAGCCCAGCCTACCTTTGTTTTCAATTGAAGTGAGGTTCACATAACCGAAAGCGAACCATTCTAAAGTCTATGACTCAGTGCATTAGGACCTTCACAGTGTTGTGCAACCACCACTTCTATCCAGCCCTGAATCATTTCCATCACCCCAAAGTAAAACCTTGTACCCAGGAAGCAGTCACTCCCCATCTGTGCCCCCACCGGGCACTCCCTATATCCATTGCCCTGGCAACCACTAATCTGTTTTGTCTCCAGGGATTAACTTATTTGGGACTTTCATATAAATGGGATCATATAATATGTGGCCTTTTGTGTCTGGCTTCTCTGACACAGTGACATGTTTTTGAGGTTCAACCACAACCTACTAAGTTATCATCTTGGTCCACAGCTTCTGCTTTACTTTGTGACTGGGGACAAAGCCAGAGCCAAATTAGGACCTTTACAGGCTCCGGACAGTGAAAAATGCCTGTGCCTGTCCACGTGTGATCCAACATAAAAGCAACACTTGGTCACAAACTAAGCATGAGAAAAATCTAAACCAAAGTTCAGAATTTTCATGTAATGAAAACCTTAAAGTTTTTTTCTTTTCTTTTTGAGATGGAGTTTTGCTCTTGTCGTCCAGGCTTGAGTGCAGTGGCACGATCTTGGCTCACCTCAACCTCTGCCTCCCGGGTTCAAGCAATTCTCCTGCCTCAGCCTCCTGAGTAGCTGGGATTACAGGCATGTGCCACCACATCTGGCTAATTTTTGTATTTTTAGTAGAGATGGGGTTTCACCATGTTGGTCAAGCTGGCCTCGAACTCCCAACCTCAGATGATCTGCCCACCTCGGCGTCCCAAAGTGCTGGGATTACAGGCATGAGCCACCGAGGCCGGTCTGTTTTTTTTGTTTTGTTTTGTTTTGTTTTTTTAAGAGATAGAGGTCTCTCTTTGTTGCCTAGGCTGGTCTCAAACTCCTGGGCCCAAACTATGCTCCTGCCTCGGCCTCCCAAAGTGTTGGGATTACAGGCATAATTACACGGCACCCAGCCTAAAGTTCTTTTTTTCTTTTAAAGATAAAAACATTAAATTATTCCTTTTTTTTTTTTTTTTTTTTTTGACACTTTGATGTCCTAGGACAGGCTTCATCTCTCTACTGGGGACATCAGCCCCAAACAAGAATCAATCTCGGTTGGAAAGTGAAATCTGAATTGTGGAGCTAAAAACATCGTGCACCCCTTCCCCTACCCTGAGCTCCCAGCAATGTTTTGAGAGCTAATAAGACAACAGATGGGCCCACCCTCAGAACTCTCTGGAAGAGAAGTGCTCCGATTTCAGTGCACAGCACACGATCAGTGCACTGCAGCTCAGAGGACCCTACCCAGGCCTCCTCAGTCCTACCCAGCTAATGCCCCTGCCTGGGGGCAGTTAGCGAATCACAGCAATCCAAGTAGAACATAAAAGCCGGTTAGCCCAGTCCAGACAAGTTTGGGATGGGGAGCTGTGTCCTGCTTTACAGGTAAAGAAAATGGAGTGGGGACCTTTGTCCAGAGGGCCTGGGCTTTGGGAAATGAGATGCACGGCTTGTTCTCAGGAAGTTGGAGTCCTTCATAACATGGGGATACATCTCGAGGGATGTAGCTACAACGAGATGAACTATAACGATCCCCGCTAATGGAGCAGGCCCTCTGCCAGACAGTCCGAAACGCTGACGTGCATAACTGCATTTAGTTTTCACACCTCTGTGCTGTAGCTCCTATTGCTACCTGAGCACCGAAACTGCACATAAAGTACAGAAAGGGTGAGGGTTTTGCTGGGGAAGTGATCCCGCCGGGCTTGAACTCCAATCTGCCTGATTTTCTAAAGCCCACGCACCTCTGAACTCCTACACTCCTGCCTGGAGACCACAGGATGGGAACAGAGCTCCCCCTCCAACCCCCAGTGCCGACTCCCAGCAGGAATTAAATACTCCCTAGTCCATCTGGCCCCTCCCCTCCCTCTCCTCACCCCTCTACAACCCCAGCCACTCTCCTTACCACCCCCCAGCAGACACTCCCCCGCCAGGACCTCAATCTTCTTGGCAGGCACAGCCGGCTGCCCAAGACAATGGGAAGTCCCTGGGCTCGGTCTGCCCTATGACGCAATGCAGCACAGTACAAGCCCCTTTCTGTGCTTACTGCCCAGCTGCCGGCCCAGGAGAACAAAGAGGGGGCACAGGCAGGCCAGGGAGACTCCATATGCCGAGCGGGGGCACCTGATGCTGGGCCGAGCGAGGCTGGCCTGGAGCAGCGGGGATCTGTGAGGCAGGAGGCTGGGGGTCTGTCCCACCCAGGAGCAGTGAGGGTCTGTGAGTGTGGGGGACCACACAGGGATGTCCCTCAATTTTCCCTACAGGTTTGGTCTCTCCACCCACTAACTGACTTGAACAGTTGTTAGCATCAGCTCCAGGGGTTCTAGAATTTTGGCTAGCCCCAGGCCCCAGCCTTGCAGAGGAAGCAACCCCAGGATGACTGTGGGACCATCCCACAGTGAAATGAGTCTCTGAGGGGAGGAGCTTGTGGCACGGGGAAGTTCTGGCTCTTACCAGCAGAGGAAGTGTGGAGCCATGACTCAGGCTCTCTCAGCCTCAGTGTCCTTGTTTGTAAAATGGGTAGAGTTCTATAGTTCACAGGGTGAAGTGAGCTAACCCAGGAGAGAGTGCTGTAAAAGGTATTATCAATAGGGACAGTGAGGGTGGGCCTGAGTGGGAAAGGGAAGAGATGGAGTGAGACGCCTCAAAGCTCCCCTGGGAGGGATTAGAAAGGGCCAGCAAGCCGGGGAGGCTGCCTCAGTGCTCAGGCAGCTGGAATGGGAGAAGAAAGTTAGCTGCTACCCCACCCCCTAACCCCGGACCCCAAAAGAGGGGCATGTCCGGACTGGAAGCAAGGTGGGGAGTGGGATTCTCTAGCCCTCCTAGAGGCCCAGATCCCAAAGCCCACTCATGTAGACCATCCCCGTCCTACCAGCTACTATTTGCCCAATGCCTACTGATCCCAGGCATTCTATGGGCAGCATCTCAGGGATGGAAGGCACCAGAAGGAAGAGCAGGGAGCCAAACAGAGCCTGCGCTGCAGGAGGGGCCAGGCAGGCGAGAGTCTGGTCTGCCTCTTCACCCGCTCCGCCTTCCAAAGCCCAAGCAGGAGGGCTTTGCATCAGCGACTGCTGCTCCCGCCTTCATCTCCCTGAACATCTGTTTCTTTTCGGGGTGGGGGTAGGGCGAGAAGAGAAGAAAGCGAGGGGGAAAACCATGGGCTCCTATTGCAGCTTTCAATTCTCACGGGCCTCGGTAATTGAATGCAGCTTCCCAGGGACCGGCCCAGCACAAAGGGGGCCTTTCAGGGGCTGTCCTGCCAGGCCGCCAGGCAATCAAGTGACTGCTTCGTCTCCCTGGTCTCTTAACAGCTCCTCAAAGCCACTCAATCAGCAATTACTGGGGTCTGCGGAGGGGGAGCACAGACTCCAGGCCTGGTGATGGGAGTGGGGAGGGAGAGCCAGAAGGAGGCAGGACTCCTGGAGAAAAGAGGAAGCAAAGCAAAGCCCTTTTGCTTTTTTGTTCATCTCCAGCCCAAAGGATCTGGCACCAGACTCAGCCTTAGGGACGGTGTTGAGACCTTGGGGTCAGGCAGGGGACCCTTATCTTGTTGAATCTCATGAAGTTTGGGAGAAATGTGTTGCCCTAGATGACAGAGAAGTCATCCCGTAAAACTCCGTGGGAGACTGGAAGCAGGAGCCCCTCCCTCATCCACAGTCCCAGGGGCTCTGCACTGATTCTAGCCTGAAGCCGGCAGCGCATCTGCGCAGGGTGTTCCGCCTGTACCCTGGATGCCTCTACCCGGGGGGCCAGCCAGGGTCTGTCTGCAGGGGCTGCAGCCTCTGGATTAAAGGTGGGGTAGGGGTGATGTGTCTCCTGTGTGTCTCTGAAGAACCTCTGAATTGTGCCCCTGGAGGCACAATTTTGTTGAGGCTCTGGCCTCCCTGTGCTAAGATAGTTGGAAATCTCCCAAGAATGTCCTTTGAAAAATGTCAGTTCAGAAGCAATGTCATATGTGCCACCTGTGCCCTTATAGGTAAAGTGACAGCCAATGTGTACCCCTCCCCCCTCCCCCCACAACCGGCTCTCAGAGATGTCTGTGGTCAGGAGGCTCAAGGGAGGTCACTGGGGTGGGGTTGGAGGCAGTGAAGGCCTCTTTCCTTCAATCTCCTCTCCGTGCTGGGCAGCTGCACGAGGCCAGGCTGCAGTAGGCATGACCCTCCAAGCAAGCTGGCTCTAGATTTGAATCCCAGTTGCTTGTACTTCTGAACTCTGTGACCAAGGGCATACTGCTTGACTTCTCTGAACCTCACTTTCCCCAGCTGTTAAATGGGGATAGTTTCACTTGCATGGCAGGACAGCTAGATGTTAAATGAGAATATACAAAGCACAGGGCTTGGCACACAGTATGTAGCTTTGCCTCTCCCCGGCCTGTCTCTGCCCTGCAGCGTGTTTCTCGTTTGGCACAAGCTTGGGCTGCCAGGATCTGGGGGATGGTCAGGCTATCAGTGAGGTCTCAGCTGAGCCTGTTGGACTCATGGCCTAATCTGATGGAAAAGAGGCAAACACAGGTAAAAGGTCAGAGCCATTCAGTAGAAGGGTGATGGAAGAACATAACCCTGCTCCAGCCAGCTGCATGGAGCAGGGTTATGTTCTGCCATCTCCCTTCTAGGCATGACCCAGTCCTGTTCACACTTTGAGGCCCAGCTCAAATAAATGCCACCTCCTTCAGGCAGCCTTCTCTGGGCCTCCAGGGGAAGTGGTCTCCTTATGGTGCTTTATCTGCTTCTGCACCGCAGGAAAGAAACAGAAATACTTGGCCAGGTGCGGTGGCTCATGCCTGTAATCCCAGCACTTTGGGAGGCCGAGGTGGGCGGATCACCTGAGGTCAGGAGTTCAAGACCAGCCTGGCCAACATGGTGAAACCTGTCTTTACTAAAAATACAAAAATTAGCTGGGCATGATGGTAGGTGCCTGTAATCCCAGCTATTCCGGAGGCTGAGGCAGGAGAATGGCTTGAACCTGGGAGGCAGAGGTTGCAGTGAGCTGAGATCGCGCCATTGCACTCCAGCTTGGGGGACAAGAGCGAGACTTCGTCTCAAAAAAAAAAAAAAAAAAAAAATAGAAAGACTTTTGTTCACCACTTTCTTCCTCTTCCGCAAGTTGCTGTTGTTCCATACTATTTGAATGAGAAATGAAAATGTAGTTATTTATACACATGTGGTCTTCCCTAATAAACCATAACATATTGTAACGCAACATTCATTAGAGTCTGTCTTGCCCATTACTATAGCCATCATTCCTATATAGCATCTGATTCCATTTTGTGGGTACAGAACAAATAGCTGTTGAGTAAATGCATCAAGGAATGAATGAATGAGCTTCACAGAGAGCAAACCCATTACTTACTCCTCCCAGGTACCACACAGAGTCTTACCTGTGCCGGTATGCAGGGCAGATGTCATAGGGAGAAAGGGGGCGGGATGCATTCTGGGCTTGTTGTCAGGGGGTGGGGGCCTTCCCAACTCTCTTTTTCATCATCTTTACTTGAAAATGGCCTTAATGCCTCCAGTGCCTCCCAGAGGACTCTGAAGCTTAGGTGGTGTCATTCACGAACAATCCTTAGAATCCTTCCTGGCTTCTACTAAACACTTCGTAAATGTTTGCTATTATAAATCTGTGCATCATAAATAGTACAGAAAATATGTTTCACAGCTGGGCGCTGTGGCTCATACCTGTGATCCCAGCATTTTGTGAGGCCGAGGTGGGTGGATCACTTGAGGTCAGGAGCTCTAGACCAGCCTGACCAACATGGTGAAACCCCATCTCTACTAAAAATACAAAATTAGCTGGGCATGGTGGCACACGCGTGTAATCCCAGCTACTTGGGAGGCTGAGGCAGGAGAATTGTTTGAACCTGGGAAGCGGAGGTTGCAGTGAGCCAAGATCGTGCCATCATACTCCAGCCTAGGCAACGAGGGTGAAACTCCGTCTCAAGAGAAAAAAAAAAAAAGAAAAACAAAACATGATTTGCTCTGTGTATCTTCTTTTTAAAGTGTGCTTAATTTGATTTCAATGCACTTGAAGAGGCTGTCCGTGATACTGCAAGAACTGGAGATCAAGATTACATGGTGTGTGCCATGGGCTCAGAATTTCTTTTCCATTGAGATTTACTTGTATGCTAAGTATATATATATATTTTTTTTTGTACAAAACTTGGGCTCTTCTTTTGAAAATGAAGTTGCCGTCCAGCCAGGCTGCAGTGTTAAAGTTCCATCAAACAGGTCAGGGGCCTTTAAATCTCCGGTCTTTGTGTGCATCCTGCCCTCTGCCTGGTGCCCCTTTCTCCTGCACCCTGGGCCCTCTACGGGAGAGCCAGCCCCTCTCTCTTCTAGCCCATCACCCCCAGCTGAATTATAGCCTTTCTCACATCACATCATATGTGTTTGTTTATAAGTCAAACTGACGCTTTGTTTATTGCCATATCACAGGAAAACGACTGGGCAGACTTCCGCCAATTTTGGAGAGTGAGTTTTGGGTGGTCTGACTCAGAATATAAACCAGGTGGCATATGCAAAACCCACTCTCCAAAGACCTGGGGGAAGGGGTGTCCTTGAAAAGAGAGGCAGTTATTTTTCCTGGCGGCTGAAACCGAGGGGTTCTGGCCTGTGCAGCTGCTGATCCTCAGGGACGTACCCTTGCACAAACTGTCACAGGCAGGAGAACTACCAGTGGCATCCCCATCAGCCCACACTTGAAGGTTGCAATGGTGGGGGCTCCGCATTGCAGATGCTGATTGGTAGCCGAGCTGCTTCTCACATGGCTGAGTGGCAGCACTGACTTATTTAGGAGCCTCATAAGGACCACAGTGGGGCCGGGCACAGTGGTTCACACCTGTAATCCCAGCACTTTGGGAGGCCGAGGCAGGGGAACACTTGAGGTCAGGCATTTGAGACCAGCCAGGCCAACATAGTGAAACCCCATCTCTACTAAAATACAAAAATTAGTGAGGGGTGGTGGCGCATGCCTGTAATCCCAGCTCCTCGGGAGGCTGAGGCACGAGAATCGCTTGAACCCAGGAGGCGGAGGTCTCAGTAAGCGGAGATTGCACCACTGCACTCCAGAGCAAGACCCTGTCTTAACAACAAAAAAACTCATAACTTGGATCATGTGGGTTTTGTCCCCCATAATAAGTTCCTGGGTAAGCCATGCTAAGTTGGGGGTCTCTGTCCCTGCCAACTTTGAGCTAGGGAGTTAGGTCCAGCCTTCTCGGCTCTGCCAAGCCCATCAGTAACCCTGGAGCTGAACAAAACAGCAGTGAGTGAGAGGCCCTCAGCCCACGGGGCCCACAACGTGATCCCAGGCTTCTTGGCACCTCCTGCACAGCCAGCAGCCCAGCTCCCTGCTGGCACCTCTTCCTTCACTTCCTCTCCCAGGCCTGGGCAGAAAGGTCCAGGGCGTGGGACGCAGTGGCCTTTCGTGGCCCTTTCCTCAATAACCACTGGGCTTGGCTGAGGCAGAGAGGGTGAGGGTGGGAAGCTGTAAGGCTGCATGGTTGGAATACACACAGCCCCTCCCCCCACAGCCTGGGACACAGTGTCCCCGCGTGACCCACCTAATGGCTGCTCTTTGAAGCTCTGTGTCTTCCAGAGGCACCGACTCCCTCTTCATATAGAAGCTGACATTTACGGAATGGTTGCCGTGTGCCTGGCTCTACACTGAGTTCGTCTGTGTCTAATCTCAGCAGATCCTCCCCATAGCCTCAGGACAGAGCCTATTATCACCTCTGCCTGTTCCACAGATGGGGAAACTGAGGCTTGGAAAGGTTACTTGGCACACCCAGGGCACCCCAGGTCACAGGCAGCAAAGCCAGGATTCACACTCAGGTCCAAAGCTCCAAAGCTTAACGTCCCCCTGGTCTACACTGCTTCTCATCCTCGGGGCTCCAGGGCACCCAGCCCTGTTTCTGAAGCTTGTTTTGATCCATGAGTAGTGAAGTTGAGCATTTTTCCAGGCCTCTGGCCTGGAATGCAGGGCTGTGTGTCAACCTTCTCCCCAGAGTCTCCCTCTCCGCACCTTCAGCATGCTCCCTTGCAGGCCAGCCCTAATGAGAAACTGAGCCTGTGGGGTGACCCCTGAAAGTAGAGGGGGCCATGCTCTTCGGGGGACCCCCTATGATCAAGGTTCCCGGGACCCCATTAGCACTGGCTGCAAACTTTGAGCAGAACTTGGGAGGGGACAAATGGCCCATATATGACTTCAAGGTGGTTTCTTGGGCCCCTTAGTATTTGCTGCCCCTTGAGGGAAAGGAAGAAAGCCCATCTATGTTCACCACCCCACTCTGGGAGGCGCTGCTCCCTGTCCCCTGCCCCTGCAAGACACCTGGCCCTCCTGCCCTCACCTGAGAGTCGGAGATTTCTGAGGGCTTCTCGGTCAGGCTGCTGCTCTCTGCAGGAATGAGGTCATTGTACTTGGTGACATCCTCATCCGAGTAGTGCAGGCTGCCCGGGCTGGGCCTGGGGGGAGACCTGGAGAGAGTAGGGCAGTGGGGGCTGAGAGATGCACTCACTCAGAGCAGCCTCCCCTGGCCTAGGGAGACCACAGTGGGGGCCTGGGGAACAGGGATCCCTGCCACCCTGTGCTCCTCCTCCTTCCTGGGTCTGCCTTCCAGGGG
This sequence comes from Symphalangus syndactylus, assembly GCF_028878055.3. Taxonomy (NCBI): domain Eukaryota; kingdom Metazoa; phylum Chordata; class Mammalia; order Primates; family Hylobatidae; genus Symphalangus; species Symphalangus syndactylus. The sequence continues at coordinate 17,536,269 of NC_072436.2, read as the reverse complement.
CCTGGGCCTGGGAGATAGGAATCCGGAGGAGGACAAAGAGGGAAAAATGGGGTGCCCGGCTAACGCTGTCATGGCAACATGCAGGGTGAATGTAGGGGGATGTCTCAGTTTCTGGGTTTAGGACCCCACATCCTGGGGCTGCTTTGGTGCAAACGGGATTTTTGTGTACACACCGTGGCTTTGGGGGCACACAGGGGCCTGGATGTGTGTGCGCTGTGGGTAGGAGAGGCTGGGAAGGGCAGGGGAAGGTGAGGCCACATGTGAAATGCCCCCTTGTTACATGTGGCAGGGCCCCGGAGCCAGCCTGGCGGGGCTGCTATGGCCATGCTGGGCCTGGCTGGGCCTGCTGTGGGGGCCTCAAACAGCTCTTTCTTTGGAAGGCTGGATTTGGCAGAGGATAAGAGCTCGGCTTTGGGAGCCCCTCCCTCCATCCTCTAGATGAACACACACATAGCTTCGTCCCTCTAAGACAGAGACAGAGGGAAGCTTTGTGAGCTCCTGAGAGAGGCTGGACTCCTCCTGACTGCCGCCTCCAGTGAGCTGGGAATGCCAATGGGGCTGAGGCTGGAGACAGGAGCCCTCTGGCCCAGTCTTTCTTGAGCTCAGGGGAACAGAAAACCGCCACACATCAGGGGAGGGTCAGGTGGGCCCCAGCAGCTGCTCCTGCCCTTGGAAATGGGCAGCCCGGTGGCCACAGGGAGTAGGGCCTAGGAGGGGGCTGGGGTTAGAAAGAAGTCAGGAGAAAATAGGAGCTGTGCTTGCGCCACGAGCCTTGTCCTGTCCTCATGGGCTGCTTTCAGATGCTGCCCTTTGAGGCTGATGGGGATAGGAGGTTGTCCTTTAACAGCTATAAATAAGGACCGGGGGAGAGGGTTTCCCAAATGGGGAGGAAGACAGTAGGGCATAGCGATAATGGGGATGCTCAGGCGTCCTTTGCTAAGGTGTTTTTGCTTGGTCTGTGTTGGCTGGGCCTGTCTTGCCTTTGGGGCAAGTGATGATCTGTAGGGCTGTTTCCCTGGCAGTTGGCTCCGAACAGCAGTTGGTTTGTTTGCAAAATTTTGCCAGTTATTTGCATTCTACTGTTACTGTCAGGAACTCTTAGTAGGTACCTCCTTGTACATTTCTCCCCAGTGCGCCCTCACCCCCAGGCTGTGACTGGGCATGGTGGGGACTGGGACCCTAGTTGTCCTGCTTGGGCCCCACCGTGTCTTTCTGCTGATCATTCCCAGCCCTGAGGCTTGAATGGTGTTTCCCAGGACAAGGTATGGTCAGGTGGGCACTGCCTGCTCTATGGCCTTCCCCAGCATTCTCCCCACCTGGGCACTGCTGGGCCTGGCCCCCCACCCACGCAGAGGGCCCAGTACCTGGTGTACAGGCCGTTCTTTCGGCAGAAAGAGTTCTTGACGGAGAGCCGCCTGTTGAGTTCCAGGGCAGGGAAGCTGCTTTCATCCAAGCTCATCATCTCGCTGTGGCCTAGGGCTCCAGACTTGGCACTGTTCCCTGAAGTCGGGGGGAGACTGACACCCTTTAGATTGTGTGGCCTCCCCTCTCCCATACCACTCCCCACCTGGCTGGGTTATCCCCTCTTTCTCTTGGTAGAGTTGAGACCAAAATAAGAGATTGAGATTGTGTGTAGAAACCCTAGGCTGCCCCACCCACCAGAGCAGGTGCACTGCCAGGAGCCAGGAGAGGGACCTGATCACCCCTGTTCTGGCCAAAAAGGAGATACGTAAACGTCAAGTCCAGCCAGCACGGCTGGTGCCAGCTCACTCACCCGAATCTGTCTTCTTGGCGTACTTCTTGCTCTGGCCCCGGATGATGAGCACGAAGACCAGAAGCAAGATGAAGATGAGGCCGACCAGGGCGATGACCACCAAGAACCACCACTCCTCATAGAAGGGGTTGGCTTTCTGGGCTGGAGCACGGATGGGGTCAGGTATATAGGGTGCTCAGCCCCCTCCTCCCTCCAAATCTCCTGTTCCAGTTGGGACCCTACTAACAGTTCACAATCTATGGGAAGGCAGGGTCTGTGCCCTCCGAATGAGGCAGAACCTCTGTAAGGATAGTTTCACCTCAAGTATCCGCTCTGATCAGTCGGTAAAGGGTTGCCTGGAGGGCTGATGTCAGATGAGTTCTGAGATGGCTACCTGGCTCAACAGGAAAGAGTGCTAAGATTGATTAGTGATGTCTGCCAGGGACATAGGAGGGGAGAGTGGCAGTGTCTTAGCTACTTTTTCTCTTTTTTTTTTTTTTTTTTGAGACAGAGTTTCACTCTTGTTTCCCAGGCTGGAGGGCAATGGCATGATCTTGGCTCACTGCAAACTCTACCTCCTGGGTTCAAGCAATTCTCCTGCCTCAGCTTCCCAAGTAACTGGGATTATAGGTGCCTGCCACCACACCCGGCTAATCTTTGTATTTTTAATAGACACGGGGTTTCACCATGTTGGCCAGGCTGGTCTCTAACTCCTGACCTCAGGTGATCCACCTGCCTAGGCCTCCCAAAGTGTTGGGATTACAGACGTGAGCCACCATTCCCAGCCCCTTTTCTTTTTTTCTTTTGTACTTGTCTAGGGGCTATCTTGATAAGCATACCTAAATCTGTGTGGGGAAAGGTGCTTCTCTGGCCTGCAGGAAGCTGAGAGAGCTTTTCCTGAGGTTTAGTTTGGAGTGAAATTTTTCCTGGTAGCAGAAGGCAGGGGGAATTGGGAGGTTCTTTGGTTAAAGCAGAAGGCAGGGGGAATTGGGAGGTTCTTTAGGGACAGGGGTTCTTTAGTTAAAGGTGAAAGATTTACATGATCTGAAGAAAAACCAGAGTGTGGTGAGAGGGTCTTTAGGATGTCTCTTCCAGGTAGAGCTCCCTTTTTTCAAAACCCCTAGACTGTGCTTTCTGCACCCAGCCAGGACTACCCATGCTGTGTGGACAAGGGATGGGCTCTCTGTTTCAGCCTTGAAGCACTTCTGTCCCAGGATTTGGTTTTTTCAATGTGGGTAAAGGGGAAGATTTGGTTCTTCAATGTGGGCAATGTGTGGCAGGGGGAGGAGGCTGGGTTCCTTTGAGTTGTGCTTCTGCTTGGGGGAAGGGGCCTTTGTATTCAGAGTGGTTAGTGATAACATTTTGGGTCAAGGGTTTAGATAGCAGAGCCCTTTGTGCGCTCTAAGACATGCCAGATAGGAAGAATGAGGGGAGGAAAACGGGAGGGGTGGTGACCCTGCTGCACCCGGCCACTGCCCAGTCAGGCCTGAGGCCCACCTGTGTCTTTGCTGCTCTGCAGGCTGCTGACCCTGCCACGTTGGGGCTGGAGGTTTCCATGGAAAGACAGTTTATGGCCTGGTGCCCATGAACGTCCTGGGTGATGAGTGCATGGAAGTTTGCATCTTGGGCCCTCTGCTCTGCCCCTACCCAGGGCTTCTGGAGTTCCTTGAAAGGGAGCCCCAAAGATGAAGACCCCTAGTTTCCTCTGGTCTTGAGGGCTGACCCAGGCCTGGGCACCAGCACTTGCCTCTTCACAGCCCCAAGGGGACAATGCGTTTTGGTTCCTGCCCCATGCTCCTGGTGCCCTGGTGCCTCTCCTCCTTCCCCCTGCCCAGTGTCAGTCCCCAGGCTCTGCTGTGGGGCTCCCCCACTCCCTCCGCCCCCAGGCCGGTACCTGGCACAGACTGGGAGGGGCTGCTGGGGGTGCCGAAGCCATAGTCGTTGACCGCGATGACCCGGAAGTCATAGCTCACGCCCGGCTTCAGGATGTCCATGCTGAACGTGTAGGAGCTCACCTCCTTGGGGATGTCTTTGATGAGGATGTCCCATAGTCCCTCGTCTGCAGCAGCACAGAGATGGAGGCCCTGGGAGGTGAGGGGGAGCCCCAAATCCCGCTCCCAGCCCCGTTCTGACTATGCTCCCTGAGGGCTGGGCCTGTTGGATCCTCCCTGCTCCACACTGAATCACAGGCCTTGGTCCTCCCTTGAAGTGTCTTAAAATGACAGCTTTTGGGCCAAGCACGGTGGCTCATGCCTGTAATTCCAGCACTTTGAGAGACCGAGGCGGGTGGATCACCTGAGGTTAGGAGTTCGAGACCAGCCTAGCCAACATGGCGAAACCCTGTCTCTACTAAAAATACAAAAATTAGCCTGGTGTGGTGGCACATGCCTGTAATCCCAGCTGCTGGGGAAGCTGAGGCAGGGAATTGCTTGAAGCTGGGAGATGGAAGTTGCAGTGAGCTGAGATCACGCCATTGCATTCCGGCCCGGGCAGCAGAGCAAGACTCAGTCTCAAAAAAAAAAAAAAAAAAAAAGACACCTTTTGGAGCATCTCTTTTATTCTTTTTATTAAAATATCTGTGCTACATTAAGAGATACGTACTGTGCAGAAAGTACTGTCACAACCAATGACAGAACCACTGTCCAGAGAAACTGGCTCAAGGAATTAGCACTTGTGCAGGCAGAACACTATGGATTCTGTCTTCCACTTCATTAAAAATGGTCGGAAACATGATTTTAAGTGACTGCCTAAGACATTATCATATGGGAATACCCTTCTTTACTTAACTCACCCCCTTTCCTAATTCAAAACATACACAATGGTGGCAGGAGACAAAAATAAGAGCGATATTTTTCTTTTTTCTTTGTTTTGAGACAGAGTTTCGCTCTTGTTGCCCAGGCTGGAGTGCAATGGCATGATCTCGGCTCACAGCAACCTCTGCCTCCTGAGTTCAAGCAATTCTCCTGCCTCAGCCTTCTGAGTCCACCATGCCCGACTAATTTTGTATTTTTAGTAGAGACAGGGTTTCTCCATGTTGGTCAGGCTGGTCTCAAACTCTCGGCCTCAGGTGATCTGCCTGCCTTGGCCTCCCAAAGTGCTGGGATTACAGGTGTGAGCCACTGTGCCTGGACTTTTTTTTTTTTTTTTTTGAGATGGAGTCTCACTCTGTCATCCAGGCTGGAGTGCAGTGGTGCCATCTCAGCTCACCGCAACCTCTGCCTCCCGGGTTCAAGCTATTTTCCCACCTCAGCCTCCCGGGTAGCTGGGATTACAGGCTTACTCCACCATGCCCAGCTAAATTTTGTATTTTTTAGTAGAGACGGGGTTTCATCATGTTGGCCAGGCTGGTCTTGAACTCCTGACCTCAGGTGATCCGCCTGCCTTGGCCTCCCAAAGTGTTAGGATTACACGTGTGAGCCACCACACCAGGTCTTTTTCTTTTCTTTTTAGTAACAGCTGCAGGAAAGATTTGGTTTAAAAAAAATTGTTTTGAGAGAGGGTCTCGCTCTGTTGCCGAGGCTAGAGTGCAGTGGTGTGCTCTTGGCTCACTGCAGCCTCAACCTCCTGGGCTCAAGCGATCCTTACACCTCAGCCTCTCAAAGTGCTGGGGTTACAGGTGTGAGCCATCGCGCTCAGCCAACAGGAAAAATTTGGGTTTGCTGAGTGGGTTTAATCAAGTTGCCCGGATCTGGTGAGCTCCTCTTCAGCCACCTTCTTTCTTAGGAGCAGAGCAGAGAAGAGAAAGAGGGGCCGCGGGGGCTCCCGGGGTCCCCTGTCTCTTCTCCACCCTGTGCTGGCCTCAGCCACCTCTGTCCTTTGCACTTGAGCTTCCCTCAGATCCCCTTCCCCTCTTTATCCGTGGCTCTCTGGGCCTTGCCCTCGTGGGACATAATTCACCTTCATGCTGTTCAGTCGGAGCGGTGCGGGTGCTGCCTGGGTCAGGGAAGAGGCAAGCCCCTGCCATAGCCCTGGGGCATCCATCATGTTGGTGGGGAGGCCAGGAGGGGCCCTGGCTGCGTGCTCTGGGTGGGGCCGATGGGGTCAGCCTGGCCCTGAGAGAGGCTGCCTCTTCCTGCTGGTGGCAGTGTAGGGCTGATTTGGAAACTGAAGTATCCAAGCCACCCTGGGCCTAGTCAGAGCCCTCTTCACGGTAGAAGGATGTCAGTGAGGCCAGCTCGCAGGTCCTCTCTATCTGGCCTGCTCCAGGGAGGTCACCCAGTGGCCAACAGTGGGTCTCCCAGGCTGCTGCCACCAGGGACTAAAAGACCCTAACTCCCCCTAGCCTGCCCCAACCAAGCACCTCCAGGCTCTGTCTCATGCAGGGCCCATTCTTCTCGCCGTTCTGCTTCTGCACCCTCTGGTGGAAGCTGCTCTCCCGCCAGAGGTGTGCCCAGTTCGAGGCCGCCCTTCCCTAGGGCTGATGGTTTTGTTTTCCTCACCATACTTTCTCACAGACCCAGCTGTGGAAATCGAGCACTGCAGCAGAGGCGCCTCGACGCCCTGGCATCCTGTCTGAATTTTGGACCCAGTGGTGGGACCTGCTGAGGGGGCTGTATCCCCACTTCCAGTGTGGATCCTTCCAATTTGGGGAAGGCCATGGGGACCCAGTCTACATTAGAGGTGTCCTTGCAGAAGGCTCCAGGGTCCCAAACCTTGGCCTCATTGTTGGTCTTACTTGTTTTTGAGCCTCTGCCTCCTATACCTCCATATATATATATATATATATTTTTTTTTTTTTTTTTTTTAGACGGAGCCTCACTCTGTCACCCAGGCTGGAGTGTGATGGCACGATCTCGGCTCACTGCAACCTCTGCCTCCCATTCAAGAGATTCTCCTACCTCAGCCTCTTGAGTAGCTGGGATTATAGGCACCCGCCACCACGCCTGGCTAACTTATTTATTTATTTAGAGACAGAGTCTCACTCTGTCACCCAGGCTGGAGTGCTGTGACACGATCTTGGCTCACAGTAACCTCCGACTTCCGGGTTCAAGCGATTCTCCTGCCTTAGCCTCCCGAGTAGCTGGGATTACAGGCACGCACCACCACCCCCAGCTATTTTTTTATTTTTATTTTTAGTAGAGATGAGGTTTCACCATATTGGCGAGGATGGTCTTGATCTCCTGACCTCGTGATCTGCCTGCCTTGGCCTCCCAAAGTGCTGGTATTACAGGCATGAGCCACTGCGCCTGACCCATCTTTTTGTTTAATATCTCTCTTTCTCTCTTTCCCCTTTGCTGGCTGTGAAATCCCTCAAGGGCAAGGATCATGACTAATTCATCTTAAGTCTTCCTTAGCCCAGCATCCAGCACAGGCACCTTCTCAGCATTTGTTGAATAAATAAATGGAACCTTTCTTCCCTGGCCTTTTCATAGCATTAGGTGCCCAGTTTCAGCACTTCATGCCTTGAAATTTTAGTACTGGGGTGCAAATCCATTTTCCTCACATGCCTCTGAATTCTGTCACTCATGTTTGAATGACATAATGATGATGATGACAGTGACAAGAGCTGGCACTTACGCCTCTGTCAAGCATCCTGGGTCTACGTGCTTTCCTTTTCAAATCCACAGCAATGGAAAGAGGGAGGAACTACTGTCCCCATTTTACAGATGAGGACACCAAGGCCTGGAGGAAGCTTCACCCATCTTCCCAAGGTCCCACGCTGTCAGCAGCAGAGCTGGTGTTACTGCCTGGAGCCACCTCATTTCTGGCACCGAACTCCCCTGCCCGACGCAGTCAGGAGTTGGACCTGTGTTTGCTGGATGGGCTGGGATCGTTGAGGCCCCTGCTGCTGCCTTCCAGAAGCTGGGATCTCCTGCCTGCTGTTTAACCCCCTGTTCCACCCCACACAGGGACAAAGCGTGGGGCTGGGGCAACTGGGCCAGGCCAGAAGCTGCTGGAATGTCACGCTGGGGCTCTAGCCGCCAGCCCCGGGAGTTGGCTGATGTGCAGGACGGGCTCCTGGGGCTGTAAATCCCTGAGCGAACCCCTCCCTGGGTCTGCAGCGCCTGGCAGCTCCTGGCTTGTAGAAAGGGGGTGTATTTAGTTTATCCTGCCTAGCACGAAGCACAAGCAATTCAGGGGCAAGTGTAGGACAAGGGCTATGCCATCCTGAAGATGAGAAGGGGAGCACAGAAGAAGGGGCAGGGGGCATGGAGGGGAGAGATGCTCACTCCGTAACAGCAGCCTGCTCTCAAACAGCCTTAGGGACAGGCCACCATGCCCCTTGCCCCCTCTCCTCCCTCCTCCCCGTGCCTGGTTACTGATCCTGTCCTCTGCTCTCTGGCCCTGGCCCTGCTCCCAGTCCTGGTTTCTCACGGGGCCCTGGCTTGGTCCTTCCATTTATGCTCAGGCCTTGATTCCACCAGTGTGGACCAAGTCACCGCCCACAAACTTGGAACACCAGAGTCCCACGCTGGGCCTCCCAGGAAACACTGGAGAATCAACAGGGCCAGAGTCAGGGGCCAACATTCCACAGCCTGGCACCCCAGCTGGCCAACTTGGGTGGAATAAACAGGTGCAGGCCCTGGTTGGGAGAAGCACGTAGTGGTCTCCTGGCCAACTCAGCAGCCGGCACCAGAGGGCCAGGGAGGGACCATCTGGAGTGGGGAGAGAGCCAGCCCCGCGTGCATCCTCCGACTACGCAGCAGATCTGAGCAGCTAGATGTAATCGCTATATGCAACTGCGATTATTAGCATGTGATTAAGGCAGGAGTGGTGGTAATGTTTTCCAGGAGCTACTAGAATTATTAACTCTTTGCTATTGGGATGATTAGCGCCCAGCTACCTCGAAGTATTAACAATTCATCACTGGGATGTTTCCATATTCCCCATTGGAAGTATTAGCTACCGAGATGCCTGGTGGCATCCTGTTATGATTGTTATCTGCTGTTTGGGCTAGAGCAACAAAGTCTTGTTTTCCTTCTCAATTTTAATCACCTAACTGCGGATCCATGGGATACAGAGAACAGGCCTCCTGCTCTCGCTGACTCTGGCACCTCTGATTAACTTGGAAACCTAGCAACGCAGGGAGCTGGCAGTGGCTGCGAGCTCCTGAGAGTAAGCAAAGCCCAGCAAGCGGGTGTCAGGATGGGTGAAACCAGAGCAGTGGGGAGCAGCCCCCCGAGTGACTTATCTGTCATTCATCTCCTGATGGCTTTGGAAGTTCTTGTGATTCAATTTCAGGCTTGACAGAAGAGGCTGGTACGATTACAGCAGCCACTGAGACAGCCATGATGGCAGAGACAGGGCTTCGAGAGGCAGCCGGGGTCTTCTTAGTTATGGGGCACCCATCAGTGGGGTCGTGTGGATGATTCGATGTGTGACCCATGTGAGCCACGTGCTCGGGCTTCTGGCTTCCTGAGCAATCCTCAACCCAAGCTGGTCCTCAGCTAGAACTAACAGCCATTCTCTGGGGGCCTCCTGGGGGTTACTTAGCCAGGAGTCCAGCTCTAGGAGCCCCCCAACCCAGTTTTCCACTCCTCAACAGGGCCAGGTGACTTCACCTGTAGTAGCATAAGCGCCTTCTCAGGCGGAGGACAGAGGCAAGTACCCCAAGTGGAGGGACCCAGGAAGGAGGGAGACAGTGAGCCATGGGGTCTCAGCCCAGCAGGGCGGGGCGCACCTGAAGGCCTGGCCTCGATGACGTAGCGGGTGATGGGCCCTTTGCCCGGGTCTCCGCTGGACCAGTGGATGGCGATGGCAGAGCTGTACCGCACAATGATGGGCACGCCAGGCGGTCCTGGGGCACCTGCAGACAGCACACAGAGGCAAGGGGTGTATGGAACCCAGAACAGCCACCCGGCCCATCACCCTGGGCTCGAGGAGGTGGGTGACAAAACCAACCTTGGACAGACAGCCACCAGGAAGCCCTGCAAATGTCGCGGCCTGAGAGTGCATCTCAGGCCGGGCCTGCCAGGATGGACTGTTGTCCCCCTCGGGCTATCCCTACGCTCCATATTCCAAATCCCAGGGCAGAAGACAAATGGAATGGTCCAGAAAGGTCCCTGAAGTAGAGTCAGGAGACCTGGGTTCCAGCCCAGAAAGTGTTAGATGGGTGATTTTGATCAATTCACATAGCCTTCCAGTGCCTCAGTTTCCCCCTCTATAAGGGCCTTTTGGAAGGTAAGGCTTGAAGGCTGTGTCCTGGATGGTGGGGAATAGAGGTGGGTGCGATGATGGCAGAGTGGGCCCATGAGAGGAGGGGGCTGGTCGGAGCAGGGCTGAAGAGTCCACAGTTTCTCCCTCCTGGTAGGTAATATGATGTCCACCCTCCCTCCTTCTTGCCTGAAATTCCCCAACCCCAACTGCATTTCCTATCAGGTTAGACAACGGGAGAAGGGGTTCACACCCCAGGAGGCCTTGGGGCCTCTGCTGCTAGGAGGAGGGAGGAAGGACTGGGCCCCTTGCCGCTCTCCTGGCGTGAAGGTACATCAGGAGCAGCCTGGGATGTGGGCCAGTGAGGGAGCCGGCCCTAGGAGCTGGAGCAGATGAGAGGAGGTGACTCCAGCAGTGAGAGAGTGAGCCAGGCGTCTGTCTATAAGGGGCTCTGAGCCCCTTCTCTTGGGGGTGCCCGTCCAGAATCCCGACCCCACATGCTGTCACCTCCAATCCTGTTCCCCACCAAAGGCGGGGCTCTGTACCCCCAGAGCTGGGCACACAGTAGGTGCTTCCTCTGCGCTTAGGGGATGAGGGAGGGAACCAGTGCGTGAGTGGGTGGCCCCCTGGTTTGTTGGTGGGGGGGTCTCTGTAGAGCAGACTCTAGCCTCACACTGATGCTCCCCCAGGGCCCTGGAGAGCCAGCAGGCCAGACAGGAGGCCGGGGACCCACATACACAGCCTGGCAACCCAACCGGCCCCTATGCCCACCCCATCGCTCACACAGCCTGGCAGCCCCACTCGGCCCCTATGCCCACCCCACAGCCTTGGAGGGCACCATTTCCTTCCTTCCCTACGGAGCAGCCTGTCTGTAGCACAAGGGCAGAGTAACTGAGGGGTCAGGTGGGGTGGACACGCCTGAGGGAGTGTGGTAGGGCGGGCAGCCCTCAGGACCCTTATACTCATCCCGCACAGGACAGTACTCAGGGCTGAGGATGGAGCCTGCACCTTCTCCGGGGCCAGGAGCTTCCAGCGAGTCCAGCCACTGCCTGGCTGCATGTTCCCCCCACCGCAGAACTCCCCCTGCACCCACACCATGTGGGAGGATGGCTTCTTTATTTCTTTTTTGAGACATGTTCTCAGTCTGTTGCCCAGGCTGGAGTGCAGGGGCACGATCACAGCTCACTGCAGCCTCCACCTCCTGGGCTCAAACGATCCCCCCACCACAGCCTCCTGAGTAGCTGGGACTTCAGGTATTCACCAGCATGCCTGGATAATTTTATTTTTGTAGAGATGGGGTTTTGCTGTGTTGCCCAGGCTGGTCTTGAACTCCTGGGCTCTGGCAATCCACCCGCCTCCACCTCCCAAAATGCTGGGATTACAGGCGTGAACCCCCACACCCGGCCGGTTCTTTCTTTCTCAGAGTGCCCTCCGCTACCTTCTCTGTACCCTCTGTCCTTTATCTCCTCCCACCTCCCCACCTCCCAGCCTGGGACACTTCAGGCCTCAGGATAGAACAGCCTGTCCTCCGCACAGCCCTCTCCTGTCCCCAGGCCACTGCCAACGCTTGGTTCCCAGTTGCCTGCCAGCTCTCTCTCCTACTTTTCCCAGGAAGCTGGCTCAGGTGAGAGGCAGTGCAGGGCGGGGCTGGAGGCAGATGAAAGGACAGTGGCTGGGTGGCTCCTGGGCTGCCTCCTGCAGGCTTTGTCCTGAGTTTGCCCTAGAGCCACGGGGCTTTGCAGAACCAGACTGTGGGGAATAGAAAGTGACTGGCCAGAAAGAAAATGTGAAGCTCAGGGTGCCTGAGCCATTAGGGGAAGACGGCCTGCAGGGCAGGTGACAGACCAGAGGGGGCTGGGCTCCCAGGCCTGGCTCCCTTCCTGACTCAGGCTAATGAGGCCTGCTGAGGAGGGGAGGCCTGCGCCACTCCTGGCTGAGGGGCCGGGCAGAGGAGGAGATGGGATTTTAGGGGAAGTCCGGGATGGGCTGTACCCCTTCTTAGGGAGGGAGGCAGCAGCAGAGTGGTCTGGGAGGTGACTTTTGTGTTCAGGACAGGACATTCTACACTGGCTGGTAACAGGGACTTTGGAGGGCTAAACCCTGACCATGGCAAATGCCTGTGGGGGTGAGGGCTGGGAGGGGAAGGGAGGTGAAGAGGACATTTAAAGGAGGCGATTGGGTGCGGTGGCTCATGCCTGTAATCCCAGCACTTTGGGAGACTGCAGCAGGTGGATCACTTGAGGTCAGGAGTTGGAGACCAGCCTGGCCAAACCCTGTCTCTACTAAAAATACAAAAATTAGCTGGTCGTGGTGGAAATCACCTATAATCCCAGCTACTTGGGAGGCTGAAGCTTGAGAATTGCTTGAACCTGGGAGGTGGAGGTTGCAGCGAACTGAGATTGCACCACTGCACTTCAGCCTGGATGACAGAGCGAGACTCTGTCTCAAAAAAAAAAAAAAAAAAAGCCCAAAACAACAACAGAAACAATACAGGAGATTCAGGAAGACTTCCTGGGGGTGGGGGGGGGCAGTTACACACAAAGGGGCATTCTGCGGAGGGGATGGGTGGTGAGGTGGGGGAGGCAGGGCCCTGGCTGTGAATAGGTGACCTGCTCCATCAGGTGTTTCTCAAGGTGCCACTTTGTCACAGCCTCCAGAGGCTTTTGTGTAAGTGCAGATTGCCAGGTCCCACCTCAGCCCAGGAAATCAACCCCTCCGAGCATCCACCCTGGGAATGTGCATTTTAGTGTGCCCTGCTTTGAGAACCACTGCCTGGAGGGTAGGGGTGGTTCAGGGGCGTGGGAAGATGGCTCTGGCTGGGCGAAAGGCAGGGGCACCTGCCAGGCTGCATCCTTCCAGGATGGAAGTGAAGGAGGCAGCGCAATTAGCAGGGAGAGAAAGAACGTAGCAGGAGCAGTGGCCAAGCCAGGCCTGTGGGCTGGGCCTAAGTGGGAGAGGAGGGGCGCTGCTCCAGGGTTTGTGGCTTGAGGAACCTGAGGACACTGATGTCATTAATCAAAGCGTGGAACCCGGGAGGAGGGAGCGGGGGGAGGTGTGACTGGGCACCAGCAGAAAGAGTGAGCTCTGTCCTCCACTCTGTTTCCAGGGGCCAGCACAGCTCTTGACACTGGGGGCCCGTTCTGACTGGGGGCGCTGAACCGCTGCGTGGAGGACATGCCTGGTCCCTTGCTCTCCTACCTTCTCCGGGGCCCGTGGTGACGTTGGCTTCGATCTCCGGCCCGTAGGTGAAGGTCTTGGCTCTGATGCGGAATCTGTAGGTCACCCCCTCCGCCAGGTCCTTCACCTTCAGCCATAGGGGGCTGTTCCCCTTCACGTCCACTGTCACGATCTTGCTGACTCCTGGGGGAGGCACAGCAAGTGGGGACTGCAGGGGCCACCAGGCGCGCAGGGCTCACTGAGGGCACCGGAGGCCACGGGGAAGGGGAAGCGGCCGTGGCCTGGGCCCCGGGACCCTGGGCAGGGGCCTCACTTCTTGAGATCAGGCTGAAATGCTCCCCCAGCTCACACAGCCACATTGCCCATGCTGTGTTTCTCAGAGCACGGTCCTGCCTGCTGTTCTCAGGGAGAACAGCTCCATGGTTCCGTACGTTTGGGAAAAGCTACTACTGTCTGTGTCTACTGAGCAGCCACAGGGTCCATCAGCATCTAGGAAAAAAGAACACTCGCCATCCTGTTTAATGTAACCTCTGCACCCCAAATATATTTCAGCTCCATTTTTATTCCCTGATGCAGCATTCCATGGGACTAGAATTATATCCTTCTTCAGGACGTGCTTCCATAAAAATACCAAGAGCCCAGAGTTGGGGGGGATACACTTTTGACCAGGTCTTCCACCTGAGCCCCGCTCCGGCTCCACCTCTGGGGTTCAGCCAGGAGCTCACATGGCCCTCCATCACCCATATCTGCCACAATTTTTTTTTTTTTTTTTTTTTTAAGACAAGGTCTTGCTCTGTTGCTCAGGCACAATCATTGCTCATTGTAGCCTCGACCTCCTGGGTTCAAGCCATCCTCCCACTTTCAGCCTTCCAAGTGGCTAAGACTGTAGATGTCTACCATCACGCTCGGCTAATTTTTAAATTTTTGTAGAGACAGGGTCTCATTATGTTGCGCAGGCTGGTCGCGAACTCCTGGCCTCAAGTGATCCTCCCATCTTGGTCTCTCAAAGTGCTGGGATTATAGGCGTGACCACTGTGCCCAATCCACCAAGCTTTTTAGGGCAAAAGTGAGGATGCCTCAGCACCCCAAATCACAGCAACTAGAGGGGAGGCTTCTGCCAGCTTTCAGGAGGTGGGGGTTTGCAGTCTGTGCTTCACGAATCCAAACACTCCTGACTGCCAGCCTCCCCGAGAGCCAGGACTAGTGTCATTTCTCATGTCCATCAAGCATGCCAGTCACCAGTGAGAGACAGGCCTTGCAACCAGGAGGCTGGGCTCAGACTCAGTGATGGCGCTGGCCCTGGCATGTCCCTTAACCTGGCTTCAGTTTGTTCTGCCGAGTGAGGGTGTCCACAGCATCTTAGGCAGGGATGTTATGAGCTTTAAGTAAAATAACAGAGCATGTAGGTGTCTGACCTTTTATTGACTAAGTGGATTATTCATATTATTGTTTTGAGGTGGATTTTCATCCTTGCCCAGGCTGGAGTGCAATGGCGCGATGTCAGCTCACTGCAACCTCCGCCTCCTGGGTTCAAGCGATTCTCCTCCCTCAGCCTCCCGAGTAGGCGCCCACCACCATACCCAGCTAATTTTGTATTTTTAGTGGTGAAAGGATTTTGCCATGTTGGTCAGGCTGGTCTCGAACTCGCAAACGTAGGTGATCCACCACCTCGGCCTCCCGAAGTGCTGGGATTACAGGTGTGAGCCACCGTGCCTGGCCGCTAAGTGGATTATTGAATGATGGAACAACGTAGGCTCAGAGGGGCTTCCTGAAAGAATGAAATGACCCCGGGACCAGGAACAGGGACTCTGGCTACCTGCTCCTTGACAATTCTGAACAAAGCCCTCATCTGCCTGGACCTTGGTTTTCCCTACAGGACAGTGGGGGCTGCTGGGCTCTTGTGAGGCTGGTTTGCTGTTGACCGGAACCCAGGATGAACTCGGGTGTGGACATTGGGCTGGCCAGGCGGGGCCTCGTCTTGCTGCACTTATTAACTGAACTATTATGGGAAGATGGGAATGTGTAGGGGTGTGGAGTTGAGCCACACAGTCCAGATTCCAGCACTGTGGAACTGGAAGGCAAAGAGCTCACATCCTCAAGTTGAGAGGGTCCTGGACAGGCTGGGTTGAGGCCCCTGTGAAGAGGGCTTGTGCTGGCCCCCTGTACCTTGTCTCGGGGACTGCTGTCCTCTGCCCCACTCTGGCCCTGCACCTGACTGGATCTCCTGCTGGGGCCTGGCTCCCCCCTGGTGTTCTAACACACAGCTTCCCATTGCAGAACAAGCCACTGGCACCCAGGTGGTGGCAGGGAAGACTGAGGGCCATTGTTCCCTCGGCTCACCCAGAACTGCTGGTCACAGCGATGTTCCCAGGGCTCTGCCCCTTCTTCTTGCCAGGCTCCGTGATTGGAGGGGGTGAGAGTGAGAGGGGTGGCTCCAGAGGTCAGCCACACCCCCAGCGCCTGGCTGGGACTAGTCCCAGGCAGTGAGGAGCGCAGTTTCCTTCCTCCTAAATCCCGTCCTCATAGGACGGTTGTTGGTAACAAAATGGCAGGGATTTCTCGGCATGTTACTAGGGGTAGAAAGCTGGCAGGTGCCAGATGCCCACTGTCAGGGGCTGCGCAGGTTCCCAGCTGGGACCCTGAGGAAGGGGTCGGAAGACCACTCAGATGAACAGGGTTAAGGACAAGAGCAAGGTCATTTGCAGAGCAGGGCTCTTGATCTGGGGTCCACAGATGGCAGTTGCGGGGTGCAGGGACCTCCCTGGTCTTGTGCATCTTCCCGGGGAGAGGCTCTGAAACTTTGGTCAGATTTTCATCAGATTCTCCAAGGGGTTCCTGACTCCCACAAAAGCTAAAGAAGGACTAACTCACAGTAAAGCTGAGAACCCTAAGGTTTGGGAAAGGGCAAAGTAGGACCCTCAGGGGCTCCCCTCTTTGCTTTTTCTTTTCTTTTTTTTTTTGAGATGGAATCTAGCTCTGTCGCCCAGGCTGGAGTGCAGTGGCGTGATCTCGGTTTACTGCAACCTCTGCTTCCCGGGTTCAAGCGATTCTCCAGCCTCAGCTTCCCGAGTAGCTGAGACTACAGGTACCCACCACCACACCCGGCTAATTTTTGTATTTTTATACAGATGGGGTTTCACCATGTTGGCCAGGCTGGTCTCAAACTCCCGACCTCAGGTGATCCACCCGCCTCGGCCTCCCAAAGTGCTGTCATTACAGGCGTGAGCCACCGCCCCTGGCTGCCCCGCTTCTTTATGGTCTTAACAGAGCCCTGTCCACTCAGGTTTCCCTTCCTTTCCTCCCTGTGTCCGTCGACCAAAGGGGTTAGAATATATTTAACGATTCTCTGCCTGGAAGTTAGGAGACCTGGATCTCTCTTCCAACTCTGCCCTCAACTTGCTGTTGTTTTACCTTGGAAATGCCCTTTCCCTTGTCTGGGACTCGGTTTCCGTGTTTCTAAGATGGGGAGACTCTCACCGAATCTCACTCATGTGTAGTGGCTGTCATGGGCGCCGAGATGAGAGCGAGCTTTTGCAAAGCGAGGGGCCGGGGAGCCGTGCTGGGGGGTCCACTCACCATCCACGGGGCTGCAGGGCTCGTACACCAGCCTGTAGCCCTCCAGGATGCCGTTGGGGAACTGCGGGGCTTCCCAGGACACGTTCACTGAGGTTGTGGTCAGCTCACTGAACTTGACCGAGCTGGGAGCGCTGGGGGCTGCGGGAGACAGCAAAGGGTTTTTGTTTCCTTCTTCTGTGGAAGTTCAAAGCCTCGGGTTCAGCTCCAAGGAGCTAGCGGGAGTGTTGGGTCTGAGCCCGGGAGGAACAAGGGTGCGGGGCTCGGCGGAAAGGGCGGGCAGGAGGGGTCACCGGAGGTCATCAGGCCCCCTTCCTCTCCTCTCTCAACTTTCCAGTATCAGAGTCCTAAGAACTGGGAAGAAAGAGAACTCGATTTTTCACTCAAGTTTCAGAATTCAGGCTTCTCCCTGCTAAGTGGCTCTGAGCCCGCGCTATGAGTGTGGGACAAGCTGTCACACCCCCAGGGTCATCGTGGGGCAAGACCATTTCCTGGCTTTGTGGGGTTTGTCTTTTGGCTTCCGTGGAGGAGAAGGTAGGGGGTGTCTGGGCCTCAAAACATTCGGTGGGCGCTAAACAAAGAAGACGCCAGAACCACAGCAGACGGAGATGGCCTTCCTCTCCTCCCGGGGCTCCAGGGCTTGTCACAGAGGCCCCACGCAGTCAGGGGGAGCCACGCCAAGGACAGTCAGACCCTCTGGGAGAAATGTTTTCTTGGACTGAGAACCCTGTGGCAACCCCAAAAACATGGGGGCGGGGGCTCCTCTGAGCGGGAGGACAGAGGAAAGGCAGGAAGCGTCCCAATCCGCGGCATCCCCAGCTGGCCTGGGGAGGATGACCAGGCTATTATTGTCCAGCGCTGCCTCCCCACCAAGCCGGAGCTAATCTGGACCTGCTTCCGGCTCCATCCCCGGGAGGCAGAGTCAGCGAGTGTCTTTGAAGGAGGGAGGTGAGCTCAGGGGGCCCTTCCTGCCTCCCCTGTGCTACAGGGACGTGGGACAGAACATGTTGTCCTGCTGCCGCAGTGACGGAAGCCTCGGGTTCCCTGGGGTTCGCATCCGGCAGATGACACTGACAAGAGAGTGGCCGGGACAGGAGGCAGATGGACAGACTCGTATATTCAGCAGCTCACACTCATTCTGGCCACAGTCAGACCCTGGGGGCAGTGGAGGGAAAGGGTTCCCCAGAGCCAGGGCTTGTCCCCAAAGAGGGTCATAATGAGGAACTGATGCCACAGGTGTGCCCTCTGCAGCTCTTTAAAAGCCACGTGCCACTGACAGCATAGGAAGCAGCAGGTTGAACAAGATGCTCAAGGGAGGCTGGGACAAAAGGCCAGTATTGCAGTCCACCAGGACAGAACACTAGGTTCTCTCAGAAATCCTGGTTTCCAGCCTCTGCTCCCCCAGTGATCAGCTGGGCAACCCTGGACAAGCAGTATAACTTCCCGGGTGATCCTGGCTCATGGTGAAATGAGGGTGCTGCCTGCCCTGCCTGTCCGCGGGGCTTCTGGGAGGGTTAAGTGTGACAGTGCCTGACTACCAGGCTCGCTCTGCACACAGGCAGCAGGATTCTCACCAGCGCCCTCTCCTCTGCACCCGCCACCCTTCAGCCTCCTGATCTGCCTTCCCTGCCTCTATTCTCTCCCCTCCGCCAGGCCATCTCCTGCACAGCAGCCGTAGCACTTTTCTCTAAATGTAAACCAGACCCTGTTGCTCAACTGCTCAAGTCCTCCCATGGCTTCCCAGCATACTTTTAAAAATTTTTTATTTTTTAAAACAGATTATTGCTCTGTCACCCAGGCTGGAGTGCAGTGGTGCAATCTCAGCTCACTGCAATCTCCACCTCCCAGGTTCAAGCGATTCTCTTGCCTCAGCCTCCTGAGTAGCTGGGATTAGAGAGGGGTGCACCACCACACCCAGCTAATTTTTGTATTTTTTTTAGTACAGATAGGGTGTCGTCATGTTGGCCAGACTGGTCTCGAACTCCTGACCTCAAATGATTCGCCCACCTCGGCCTCCCAAAGTGCTGGGATTACAGGTGTGAGACACCATGTGTGGTCCATTGTACTTATAATTAATCCCAATCCCAATCCCCCAGCCCAAGTTCTCGCCCCATTTTCCTGCAAGCCACTTGGCTTTCTCTATGTTCCCTGGTTCCTCTCCAGCCTCCAGGCCTTAGCACCTGCTGTTCCCCTGCCTGGAGCTCCCAACACCCGCTGCCACCTCCTGAGCATCCCATGGCTGGCCTCTTTTTTTTTTTCTTTTTTGGGACAGAGTCTCGTTCTGTCACCCAGGCTAGAGTGCAGCAGTGGCACAATCTCGGCTCACTGCAACCTCCACCTCCCGGGTTCAAGCGATTCTCCTGCCTCAGCCTCCCGAGTAGCTGGGATTACAGGCACGTACCATCATGCCTGGATAAATTTTTGTATTTTTAGCAGAGACGGGGTGTCACCATGTTGGCCAGGCTGGTCTCGAATTCCTGACCTCAGGTGATCCACCTGCCTTGGCCTCCCGAAGTGCTGGGATTACAGGCGTGAGCCACCATGCCCGGCCCCTGCTGGCCTCTTCTCATTCAAATCTCACCTCCTCGGGGAGTCCTTTGTGGGTGAGCCTATCCAGAGCCATCCACCCACTCCTGCCTCACTCTTAGGTCACCTGTGCTGACCGCTGTCTGCATTTACTTCATCAACTTGCTTATGCTCTGTCCCCCACACTAGGGCGGGGACCTTGTTGGTCTCACCATTGTGTCCGTAGCATCTAGCATGGCATGGGCTCATAAGACACTCAGTATTTGTGGAATGAACAAAGCCAGAGAGACAGAGGGAAGGCAGGTGGGAAGAAGGCAGGGAGCAGAAGTAGGCTGGCTGGCAGGGGCTGGGGGTGCTGACTGTCCATCTGCAAGGTGGGGCAAAGGGTGGGGAGGACAGGGATGAGATGTGGGGGTTTCTCAAGGCTTTATGGGGACAGCTTCTCTTTTCTGAGCATGGGCTCTCCCACTCGGGAGGGCATCCCTGGGGACCTGGGTACCACGACCAGATCCTCGGGGGGATAAGGCAGCTGCCTCCATGCCTCCCAAGAGCCCAGATGCCGGGTGGGTCCTCTTGCAACCCCCTGTGGCCGACCTACCCCTCCCCTCCTCAAGGCCCCCTCTCCCACCTGCTTGCTGAGTCTGGCCTTGGGTGGGGGTGCTCCGAGGCCCATCCCCAGCGGCGTTGAAGGCAGCCACGCTGACCATGTAGGCCGTGTAGCCAGTCAAGTTCTTGAGCTTCACGCTGTTCTCAGCCAGGAAAAGCGTCTTCACTCGCTCCGTGAGGTTCCCCCGTTGGGCTTCCCAGAAATAAATCTGTGAGAACAGAAGGATGTGGGAGTGAGGGGCACAGAGGCAACGAGCGTCCCTCCTGTCCCTGCTGACCCATAGTCTAAGAGACACCTTCATTGCTGTCAGTCACCTGGGAAACAGTACAGAAGTCTTTAAGAGGCTGGGCACGGTGGCTCACACCTGTAATCCCAGCACTTTGGGAGGCAGAGGTGGGTGGATCACTTTAGGCCAGGAGTTCAAGACCAGCCTGGCCAACATGGTCAATCCCCGTTTCTACTAAAAATACAAAAAAATTAGCCAGGCATGGTGGCAAGTGCCTGTAGTCTCAGCTACTCTGGAGGCTGAGGCAGGAAAATCACTTGAACCTGGGAGGTGGAGGTTGCAGTGAGCTGAGATCACGCCACTGCACTCCAGCCTGGGCGACAGAGTAAGACTCCATCTCAAAAAAAAAAAAAAAAAAAAAAAGGAAGTCTTTAAGAACTGTTTTAGAAACCTTTCTGGAACCTTCCTTTTCACAGCCAAGACCCTGGTCTCTGCCAGACAGTAAACTGCAGGGCATGGCTCCCAGGTGTCTGTATTTCCCGCCACGCCTGGAGGATTTAGCATAGCACTAGCACGTCAGCACTCAGTACAGTTCCTGGAGGAATAAAGCAAATCCGTCCTACAGGAGGCTGAGCTGGGGAGATAAGGCAGTGTGGAGTCTATCCGGACACAGCCCGTGGTGCAAGCGCTGGTGGCCTCATGTCACCTGGGAGCTGGTGAGGGATGCAGAGTCTCAGGGCCACACCGGGCCTGATGCATCAGCAGCTGCTGGTTAACAGGAACAAGGCCGGTTGCAGAGGAAGACCTCGGCCAAGATGACAGGCAGTGGGAGGCTGAATGCCAGCTGCACCGTTTACAGCAGCGGGACCTGGCCAGGTGACTCCCCAGAGCTGCAGTTTTGTTGTACATTCAGTGAGGTTAAGGATATGTACTTCCTGGGGTCCACGTGAGGGGTGCAGGTTCTAAGGGTTTCACCCAGGTACTTGGCCAGTTACCTAAGGCACCCTGTGGCTGCAGAAGGTTTTAGGCCAGGAACACAACAGATGGTCCATGGTCTTTTCTCTTCCTTTCTGTTTTTTGAGATGGAGTCTCACACTGTCGCCCAGGCTGGAGTGCTGTGGTGCGATCTCGCTCTGCCTCCCGGGATCATGACACTCTCCTGCCTCAGCCTCTGCTGGGACACAGGTGCCCACCACCACGCCCGGCTAATTTTTTGTATTTTTAGTAGACAGGATTTCACCATGTTAGCCAGAATGGTCTCGATCTCCTGACCTCGTGATCCGCCCACCTCAGCCTCCCAAAGTGCTGGGATTACAGGCGTGAGCCACCGAGCCCGGCTATTGTTTTCGATCACTTCCTCTGTAGCATGCCTTAACACTTCTGCTAGTTTCAGGACTGAGGCCATTCAGAGAGCGGCCAGCCGGGCCCAGCCCCCGTGCAAAATTGGAGGTCATTTGGCGCCTCCTGCTGGCCAATGAGGTTTCTGCATGTCACCGGCTTTTCAATTTCTCGTTTCCCTGGAGGAAGCCCTTAAAGTGGGAAAGAGCTAATGAAAGTGTCCCCACTGGCATGTATGGGTGGCAGTTAGGACATCTTGTTACCATGAAATCCTTGCTTTTCTCCAATCCCTCTCCCCCTTTATTATTTATTTATTTATTTGAGACAGGCCTCACTCTGTTGCCCAGGCTGGAGTGCAGTGGCACGATCACCGATCACTGCAGCCTCAACCTCCTGGGCTCAAGCCATCCTCCCACCTCAGCCTCCTGAGTAGCCAGGACTACAGGCGTGCACCACCACACCCAGCTAAGTTTAATTTTTTGTAGAGATGGGGTCTTGCCATGTTTCCCAGGCTGGTCTTGAACTCCTGGGCTCAAGCGATCCAACCACCTTGGCTTCCCAAAGTGCTGAGATTACAGGTGTGAGCCACTGAGCCCGGCCCTCTCTCCCATTTTATTTTATTTTATTTCAAGACACGGTCTCACTTTGTCACCCACACTGGGGTGCAGTGGCATGATCTTGGCTCACTGTAACCTTGACTTCCAGGTTCAATCAATCCTCCCGCCTCAGTACCCCAGGTAGCTCTGACTACATACAAGTGCTACCACACTTGGCTATTTCTTTTGTAGAGATGGGGATTTCTTTTGTAGCGATTTCTTTTTTAGAAAGTGGGAGAGGGCCGGGTGCAGTGGCTCACACCTGTAATCCTAGCACTTGGGAAGCTGAGGCAGGGGAATTGCCTGTGCCCATGAGTTCGAGACCAGCCTGGGCAACATGGCAAGACCCCTGTCTCTACTAAAAATGCAAAAATTAGCCAGGAGTGGTGGCATGCACCTGCAGCCCCAGCTACTTGGGAGGCTGAGGCAGGAGGATGGCTTGAACCTGGGAGGTGAAGGTTGCAGTGAGCTGAGATCACACCACTGCACTCCAGCCTGGGCAACACAGCAAGACTCCATCTCTAAAATAAAATAAAATAAAATAAAATAAAATAAAATAAAATAAAAAGAATGAAAAGCAGATTCTTCTCATATGGGTAGATGAATGAAAGCAGAGGCAGTCATTTATGAAATCACTCATTCACTTATGCATTCATAGTAATAGGGGTACAACGGTTAACAAAGTTCCTGTTGGATTTGGAAAGGTCATGGCTGATGCTAAAAGTCTGCCAGTATCAGCACACAGGTGGTCTTCCGTGAGTGCACACTAGGAGAATGAATGGATTCTCTTAGGTAGAGAAGAGGGTCGTGGATTGATTCCTGGGGGCCTCCAGCATTCAGTGGTTGGTGGGGAGGAAGAGCTAGTGAGGGAAGCTGAGGAAAGCAAGCATTTTGAGAGGAAGGAGAGATCCACGTGTCAAACACAGCTGCTGAGTCAGGCAGGATAAGCCTGTGGTTTGACTCGATATGAGCAACATGGGAATTATTAATAACTTTGGCAGGAAGAGCTTTCGTGGGGTGGCGGGGATGAGAACTTATTTGGAGCAGGTTCAAGGGAGAAAGACAGCAGAGGAATTGGAGGTGGTGAGTACAGAAGATTCTTTTGAGGAATTCTGCTGTAAAGGGGCCAAAGAAATGGGTGACAACTGGAAGAAAATGTGAGGTCATGCCAGGCACAGTGGCCACACCTGCAATCCCAGCACTTTGGAAGGCTGAGGCAGGTGGATCACCTGAGGTCAGGAGTTTGAGATCAGCCTGGCAACATGGCGAAACTCTATCTCTACCAAAAATACAAAAATTAGCTGGGCATGGTGGCGGGTGCCTGTAATCCCAGCTACTCAGGAGGCTGAGGCAGGAGAATCGCTTGAACCCGAGAGGTGGAGGCTGCAGTGAGCTGAGATAGCGCCACTGCACTCCCGCCTGGGCAACGGAGCGAGACTCCGTTTAAAAAAAAAAAAAAAGTGAGGTCAGGAAAAGGCATAAAAAGAGGAAACATATCTCAGAATGCTTTTCTGCCCTGCCCGTGGGAGCTATCCACTAGGGAGGTGGAGGAGAGGAAGGGCCAATGGCTGCAGTCATGCTCCTGGGTGAGGAGTGGGTCAGGGCCTAGAACCCAGGGACAGCTGTCTTCACAAACCAGGCACTCCGGCAGGTGCATCTTGTTTGTGAGTGCTGCATTCTGCGGACCTTTGTTAGGTGATGATTCACAGTGAGAAGGACTGACACTCGTGCAAAGGACCGAAAGGGACTGAGCCCAGATCCTGGTTCCCACGGGGCACACTGCTGAGCTGCATGGGGCACACTGATGGGTAACCAGGAGTCTGCCAGAATGCAGGCTCCAGAGGGCAGGCATCTCGGTCCATATGGCTCCCTTGGGACCCAAACACCTAGACTCATGGCTGGCACATCCATGGTGCTCAATCAATATCTGCTGGATGAATAAATGCCTTATGTGGACAGGGGCAGGCATGGGAGTGCACCATTATAATCACGAACCTGCCATTTACTATGCCCAGTTCCCTGCCCTTTCTTTTCTTTTTTCAGCTTTATTGAGGTATAATTGACAAATAAAATCTATATATAGCCGGGCGTGGTGGTGGGTGCCTGTAATCCCAGTTACTCGGGCAGCTGAGGCAGAAGAATCCCTTGAACCTAGGAGGCGGAGGTTGCAGTGAGTGGAGATCGCACCACTGCACTCTAGCCTGGGTGACAGAGTGAGACTCTGTCTCAAAAAAACCAAAACAAACAAACAAACAAAAAACCCCCCCAAAACTGAATGTATTTAAGGTATACAACATGGTGTTCTGATATACACATGCATTATGAAATGATTACTACAATCAGGCTAATTAACATGTTCATCATCTTTTTGTGGTAAGAACCTTCTGAGCAAATTTCAAGTGTACAATACAGTATCATTAACTATCATCACCATGTTGTACATTAGATCTAGATCGTATTCATCCTGCCTCACTGAAACGCTGTATCCTGTGACCTTCTCCTTACTTCCCTCACTCCCTCAGCCCCTGGCAACCATCATTCTACTCTGTTTCTCTGAGTTTGATTATTTTAGATTCCACATATACGCGAGGTCATGCAGTATTTGTCTTTCTGTGCTTGGTTCATTTCATTTGGCATAATATCCTGCAGGTCCATCCGTGTTGTTGCAAACAGCAGGATTTCCTTCAAGGCTGGATGGTATTCCACTGTGTATAAACCACATTTTCTTCATTCATTCATCCATTCACAGACACTTAGGCGATTTCCACATCTTGGCTACTGTGAATGATGCTGAAATTAACATGGGTCTGCAGATAGCTCTTCAAGAGCCTCATTTCAATTCCTTTAGATAAATACCCAGTAGTGGGATTGCTGGATCATTGGAGTTCTCTTTTTAATTTTCTGCAGAACCTCCATACCGTTATCCATAATGGCTGTACTGATTTACATTCCCACCAACAGTGTGCAAAGGTTCGCTTTTCCCCATACCCTCACCACCACTTATCTCTAGACTTTTTGATAACAGCCATCCTTGCAGGTGTGATGGGATATCTCACTGTGGTTTTGACTTGCATTTCCCTGGTGCTGAGCGATGCTGAACAACTTCTCAGATACCTGTTAACCATTTATATATCTTTTTATTTTTTATTTTTTTTTTTGAGTTGGAGTTTTGCTCTGTCACCCAGGCTAGAGTGCAGTGGCATGATAGCGGCTCACTGCAACCTCCACCTCCTGGGTTCAAGCGATTCTCCTGCCTCAGCCAGGTGCCTGCCGCCATGCCTGGCTAATTTTTGTATTTTTAGTAGAGACGGGGTTTCACCAAGTTGGCCAGGCTGGTCTCGAACTACTGACCGCAGGTGATCTGCCCACCTTGGCCTCCCAAAGTGCTGGGATTACAGGCATGAGCCACCGCACCCAGCCTATGTATCTTCTTTTGAGAAATGTCCATTTGGGTCCTTTGCCCCATTTTCTTTCACTTTTGTTGTGTGAGTTCCTTACATATTTTGGCTATTAACCCCGGTCATATGTATGGTTTGCAAATATTTTCTCCCATTCCAGAGGTTCTTCCTTCTTCTGGAAGCATGTTCTTCCCATGAGCTCTGAGACATCGCTCAGTTTTTGGTTTCAGGGCTCAATTTGTAGACTTCTTTTGTTCTTTATCTTTCCTTGTCTAATCTCTGGGTTTCAGTATCATCTACATGCTGAGGACTCCATAATTCACATCTCTGGTTTGATCCTTCTCTCTTGAACTCCAGACATGCATCTCCGACTGTGTTCTGTCTCCCCTCGAATGTCCAGCAGATGTCTCGAACCAAGCACATCTGGAACCAGACTCCAGATCTCCCCAGCCTCCTCCTTCTCCAGCTTTGTCTTTTCCTGCTCCAACATCCTACGGACCCTGGGGCTGTCCTTGTTGCCTCCCTTTTCTCCTACTCCATGTTCAATTTGTCAGTAATTTTTTTTTTTTTTTTTGGAGACAGGGTCTCGCTCTGTTGCCCAGGCTGGAGTACAGTGGTGTGATCTTGGTGCACTGCAACCTCCGCCTCCTGGGTTCAAGTGATTCTCTTGCCTCAGCCTCCCCAGTAGCTGGAATTACAAGCATGCACTACCATACCCAGCTAATTTTCGTATTTTTAGTAGAGATGGGGTTTCGTCATGTTGGCCAGGCTGGTCTCAAACTCCTGACCTCAAGTGATCTGCCCGCCTTGGGGTCCCAAAGTGCCGGGATTACAGGTGTGAGCCACTGTGCCCAGCCTGATTTGTTAGCGAATTCTACCAGCTCTGCTGTTAGGACTAACCGAGAGTGGCCACTTCTCACCCTGCTCTCGCCTGATCTGAGCCCCCTTCATGGCCCACCGGGATAGTTCAGATGCCTCCTCATGGCTTCTGGGCTTTCCCCATTTCAGACTCTGCTCAGCACAGCAGCCAGTGGGACCCTCTAAAGGTCCCAGTCCTCCACTCAGAGGACTTCACTCAGAGTGACAGCCAAAGCCCCGAAGGGCCCCCGGTGCTCCAGCCCCGGCTTTCTCGTCTCCTGTTGCGCTCCCTGGAACTCACTCTGGGGACACACAAGGCTCTCCGTACACCCCAAGTACCTGTCTACCCTGAGGCCTTTGCTCTTCTTTCCTCTCTTTCTGGATTCACGTGATTTGTGCCCTGTTCTCCTTCAGGTTTTTGCTCAGATATCACCCTCTCATTAAGTCTTTTCCTAACAACTTTTTTTTTTTTTTTTTTTTTTTTTTTTGAGACAGAGTCTTGATCTGTTGCCCAGGCTGGAGTGCCGAGGTGCAACAACAGCTCAGTGCACCCTCACTCGGCCGGGCTCAGGCACTCCTCCCACCTTCCTCCCCGTTGGCTGGGACTACAGGCATGTGCCACCACACCCGGCTAATTTTGTTGTTGTTTTCTTTTTGTAGAGACAGGCTTTCACCATGTTGCCCAGGCTGGTCTTGGACTCCTGGAGTCAAGCAGTCCACCCACCTCGGCCTTCCAAAGTGCCAGGATTACAGTTGCGAGCCACTGAGCCCAGCCCTTAACAACCCACTTAAAATTTCAAACCCTAGCTGGGCACAGTGGCTCACGCCTGTAATCCCAGCAATTTGGGAGGCCGAGGCAGGCAGATCACCTGATGTCAGGAGTTCAAGACAAGCTTGGCCAACGTGGTGAAACCCTGTCTCTACTAAAAATACAAAAATTAGCTGGGCATGGTGGCAGGCGCCTGTAATCCCAGCTACTCGGGAGGCTGAGGAAGGATAATCGCTTGAACCTGGGAGGTGGGGGTTGCAGTGAGCTGAGATTGCGCCACTGCACTTCAGCCTGACGACAGAGCAAGACTCCGTATCAAAAAAAAAAAAATTCAAACCTCCTTATGGATCTGGCTCTCCCCTAACCTGCTTCATTTACCACCACCTGGCGGTATTATTTATTTTGTCCATTGTTGGTCTTCTCTCCCTAACATCTAAGCTCACATTGTCCCTGCTCACTGCGTTATTCCCAGCTCTGAGAACAATGCTGGGCACAAAATAACTGCTCAATAAACACGTGTCATTGACCAACTGAAAGACTGGAGCTCTCAGAAAGTGCATGAATGTGCCTGCCACGCACCAGTTGCGTGCAGTCTGACTGGAATGCAGTATCAGCTTCGCTGTGCTCATGGGTTGATGAAGTTAATGCGTCACTGATGTTCGTGAATGTTGATGTCAGTACATTGGTTATCACAGGTCCAGGAGGTAGCACTTTCTCCGTTCATGTCCACAGTTGCCGCTCAGGTACGGGTCATGTTTTCTGGAGCATGTAGACCTCTGCTGTATTATCTATGGTGGTGTGCACCCACACATTTTCCTGGGTCTGTCTATTAACTCACCACTTCCAAGCCTCGACAGTCTGGTGGCTGCCACACTGCTGCTGGCGCCGCCCTGGCCCCTTTCTTTTCCCGTGGGAGGCATATGCTAGGGGGGCAATATTTAGTTTTCCCAGCTGGTGCCACTGGGCAATGCCTTGAGGGGTGTCATCTGTCTTTAGGGCTTCCTTGGCAACATGGCTTTCCTCCTTCCTTCCTCCTCCTTCACCCCAGATGGAATGAGACTCCTATGCTGGATTCCGTCCTAAATCAGGGCTACCTGTATTAACGAGCTGTGTGACCTGGGTAAGCTCTTCCCCTTTGCTGACACTCCTCCCACCTGTGGGATGAGGTGCCTTGTGTCTCTCCTACTCCCCACTTAGGCCACGGCACTGGGGTTCTTCTCTGGAGTAACAACCAGCCGCCAAGAATGAGAGTCAACTGGACACTGGTGCAGGAGGCAGACACAGCTAAGGGTTATGTGTTCCAGCTGTTCCAACCAGGCAGACACATTCCTTTTTTTTTTTTTTTCTTTTTTTTTTGGAGACGGAGTCTTGCTCTGTTGTCCAGGCTGGAGTGCAGTGGCACAGTCTTTGCTCACTGCAACCTCTGCCTCGTGGGTTCAAGCGATTCTCCTGCCTCAGCCTCCCAAATAGCTGGGATTACAGGCACCCGCCAGCACGCCTGGCTAATTTTTGTATTTTTAGTAGAGACAGGGTTTCACCATGTTGGCCAGGCTGGTCTTGAACTCCTGACCTCAGGTGACCTGCCTGCCTCTGCCTCCCAAAGTGCTGGGATTACATGTGTAGGCCACCACGCCTGGCCCATGTCTCTTTTTAAATCTACTTCCCCTAGTGCTCATGTGGCTAGTGCTTCCTCTTCACCCCTCGGGGGGGGTGAGAGCTGCCAGACTTTGCTGCCTGCTGTTTGTTTGTTTGTTTGTTTTGAGACGGAATTTTGCTCGTTGCCCAGGCTGGAGTGCAATGCTATGATCTCAGCTCACCGCAACCTCCCTCTCCCAGGTTCAAGCAATTGTCCTGCCTCAGCCTCCCGAGTAGCTGGGATTACAGGCATGCGCCACCACACCCGGCTAATTTTGTATTTTTAGTAGAGATGGGGTTTCACCATGTTGGTCACGCTGGTCTCGAACTCCCGACCTCAGGTGATCCGCCTGCCTTGGCCTCCCAAAGTGTTGGGATTACAGGTGTGAGCCACCGTGCCTAGCCTGCCTGCTGTTTTTGTGATCTCACCAGGTCAACTAAATTGGAACTCAGTTTCCTCATTTGGGCATAAAAACCCATATCCTCCCAGCTTCATGGGCCTTTCATGAAGATTTGAGAGTTCCAATGGGCTTTGTGAATATTAGGGAGAAATTGAATCCCATTATAGCACAGGACATCATCCTAAATCTAGAAATGATATTTTTTCTTTTTTGAGACAGTGTCTCGCTCTGTTACCTGGCTGGAGTGCAATGGCTCCATCATGGCCTACTGCAAACTCTGCCCCCCTGGCTCAAGCAATCCTCCCACTTCAGCCTCCCAAGTAGCTGGGACTATAGGCGCATGCCACCACACCTGGCTAATTTCTGTATTTTTTTTTGTACAGTCAGGGTCTCACTATGTTGCCCAGGCTGTTCTCCAACTCCCGACCTCAGGTGATCCACCCGCCTCGGCCTCCCAAAGTGCTGGGATTACAGGTGTGAGCCACCACACACAGCCCTAGAAATGATTTTTAATTTTAATTTTTTTTTTTTGAGATAGAGTCTTGCTCTGTTGCTCAGGCTGGAGTGCAGTGGTACAATCTCGGCTCACTGCAACCTCTGCCTCCTGGGTTCAAGTGATTCTCCTGCCTCAGCCTCTCGAATAGCTGGGATTACAGGTGTCTGCCACCATGCCCAGCTAATTTTTGTATTTTTAGTAGAGATGGGGTTTCACCATGTTGGCCAGGCTGGTCTCGAACTCCTGACCTCAGGTGATCTGCCCGCCTCGGCCTCCCAAAGCGCGGGGATTTAAAGGTGTGAGCCACCATGCCCAGCCTAGAAATGATTTTTAAACAGAGATTTCCAAATACTAGGCAGTGATGCTTTGCTAATTGGCTATATGATTAATATTAATATTGTAACTATGGGGCCAAAAGCCCCTTGGAGGGTCTTAAGTTATGTATGGGGCTGGCGGTTGGTGGGGAGGGATGTGTGTGCTGCTCAGAGATGGTACAAGCCGAGGGATGGCTAGAGTTTCTTGCATCTAAGCTCAGCCTGCCCTCAGGATGCTGGAGGGTATGGATGTGGTTCAGCTTCAGCTGTACAATATTTCTGCGAACTGGGTCCAAACAGCCAAGGCGGCAGGTGTACGGCGGAGCCTGAAGGGCCGGGGAGCTGGCTGGATGAATGGAGGGCCTGGGGACCTGCCTGTCTCCCACATATGACTCACTCCTCAGCCCCCGACCTGGCTCCTCGTCCATGCACCCCTTTGCTCTGCCCGAGGGCACCCTACCTTGTACCCCTGGATGTCTCCATTCTGGCTGTCCAGCGGAGGTGGCTCCCAAGTCACGTCCAGCTGTGTGGCCGTGGCGCCGTGGATGACCACGTTACGAGGTGCTGCTGTGGGCACTGGAGGGCATGCAGGGTGGGCAGTGAGCATGTGAGTAAACCTGGGAGGGGAGGTGGGCTGGGCGGGATGGGGAGCCCAGATCCCGTCTCTTCCAGCTGAACTGGGTGAGGCTGGGAAAGACATGCCGGGGCCAGACAGGGCGGGCGCTGCTCACCTGCCTCCCCGACAAAGACCTCCTGAGGGGGGCTGGAGGGCCCCTCGCCCACAGCATTGTACACGCTCATCCGTATCTCATATCGCCTGTGCTTGTTCAGGTCTGTGGGGGAGAGTGGCGGAGGAGAAGCACACTGAGGTCACCATCCCTGCTGGGAAGGTGCCCCCCAGGGAGGGTGGAGGCTGCACGGGGAGGAATGAGGCACCCCCGCCATTCTAGTCCCCTCTGTGAAGGTGCAGGAAGAAGGAGGCGAGAGGCGGGGCCCCCAGGGGACTCTCTGTGCCAATCTGGGCATCGGGCGATGCTGGTTGGCCTCTTGGCCTAGGGTGGCCCTACATTTTATTGTTCAACTGGACACTTTTGAGACTGAAAACCACTATAAACATTTACACTGGGACAACAGCTTTGGGTAAACCAAAGCTGTCCTGGGCATGCCTGGCCATAGAGTCACCCCCTAACCCCAGCCTGTCCTCTTTCCCCACCGTGACAGATGCCCAGAGTTCCCATCCACCAACTCTTTACACAGCGGGGCTCAGCTCCAGGGGGGAGGGGCGCATCGGATGTGAATTCTGGACTAAGAAACCTGATGTTTCTGCCAAGTTTGAGGTGCTTGGCTGAGAATGCCTGGCAGAACTTGGGAATGGGACGCAGCTGCAAGAAACGGGCGCAGTCACTGTCCCCTGTGGCTGAAAGTTTCTCCCACCCTCTCCACTCTTCTCTCTGGGTTCCCCGCCCCTGCTCCCTTCCCCTGGGTGGAGTCTACCCTTCAACAGGGTTGTGAGAGGGGTGTCACCCTTGCCTAGCTGCCTATGCAGCCTGTGTTGGCCATTGGTTGACGGAGGAAGGAGGAAGAGAATTTAGCCTTAAACTAGTGCTATTTTCTCCTGAGCATGAAACCCTCTTGCCTAAGGCCCCGGGTCTCAGGAAGAACCATGGCTGGGGCTTTAGAGAAAGATCAAGGGCTGGGGCGTGCAAGCAGCAAGAACATGCCTAGTGCATGGGAGGACGACAGAAGCAGGTGACTGAAACTGCTGTTACCTCCCTCCAGGTGTGGGGCCAAACTGTGAGACCCAGCTGGGCCGAGAAGTGCCTTCGATAGGACTAGATGGGGCAGCAGCCACGTGGACACCTGCCCACCTACCCAACAGCGTCCAACAGCTCCTGCTGCGGCCCTGCTGTCACTGTCCCCTGACCCAGCGGAGCACAGGGTTACAGACTTCCCTTTTCCAGCCCACACCCGACAGAGGGCAGGCTTGAAGGAGACTTTCCCTGTCATCGGCCTACTTTTCCGTGTGTTTAGGGTTATCACTTGTGTTCAGGTTAGTCCCATTCCTTAAGCCCCCTGGGGTGGGCACACCCCCTCAGCCTGTGATCAGGCCTCTTGAGGAGGCCCCGCTCCCAATCCCCTGCGAGGCCTGGGCCCGCGATGAAGCCACCATGCAAGGAGACTTACTGTCCAGCTCGTACTGCGTGAGGCTGGGCCGGCTCAGGTTCCGTATGGAGTGTGTGGCTATGGGGTGGGGGTGCCGGGCGGGGGCGCAGAGGGAGACAGCAGACAGAAGAGGTTAGTGCTCACACATCCCCACCCCACAAAGAAACTCCGGCCAGGCGGGGCCGACGGGGTGAACAGACAGGAAGTGTTTCCAAATTTCCAATGCTGAGTTACGGGCCAGGATAACAGTGCAGTGGGGGCAGGGGAAGCTGGAGGCTCCCTGGACAGTCTGTCCCCACCCTGGTGTGCACTGGCCCAAGGTGACATGAGCTCTTTGTAGCCCAGCATCTCTAGGGACATCTCTGGGGGACCCTCTCACCCCAACTCTCTTCCTTGTTTCAGGGCAGAGCTCCTGGAAACCAGCATGAAATACCGGAGTCGTTAATTTCCTCGTATGAACCAGAAACAATTTTACTACTAGGAAATATGACTGTATTATACACAGGCAATATAAAATCCCAACCACAAGCTAATGCGGGCAAAAAAAAAAAGAAAGAAAAAAAGTCCACCAAAAACGCAAGCTGTTGGTTGGATCAGCTACTTCAGAGTTTTTCTATTAATATTCCTTTGCTACATGCTCATCATTTTGTTGTCTGCTAACTCACTAGAAGACAAGGCACGAAAGGCTTGAGAGAACTAAGGGAGGAAACGTGAAAATGAAGAGGCTGGGCCGGGCACAGTGGCTCATGCCTGTAATCTCAGCACTTTGGGAAGCCAAGGTGGGTGGATCACCTGAGGTCAGGAGTTCGAGACCAGCCTGGCCAGCACAGTGAAACCCGGTCTCTACTAAAAACACAAAAATTAGCTGGGCGTAGTGGTGCATGCCTGTAGTTCCAGCTACTTGGGAAGCTGGGGCAGGAGAATCGCTTGAACCTGGGAGGCAGATGTTGCAGTGAGCCGAGATCCTGCCACTGCATTCTAGCCTAGGCAACAGAGCAAGGCTCTGTCTCAAAAAAAAAAAAGAAAAAAAAAATGCCGGGTGCAGTGACTCATGCCTGTAATCCCAGCACTTCGGAAGGCCGAGGCAGGTGGATCACCTGAGGTCAGGAGTTCGAGACCAGCCTGGCTAACATGGTGAAACCCCGTTTCTACTAAAAATACAAAAAATTAGCTGGGCGTGGTAGTGTGCGCCTTTAATCCCAGCTACTCAGGAGGCCTCAGGCAGGAGAATCGCTTGAACCTGGGAGGCGGAGGTTGCAGTGAGCTGAGATGGTGCCATTGCACTCCAGCTTAGGCAACAAGAGTGAAACTCCGTCTCAAAAAAAAAAAAAAAAAAAAAAGGAGAGGCTCTTAAACTGACCCGTCTCCTGCTAGTCTGTTTGGGTGAGTGTCCCACACCCACCTGAGTACCCAGTCCTCTGGGGTACTGCTGCCTGCTGCTGTCTTTTACTACGAATCAGTCATGGAGTCCCAGGTGGGTGGACAGAGGATATTTAGGGAAGGAGGCTCTTTATAAAAATCTCTAGTGGTCTGAGTCCAAATCTTAGGTGAACGCAAGCACTTCAGACCCAAACAAGCCGAAGGTGTAGATGAACATCAGCTTTGAGCCACTGGGAAAACCTCAGTTTTTTCTTTCATTATGTACCAAGGTGTCCTAATTATTGTTGCTATCTGCTGTGCTGTAAAATATTTTATCGGTTGCACCACTTTGCAGCATTTTGTCTAAAGCTCTTAACTGTCATAAATGCACCTAACTGTCTGCCAATGTGGAATACTAAATAATTATTATGTGAGTGACTGATTTACTTTGAAAAATCAAAAACAGGCCAGGTACAGTGGCTCACGCCTGTAATTCCAGCACTTTGGGAGGCCAAAGCGGGCAGGTCGCTTAAGGTCAGGAGTTCAAGAGCAGCCTGGCCAACATGGTGAAACCCCGTCTCTACTAAAAATAACAACAACAAAAAAATTAGCAGCGTGGTGGCACATGCCTGTAGTCCCAGCTACCTGGGAGGCTGAGGCACAAGAATCGCTTGAACCCAGGAAGTGGAGGTTGCAGTGAGCTGAGATGGCACCGCTACACTCCAGCCTGGGCAACAGAGCGAGACTCTGTCTAAAAAAAACAAAAACGAAAACAAAAAAACCTCGAGTCCTGGAGCATCTGCACCCATCACGTATCATCTCCCATACTGGCCTCGGTTCCAACCTCGTGCTCTCTTCCTATGTGACTGCAACAGCCTCTATCTGGGCACCTGCCTCTGGCTCCCCATCCTCCCACCATGGCCAAGCCATCATCCTCATGCCACCAAAGTGGCTCCTAACACAAAAGTCCAAACACGTCTTTCCCTTGCTGTGATCTCCTGGGCATCGGCTCTCCCTGACATTTCCACCTGGGCTCCCCGCTTTCCTTCCTTCGCTCCAGGGGGCAGGCTGGATCTCCAGGACAGGCAGGGCAGTGACTTCCCCCAGGAAAAGAGGGGGCCAGGACTACTGCTCTTGGGGTGTGACCAGGTGAGGCTTCTGGTCCCTCAAGGGCAGGGTGCTCCTTCTCATACACCAGGCTGTCCCTGTCCCTTCGTCCTGGTTAACTTGGCATCATCCTTCCGTGTTAGCGCCAGTGCTGGTGCCGGGGAAGCCTTGCCTGGCCCTGGCTTTAGGTCCTCCTAGAATGTTTCCTTCCTGGCTCGCCTGGCTCCTCCTCCAGCGTGCAACTCCAAGAGGGCAGGGACCCTGTCTATCTTGATCATTGGTGTGCCCCACAGTGACTCGGAGCCCATAGAAGGTGCTCAGTAAATATTCAGTAAATGAAGGAATGGGATGGGAAGAGGGAGAGGCACACATGGAGGAGGGAGGCAGGGTTTCAGGTTAGAGTGGTTCCAGGAAGCTGAGAGCTCCAGAGCGGGAAGGTGAGGGTGACCGCCCCCATCCCACCGATTCCTCTGGCTCCCAAGTGTCACTCACGGGTAAGCTCGGCCCATGTGGCCCCTGGGTTGTTGATGCCTCGAATCGTGAAGCCCCTCAGTCCTTCATAGAGCAGCTCCCGGTATCGGATCCGGAAGCCCAGGAGGATGCCATTGATCTTGTCCTCTGCTGGCGGCTGCAGGGAAGGGAGTAGGGCATGGGGAGGGGACCTGGACTACCACCCACCCCACCCCACGCTCTCTCATCATGCCTCAGAGCAGCCACAGAGCAGGGACTGTGTTTTAACCAGGAAAAGAAATCAAGATAATATTGGGCATTTTAAATTTACAAAGCACTTCTGATGAGGCCATTTCATCCCTGCAGCATTCTTTGGAAGGAAGGAAGGGCAGGAATCAGTAATTGCCTTTTCCCCAAGCAGGAAACTGAGGCTCAGAGATATTAAGGAACTTTCCCAAGATCACACGGCATCATCGGGGCCTGAGCACACAGCTGTTTTCCTAGAGCCACTCCTGGTTCAGCTCCTTTGTCTTCAAGGGCTGCCCTCACCTGATCACCAGCCTCCCCAGGACTGCTGGTCCCTGCCTTAGCACCTGGATAACACTTCCTGGTGTTTCCTGCAAGCTGAGCCCTCTCCTACTCTTAGTACATGCAAGGGTGAGTGCGCCCCTCACCCCTTCATCAAGTTCTCCTTTGCTTCCTCTCCCATCTACAGCTTAGCTGGAGAACAGGCTTCGGGAGAAGATGGGAACCACTTCTTAATGATATTGCTCATAAAGAATGGACTGACCAACCTGGCCAGCATGGCAAAACCCCGTCTCTACTAAGAATATAAAAATTAGCTGGGTGTGGTGGCATGTGCCTGTAGTTCTGCTGGGAAGGCTGAGGAAAGAGAATCATGTGAAGCCGGGAGGCGGAGGTTGCAGTGAGCTGAGATGGGGCCACTGTACTCCAGCCTGGGGGACAGAGCAAGACTCTGTCTGAAAACAAAACAAAACCCAAACCCCAAAAAACCAAAACCCTGCTGAAACAGCTCAGCCTTTATTAGCTCCTTAATGACTTCCCCAGCTGCCGCGGGCATCTCCCTGCCCCCTCCGCCATGTTGCTCCAGCCTCGTCCCGGTCACAGGTGCACTAAGTCATGTTCATCTACGGGAGCGTCCTCTCCTTGAGGCTGTGTGTCTCAGGCTGGGGGGACCCTCCTGGCTTTGTCTTCGAGGGCTTTCCCTTTGTGGGGTGGCAGATGGCTGAAGGGGAGTGCCTGCCCCTTTGATCTGGAGAAGTGGTGACGGCAGTTCAGTGCTTTGAACTTTTAGTAGAGATGGGGTTTTGCCAGGGGTCCCTCTCATGTGGGTGACCTGCTGAGCCAAGGCTGAACTTCAGAGGGCACAGGAGGGCCCTGCGGGGCAGGACCCATGAGCAGCCTGGTCGCTGAGGTTTGCCCATGGTCTTCCCCAGGCCATGGCGTGTTCTGTGACATGCACATGCCTGGATTTCTCATGGCTTCCCAGGTGCTCTGGGGGCAGAGAACCTGGGGGCTCCATGCAGCCCTGGTGGGGACTGCTGGCTTTCCAGTCCCAGAGCAGAGCTCGTCTGGGTCTTCATGGAGCTTTCCTGCCTGCTGGGCCGTACCTGCCATCGGATTAGCACGGAGGTGGTGGTGTGGGGCGTCACGGAGAGGATGGTGGGTGCTTCGTCGGGGGCTGTGGAGAGAGGCAGACAGGTAGGTTCTGGGGGCCGCAGCTTCAAGTCCCCCAGGAGCCCACTGGGACCAGATTCTGCTAATACTGGACCGCGGGGCAAGTCCAGCTTGCATTGCCCTCCATGCCTGCTGGCCTGACTTCTGCAGAACAAAGGGCTGGTGTAAAGGGGAGGGAGGGAGGGACTGTGAGCTGACCCAGCCCAAACCCAAGGGTCCCAGAGCCCCCTCAACTCTGCCCCTCAGAGCCATAGATCACTTCTGCTGCTGCTGAGAACTCCCGTCCCGCTCGCTGGCAGCTTGTGGGACACGAGGAAGGAATGCGCCACAGGCCAGGCTGGGCCTGGGACCCTGAGCCCTTGGCAAAGGTGTCTGTGGCCCAAACCTCCCTGAGACCCTACCCTGGGAGCTGAAGGGCCCAGTGGGTCCCACGCCCCTCTCATCTTTGGAGGCCCCTCCCCCCAGAAGAAAATGCCCCGTGCCCAGGAAGCAGCCAGTGGGCCGAGAGGGAGACTGCTGGGGAAGGGGTACTGACCGGCCTGCAGGGTGGTCAGTGACTCCGACTCCTCGCTGAACTCGCTGTCGCCAATGTCATTGGTCGCCTTCACTCGGAACTTGTAGGACGTGAAGGGCTTCAGCCTGTGGGGGGAAATAGGGCCAATGCGCCAAGGTGCTCCTTAAAGGCCTCGCCCCATGCCCCCACCAAGGAGTCTCCCTGGTCTGCCCCTGCTTGGGAAAGGGGGCGGGGTGCCAGCCCACTACACAGAAGGGCACACTGAGGCTCAGAAATGAGCTTTGCTACACAGAGGATGAACTGGGACCCAGTCCCAGGGGTCCCAAGCACCTAGACCAGGTCCTCCAGCCCATGCCAGCTTGGGGTGCCTTTAGCCCCAGTTGTAAGCCATAGCTTCCCGAGAAGGAAATGTCTGCAGCTTCCCCACTTCAGAGCACCATGCAGTCACAAAAGCACCAATACCTCCACTGGGAACAAACTCCTCCCCTGCCCCCAACAAACTGCCATCTCTTTCTTTTTTTTTTTTGTTTGAGATGGAATCTTTTTTTGTTGTTGTTGAGACACAGTCTCACTCTGTCGCCCAGGCTGGAGTGCAGTGGTGCCATCTTGGCTCACTGCAACCTCCGCCTCCCAGGTTCAAGCAATTCTCGTGCCTCAGCCTCCCGAGCAGCTGGGATTACAGGCATGTGCTACCATAGCCAGCTAATTTTTGTATTTTAGTAGAGACAGGGTTTCACCATGTTGGCCAGACTGGTTTCAAACTCCTGACCTCAAGTGATCCTCCCGCCTCGGCCTCCCAAAGTGCTGGGATTCCAGGCATGAGCCACCGCTCCTGGCCTCTCTTTTTTAAATGTAGTAAATGAGGGAAGAGCTGAGGTTCTCAAGAGTTAAGCAGTACTTCATCTCTATAGGCCTCATTTCCTCTGGGAGCAAACGTCTCTCTTTTAGATTTATGGGGGGTGGGAGAGGTGGGGAAGAAAGTATTGCTCAAAACTCCCGGTCACATCAACCGGAATATAAAAAATACAACCCATTCGGAATTAAATTGAAGCCAGAATTTTGGAGTGACGCTCCACTCCCCTATTAAAGCTGGAGAGGAAGATGCCGCTCAGCTGGAAGAATCACTAATGAAGGATGACAGGCACTTCACTAAAGGGGGACTTCTAGGCTCCAGAAATAGATAATTAAGAGGCAACCTAACAGGGTTCCAGAGGGAACAGAGCGAGGCAAAGCAGGACAGAGCTAATTTGGGAGGGTGAGAGTGGACGCGGAGGCCGCCCGGGTGGTGCATGTAGGAGGAGAGCTGGGGGCAGGCTGGAGGTGTTTTCAGAAGGCCCCCTACCCAGTGGAGGAGCACCGCTGGTCCCGGCAGGGAGAGGGGCAGTGGGGATGCTGGCGTGGACCCGAGCCTTACCTGTCCACAATGAAGCTGGAGGCGTTGTGGCTCACGGAGGCCGAGTGCAGTGCCCACCTGCCGCTGGGCAGCTCGCGGGTCTGGATGGTGTAATAGCGCACAGGGGAGAGCCCATCGCTCCCCGGCTCCCAGGACAGCAGCACGCTGCGTGCTCTCACATCCTCCTGCTGCACCATTGGTCTGCTGGGGGGCTGCGGGCGGACTGGGAGGTGGCAGAGGGGGAGGAGCAGGTGAGTAGGCCAAGCCGTGGTGGAGGGGGCTGGACTTTTTCGAGGGACGAAAGGAGGTGATCTGGGCTCAGGCCTGGCATCCCCTTCCCATCCCAATTCCATGCACGCAGGATCCTTGCAGGTTCTCACACCTGGGTACAGCGAGCACCCCTCTCCGGGTCAGAGGCCCACCCTCAGGCTCCTAGAGCCCCAGGGCCTGGGAATTTACAGCTCCTCAGGGCAGCCATAAGCAAGGACTGACGGTGAGGAGGGACAAACATCCACCCAGTTCCTTTGCTCCTGCCTGAAACGAGGCCGAGCCGGGCCCTGCGCAGTCCCCGATTGAGCGGGATGAGGCTGTTTCCCTGCGAGAAGCCTTGCTTCATTCCAGGCCCTAGCTTGGCTCCCTTCTCTCCCCAGCCTCACTGCCCCGCCCCTCCTGCAGGGCTTCTCAAACCTCAGCAGTACTGCAATTCGGAACAGATGACTCTGTGGCGGGGGCATGCCGTGCACTGCAGGATGCTCAGCAGTGTCCCTGGCTTCCACCCACTTGATGCCAGTAGCACCCCCACACTGTGACAAACAACATGTCTCCAGACATGTCCAGTGTCCCCTGGGGCCAAAGAAGTCCCCAGTTGAGAAGCACTGTACTGTTTTTCCTGAGTACATTTTCTTCTTCCCTTCCTCCCTCCCTCCCTCCCTTCCTTCCTTTCCTCCCTCCCTTCCTTTCCTCCTTTCCTTTTCTTTCTCCCTCTCTTTTCTCCCTCCCTCTCTTCCTTCTCCCTCCCTCCCTTCTTTCTCCCTCCCTCCCTTCCTTCTCCCTCCCTCCCTTCCTTCTCCCTCCCTCCCTTCCTTCTCCCTCCCTCCCTCCCTTCCTTCTCCCTCCCTCCCTTCCTTTTCCCTCCCTCCCTTCCTTCTCCCTCCCTCCCTTCCTTCTCCCTCCCTCCCTTCCTTCTCCCTCCCTCCCTTCCTTTCTCCCTCCCTTCCTTCTTCCCCCTCCCCTCCCCTCTCCTTCCCTTCCCCTCTCCTCTCGCCTTTCCTCCCTTCCCCTCCCCCTCCTCCTTCCCTTTCCCCTTCCCCTCCTTCCTTTCTTTCTTTCTTTCTTTAAAACACAGACAGGGTCTGTATCTGCTGCC
Organism: Symphalangus syndactylus; assembly: GCF_028878055.3. NCBI lineage: Eukaryota > Metazoa > Chordata > Mammalia > Primates > Hylobatidae > Symphalangus > Symphalangus syndactylus. Next base: position 17,496,458 of record NC_072436.2, on the reverse strand, counting down.
CAGGCTGGAGTGCAGTGGCACGATCATAGCTCACTGCACCCTCAAACTCCTTGATTCAAGCAATCCTTCTACCTCAGCCTCTTGAATGGCTGGGACTACAGATGTATCCCACCACACCTGGCTAATATTTATTTATTTTATTTTGAGACAGTCTCGCTCTGTAGCCCAGGCTGGGCTGCAGTGGTGTGATCTCAGCTCACTGCAACCTCCGCCTCCCAGGTTCAAGCGATTCTCTTGCCTCAGCCTCCCAAGTAGCTAGGGTTAGCGATGTGTGCCACCATGCCCAGCTAATTTTTGTATTTTTAGTAGGGACAAGGTTTCACCCTGTTGGCCAGGCTGGTCTTGAACTTCCGACCTCAGGTGATCTGCCTCCCTCGGCCTCCCAAAGTGCTGGGATTACAGGTGTGAGCCACCATGCCCGGCCTATGGCTAATATTTTTACGTTCTGTAGAGATGGGGTCTCACTATGTGGCCCAGATTGAGAGTATTTTCTAATATATCCCTTTCAGGCCAGTCGGGGTCCCAGGCTTGCTTTTGGGGAGCCCAAGGTCAGGCAAGGTGCCAGCTCAGGGCAGCAGTGCAGTGGCAGCTGGAGCTCCCGGCAGCAGCCCATCTGTGTTGACAAGGCCAGGGCTGCGAGCGGGGAGGGGAGAGGGAAGATGGTCACTAACCCTCCCTTAATTAATTAATTAATTTAGACAGAGTCTTGTTCTGTCACCCAGGCTGGAGTGCAGTGGTGCGATCTTGGCTCACTGCAACCTCCGTCTCCTGGGTTCAAGTGATTCTCGTGTCTCAGCTTCCTGAGTAGCTGGGATTACAGGTGTGCGCCATCACGCCTGGCTAATTTTTGTATTTTTAGTAGAGACGGGGTTTCGCCATGTCAGTCAGGCTGGTCTCAAACTCCTGACCTCAAGTGATCCACCCGCCTCGGCCTCCCAAAGTGTTGGGATTACAGGCGTGAGCCACTGAGCCTGGCCACAGACTTCCCCTTTAGAAGACTAGACCAGAGTAGGGTCCTTGGGAGTGAACTTGCAGCTCATCTCTGGGAGTCTACTAGACTCCTCGCTGACTTTGACTTGAGAGATTGGAGCCCACCTTCCATTCTCACCCAGGGCACTGTGGCTCATACCAGCCATCCACTAGGAGCAGCTCAGAGCACTGGCTGGCCCCCCCTCAGCTGCCCCCCAGGCCTTCCCTGGCCCCCGTGGGCAGTCACCTCTTTTCTCAGTGGTCACCACCAAGGCCTCGGCAGCCTCTCCCCAGCCCTTGCGGGTCTGGGCCGTGATGCGGAACAGGTAGACAGACTCTGGCTTGAGGCCCGTGGCTGTGTACTGCCGGGCGCTGGGTGCCAGCACCTCCACAGTGGCGGTGTTGGCCGTGGTGGTGTTGAGCCGGTGTGTGATCTGGTAAGCTGTGGGAAGGAAGCACATGGCTATGATGGCAAGCAAGGCAAGCTGCCCCTAGGGCCCCAGGAAGGGTTGTTCCGTCCAAAGCCACAGCTGTGTCTGCACATGGCCACCTTGCCGTGGTCACTTTGGCTGTGCTCTGTCTGCCTGAGGCCTCTGGGTCACTCTCCAGTCTTCAGCTGCCACCTGCGGAGGGTGGACCGTGGGTGGCATGGAGAGGCCCTCTATGCACAGGGTCTGTGACCCCCCGTAACAGCCGCAAGTGAAGAAACTGAGGCCCGGAGAGGCCAGACCACCCGCTGGTAAGTGACAGAGCTGGAATCCCAGCCCAGGTCTTTCTGGGCTAACGCACTTGCCCTTCCTGCCTCCACTCTGAATTAGGGATGTGGCATTGCTCTAGGGCAGGTGGTGCGTGAGGTCAGGACTTAGAACCCTGGGACAGGTACAGGCAGCCCAAGCCCCCATTTTAAAGGTGAGGGGACTGAGGCCGCAGAGGGGAGTAGACCTGCTCAAGTTCATGCAGCTGCCGACCGGAACCCTGGGTGTGTGTATTGGGGGAACCCTAAACGTGAGATGAAGCTTCCCATCTGTAGCCTCCCTCCTGTGCGCCTTGAGACTCTTTTCCAGCTGTGCTGAGCCTGCCAGCGTGCCCTCACTTGGCCATGCTAAGGAACAGCGTCCAAGGTTTACCAGATGGCTGGCAGGCTGGGGGTCTGGGGACATTTGGGGACGCAAAGCCAACCATGACTCTTTTTTTTTTTGAGACGGAGTCTCGCTCTGACGCCCAGGCTGGAGTGCAGTGGTGCAATCTCGGCTCACTGCAAGCTCCGCCTCCCGGGTTCCCGCCATTCTCCTGCCTCAGCCTCTCCCGAGTAGCTGGGACTACAGGCGCCCGCCATCACGCCCGGCTAATTTTTTTTTTGTATTTTTAGTAGAGAAGGGGTTTCACCGTGGTCTCCATCTCCTGACCTCGTGATCCGCCCGCCTCGGCCTCCCAAAGTGCTGGGATTACAAGCGTGAGCCACCGCGCCCAGCCCAACCCATGACTCTTAAGGGACTTGAACTCTGATCTTGCCCTCCGGAAGATTATCTTACACACTGGAACTTCTAGCAGGAGGGCTAACGCTCAGGTCCCATTCTAGAGGGGATGTGGAGGCTCCCTGGACCTACTCTCCCTCTAGCCAGTAATGAAGTGGCCTCCTTTATAGCTCATGCCTCCTTCTTCTTCCTGCAGCCGGGGCATGGGAAGGGCAAAGGCTTACCCAGAATGATGCCATTGGGAGCAGCAGGGGGCTGCCAGATCAGCCGCACAGACGTGGTCCGCACCTCTGGGAACAGGATGCCCATGGGTGGTCCTGGGACTGGAGGGGGCAAAGGAGAAGAGGCCGATGCACGAGGCTGCCGCTCAGCTGGGGATGGGCCCAGCTTGGGCAGAGCAGCCTGGCGGGGTGGAGGGGGAAGGGGCCACCCAGCTCAGTGAATTTCTGTGGAGTACTGCCCTGTGCCTGATACTGTGTTAGGAGCCAGGGGCAAGAACATGGAACCAAGGGGGCTTTCTGCCCTCAAAATAGGCATCATTTGGCAGGGACCTGAGGCTCCAGTTTCCCCTGCTCGTTGTCTGTATACACGCCCCAGAACCAGGCTGCCCTCAGAGCTGGGCCCTGGATGGATTCGTCTGTGCTTCACAAGGTCCTGTTCTGACTTCCTTCCACCCATGGGGTGAAGTGGCCGTGGGGTAATGGGAAATGCCCACCCCCAGCCTGCACCACTCCTCTCTCTAGACCTTGCTCTGGAATCCTGGGACCCTGGAATTCCCTGCCCAGAGAGGCCTAGGCATGCTTCCAGGGGCTGCATGGGCCTGGTCCCCACATCCACTCTCCTGAGGGTAGGCTATGTACCCCTGGCTCCAGGGAAGGCCAAGGGGTAGCTATTTTGCAGGTGTGGAGATGAAGATTGAATGGAGTGGGTCAAAGGACAGGGTGAGGAGAGAATGGGGCAGGGGGTGGGGGAGGGTAGCTGGCGAGGGGCACTCTTCCTGTGTTGCCGCATTGCAGCACAGAATGACAAGATGTCTGAGATTTCCAAACTTTTTTTTTTTTTTTTTTTTTTGATACCGAGTCTCGCTCTGTTGCCCAAGCTGGAGTGCAGTGGCATGATCTCGACTCACTGCAAGCTCCGCCTCCCGGATCAAGCGATTCTCCTGCCTCAGCCTCCCAGTAGCTGAGACTACAGGTGTGTGCCACCACACCTGGCTAATTTTTATACTTTTGGTAGAGACAGGGTTTTACCATGTTGGCCAGGCTGGTCTCGAACTCCTGACCTCAAGTGGTCTGCCTGCCTTGGCTGCCTAAAGTGCTAGGATTACGGGCATGGGCCACGACGCCCAGCCTGAGATTTCTAAACTTGAACCTGGCCTTCCACATCATTATAAGGGTATATCTGTCAAGGCAGGAGGATAGAACATATTTAATTTAACAGTTCATTAGCTTGATGAATAATGTTAGCATATGCAAACATATGGTATTTGGACTTCCTTCTGCACTCTGGTCCGGCTCCTGCAGATGTCTGTGGTGGGCAGTAGGTGGGGGCGTGTGCGGGGAGATAGGAGGGGGCAAGGGATGCATTGCTGTTTCTGATGGGGAGTTTTGCTACAGGGATGAATGCCTGCAGCCCGCTGGTGACATTCTTTTGCAAACAGGACCAGGAGGTTCGTGTGTCCAGGAAAAATACTTTCACTTTCACAGACCTTTACTCAAAGTGAACCTGCTCCAGTTGAAAAATAAAGTAAAACTGGCCAGGCGCAGTGGCTCACATCTGTATTTCCAGCATGTTGGGAGGCTGAGGTGGGTGGATTGCCTGAGGTCAGGAGTTCGAGACCAGCCTGGCCAACATGGTGAAACCCCAGCTCTACTAAAAATACAACAATTAGCTGCGTGTGGTGGCCAGCGCCTGTAATCCCAGCTGCTCAGGAGGCTGAGGCAAGAGAATGGTTTGAACCTGGGAGGCGGAGGTTGTAGTGGGCCAAGACCGCACCACTGCACTCCAGCCTGGGTGACAGAGTGATACTGTATCAAAAAAAAAAGAAAAGTAAATTAAAACTGGTGCAAGTCCCTATTCTGTACACTTGTTTTGCAGACAGACCAAGAGACTGAATCAGACGTCAAACTGCCTCCGCACTGTCCTCAGGGATACACAGGCTGTAATTAGCATCCCCTGCAGCGGGGCTGGTAGCTCTGGGTGACCCATCCCTACAGGAGGCATCTGAGGCCATGGCTCCCCGTGGGGCAGAGCCTGACCCCAGAAGGGCAAGGCCAGATGGGCAGGAGGAAGGGCGGCTCCTCCCAGCCTTCCCCAAGCTCACTGGGATATGGACTCACCATCATCCAGCGTCCGCTCCAGGATGGGAGGGTGGCTGGGGCTGCCGTCCCCGATGCGTGTGAAGGCCAGCACCTGGACCTCATAGAGCACGTATTTGCCCAAGCCAGTGAGCTGGGCACTGCGAGATGAGTTGCCTTCCACCAGCCAGAATCGGGGCTGGGCGTCCGAGTCCTTCTCCTTATACATCACCTGTCAGGGCCCAGCACAGGGTGAGGGCCTCAGGCCTGCGTCTCACCCATCTACACTTTTCCAGAGTCTCATCCCCAGGAAGGGGGTGGGTAGCCTTGGGCTCCTTGGAGTGACTTGGCCCCAAAGGTTGAGGGTAATTGCAAAGCTAGTGTACCCGGAGGGCTGGGGACACAAAGACAGACTCAGTCATAGGGCAAGAAGGCTCCTGAGAGGGCATGCAGGTGGGAAGACAGCCCTAGACAGGGGGTGTGACTTATGCAAGGTCACACAGCTAGCAGCTGTGTGTCACACATCTCCCAACTTCCAGACCAGGGCTGGACCATGTGGCTAGGCACAGCTTTAAAAGGGATTCTAAAAGATAACGAAAAGCAAAACTGGGTCCAACAGAGCTGAGTGAGGCTGGGGGCATCCAGCGTGGCCTCCCGGGAGAGATGGAGCAGGCCTAGGCCCTGGGTCCTCTCTGGGTGCCTCCCCACCCACAAGGGATGACTCGTGGTTGCCATGGTGACCACAGGCTAGGATGCCAGGCAGATCCCCTGTATCCACTCTAGGAGGCAGAGACCTAGAGGGTGATAAGGACAAGGCCCCTTGGATGGAGAGGCTGGAGGGGCCAGCGTAGGGACCCCACCTCCTGGGATCCCGGGACTCACCTTATAGCCCAGCACGAGCCCGTTGCGATCGGCCTCGGGGACCTCGCTCCAGCGCACCAGCATGCTGCTGGAGGTGGTGGCCAGTGCAGACACATTGGTGGGGCCGGAAGAGGGGACTGTGGGGGAAAGGGAGTGGAGAGAAGGCACTCAGGACCCAATGTTGACTGTGCAAGGGATGTGGACCAGGACATGGGGCCGAGGAAGGGGCCAGCTCGATGTTGCCTCTCTATGGAAGAAACGTGGCACACATGGTCCCCAAACTGCAAACGATCCCACCAAGACGGCCTTTGGTTTTGGAATGCTGCAGACGCTGTGTCCGGTTTCAGATGAGCCTCCTCACAGGATTCTCTGCTCAGGTTAGGATTAGATGAGCTTGCATTTCCTGCTAGCACAGCAGAGAGGGCTGGCAGAGGGACCAGGGGGGCCTAGGAGAGCTGTCTGTCATTTAAAGGGTGCCAGGAAAAAGCCACAGAGCAGTGAACCACATATGGATGGATGAGAGTTGCCTGAATGCTGGGCTCACATTCTGTGGGTCACCCCTGGGCAGGCCCCCAGGAGCTTCTGGTAGTGATTCTGGAATGTTCTGAGAGCTAACCCTTTCCTCGACCCCTCCACTGTGGTCTTTCAGGCACCACTGGGTTTCAGGGTTAAAGCTGAGGGCAGGGGACTGGGCGGTATGAATGGTGGAGCCGACCTAGCTCTCCTCCAGAGGCAGGGACACCCCCGCCCCCCTTGGGAATATGGGAATAGCAGGCACAGTTGCAGGGAAGTGGCAGGTGCTGGGGGACGTGGCAACATCATTGTGACATTGAGCATAAGCAGAGGAAATGAGCTCAGGCTGTTTTTGAACAACACCTTCAGCCTGGCACGCCCTTGGATGGCCCTGAGGGCATAGAGACCAAGGAGGGGACAGGCAGCAGGGCGGTTGGGTGTGAGGGGTCGGTACCTGACTCCCGGGTCCTGCCCACCACTGTCTGGCTCCAGGGCCCACTCCCGATGGCGTTGAAGGCCTGGACCTGGACGCGGTACTCTGTCCACTCCTCCAGGTCCTCGATGGTGTACTCCCGCTCCACACGGTCCTGCACCACGTGGCTCAGCGTCTTGCCATGCCCGTCTGACCGGCTGTACTTGATCTTATAGCCCACGGACTCAGGGTTCCCATTGTATTCCATCTCCGGGAGAGGCTGCAGCGGGGCAGGGGTGGCAAAGCTGCTATGAGCCAGGCCCCCCACTGTGCAGGGAAGAACTGCCCTGCTACCCTCTCCTCCAGGGAGCCTTCAGGGCTATCCGTCCCACTGTCACCCGCTCAGTGTCCACATGAGGCTCTCTCACCCGAGTGTGGCTTAGGTTGTGTGACTGTGTTTCTGATGGGCTCTTATCTTCCTGCAGGGAGGATAGAGAAGCGGCAGCCTTTCTTTACTGTGCATGTGACAAATCTATTACCCTGCCAAGGGAGTCAGGAGCCCACAAAGGCTGTGTGTCTGACACACTGATAACACCGCCACCTTTGGCTCTGCTGTCTCTGCTGCTTACCTCTGTCACTCAGGCTGCCAGCATACACTTAATTGCCTACCACACCTGGTCTCAGCTCATGCCTGCCTTTGGAGGAGTGAGCATGGGCAGAGAGCAGGATGGGTGGGGCACCTGCCAGTCAGGAAGTCTTTCTGTCCAGCAAACCTCAGCCTCTCCTGCTGCATTTTCAGCCTCCTCCTTCTTCTTTTTTTTTTTTTTTAAGACAGGATTCTGGCTCTGTCTCTCAGGCTGGAGTGCCATGGTGCCATCTCAGCTCACTGCAACCTCTACTTCCTGGGCTCAAGCGATCTCTTGCTGGGACTATAGGCGTGTGCCACTATGCCTGCTAAGTTTTGTAGAGACGAGGTTTTGCCATGTTGCTTAGGTTGGTCTCAAACTCCTGAGCTCAAGCCATCTGCTCGCCTCGGCCTCCCAAAGTGCTGGGATTACAAGCCACCATGCCCAACCAGCCTCCTCCTTCTTGTTTGAGTCTCACAGAAAAGAAGTCAGATTTCTTTACTGGGCCTTAGGACTAGGCTGATGAGGCTGTGGTCACCAGCTTAAGGTTGTGTGGATGACCATGGGCAGTGCTGGTGACAGTGGAGGTGTGCACACAGGGAGGGGAGCCCAGGGCCTCCACTCCTCTGAAGGGCACAGAGCTGGGGTGGGGGCATCTCCAGCCCTCACCTCCCCCAGTTCTGCTTCTCCAGGGGCTCTGGAGGGCCCTTGGTCCACAGGCTCACCCCAGGCTGACCCACTTTACTCCACTCCTCACCTTCGGCCCAACCTCCCCTGCTCACTACACGCTTCCTCCCTCCCTCCTGCAGACACTTAGTGAAGCCGACCAAAGACCATTAAGATAGCAATCGATGGTCTCGAGAGCCGGAGATGGGGCTTAAGCGCAAGTTCCCTTACCTGCTGAGGAAAGGTAATGGACCACGCACCATTAAGCATGGGCCTGAGAGGCGTCTAGGGCCCCGTGCCACATGGCAACTGCCTTTCTATTCCCCCATGCAGTCCCTGCCCTCAGCATCAGACTCCAACCTTTTAGTAGCTGCAAACCTTAAAGTGAGATTCAGGAAGGAAGCAGGGAGCCAGCCTGGGGTGGGGATGCCCGGGAGCAAAGGGGCAGGAGGTGGGTATGGTCACACTGCGCACGGGGCACTGAGCTGGGTCGAGACAGCTCTGCAGCGCTGCTCAGGTGCCAGCCACTCTGGGAAGGAAACTGCAATTAATAACTAATATTTATCGAGGACTGATGGTGCCAAGTGCTTTCACGGCCGTTAGCATCAAGCTGTCCGCACACGGGAACGGCAATAACGACTTCACAGTGTGGTGTGTTTGCAAGTTGGGTTTTGCACAATGAGTAAGATCTTACATGGAAACAAAGGGTTTGTATGGTCAGATGGGCCTGGGGAAGCAGGGTCAAGAGGGCTCCTGCTATGCTAGTGTTCCTGGATTCTCTACGGAGCTGTGGTATGCGCTGCTGTTCCCACATTTATTTGTCTAAGAATTCTTGTTTGCACCAAACACCTCCTAGGATTGCTGCTCTGTGGGACACATGCTGGGAAACGATGTTCCAGAGGGCCTGGTGGGGAGAAATGGCCTGTTCTCCAGAGGATGAGATGGCAGCGTGCCCAACGGTTAGGGCTGTGGACTTGCGGGTAAAGATTCCCTGGGTTGGGACCTCAGCCCTGCTGTTCATGAAAGCATGTGGGAGGATACGGGAGGCCTTGGGCAAGTTATCTGATCTCTCTTCTGCTCCAGTTTCATCTGCAAAATGGGGACCAGGATCACTCTGCTGTCACAGGCTTGTTGTCAGAACAGCGCCTGGTAGGAGAGGAAGCCTCGGTGTGTTACTATCACTACCTCGTGCAGGATGGCCCAGGGTCATGACCCCCAACACACAGCCCAGATCTGGGGAACACTCTCTGAATGCCACAGTGGCACTTGAATCCCAGACCTGCCGCTTGGGAGCTGTGTGGCTGTGGGTAAGTTCTTAACCTCTCTGAGCCTCAGTTTTCTTAGCTGTGAATTGGGATGATCATGTATCCTTTGTAAGATTATCGGGAGAATCAAATGGGATGGAAAATTTAAAATGCTTGCCACTTGGCGATGCTCAGTAAACAGCATTTTTGAGCTCCTTCCTCTCATCGCCACCAGGAGGGCATTTGTTCATTTGGCTAAGATGTTGATTATCAGGCATCTCATCAGAAAAGAGAAAGGGAAGAGAACGGAGCTGTAGGAATTCCAGTGTGCACCTTCTAGGAGGCAATGACCAGGAGCTCACGGAGAGGTCCCACCCCTGCCCTCGAGGGAGCCTTACCATCCAGCGCAGCCACAGGCTGGTCTCACTGGCTGTGCGCAGAGACACATTGGCTGGGGCCATGTCAGGGGGCGCCTGCAGGGTCTGGATCTTTCTAGAAGGCTGACTGGGGGGGCTGGTGCCCACGATGTTCACCTGGCGCATGCGGAAGCTGGGGTTGGGGAGAGATGAGCAAGACGGTAAGGGCAGGACCCCAGCTCTCAACCCTGTCCTGGTCTGGGCCACGGCCCCCACCCACCCCCAGGCCTGAGGCTGCTGCCTTCTCCCCGGGCCAGTCTCATTACCTGTAGTAGGTGAAGGGGTTGAGGTCGGGCACCTCCATGGAGCGGGCATCGGGCTCGTTGGAGAGCTGGTGGATCAGCAACCACTCCTCTCCCTCCCCAACCACGCCTACCTGGAAAAGGGCAGGACCTTAAGCCTGTCCAGCCTACAGGGCCCACACAGGGTGCTCTGAGCCCCAGTACAAGCCCTGCCAGGGAAGAACTTGGTTCAGATCCCAGGGCTCATCTGGAGGGCACCATATGGGGCTACCATCTTTCCAGGCCCCTAAACATGACTGCAAGTGTGACTCAACCCTCCTGCCTTAGAATCTCTTAGGATGCTTGTGATCAATATATTCCTGGATTCTGGAGTCAGAATGAGTTTAAAACTAACTCCACTACTTACAGAATCCCTCGAGTGCCGCCCAGGAATCTGTGCTTTTAACAAGCAGCCCAGGTGATTCTCCTAAACACCCCGGGGTACTTCCAGAGACCCAGGCTGCCCCTCAAACCAGCTGAATCAGAATCAGAGTTTCTGGGGTTGGGGCACAGGTGTTGGCACTTCTGAACGCTCCCCTGATGATTCCAGGGTACATCCAAGGCGGATATTTTTATATTCCAGCAACTGGGTATTTTTCTAGGCACCCCCTGACCCAGGAGGGGACTGTAATGTGTGTGTTTCTCCGTGTACACAGGTGAGGGGCAGGGGGAGTTGGAGACAACATTGGCAAGTGTGAGGATTTGGAGTATAATGGGCCATTGAGAGTTGCACATGACAATTCACACAGGCTGAAATACACATAAGATTTTGCACTCAAGAGCACGGGGTGCCCTGGCGGGGGCTGCTGCCCAGGCCCCAGGCCTGCCCTACCTGGGCTTCCACCAGCCAGCGGGAGATGGAGGTTTTCCCATCATAGCCTGGCCTGAACTGCAAGGTCACGGAGCGGGGGCCGATGTTAGAAATGCCCAGGTTGGTGGGGGGCCCTGGGAGTTCTGGAAAAGGAGAACAGGGTGGGGAAGAAGATCCGGCGAGAATGGCCCCCCATGTTGAATGGGACTGTTGGGCATGGAGGGGGCTGTGTGTCACGCTTTTCCTGGAAATGTCTGAGGAGAAGCACAGCCACGGCCCCACTCCACCCACAGTCTTTGTTCCTGCATCTTATGGAGAACCATGTTCATGCCAGGAGGATGAGACAGAATTTGGGGGCCAAAGGGGATCTCCTAGGGCTGAGAGGAGGCTCTCAGGGCCAGGAAACAGGGGCCGGGATGCCTCCTTCTTCCTGGCAGTTCTGGATGTGAGTGAGGTGCTCATAAGGAAGCTGAAAGCTGCATTTAAACCAAGCTGTGCTGAGAAAGAAACCAAAAGGGACCAATCCTCTCTTCCATCGCACAGACCCCTGCACACCTCCTACGCCTAATTACAGCCCAGGAAGGTGAGAGGATGGGTGGGGACAGGGGAAAGCTTATTTTCCGGCCAGGAATCCTGGGGCTCTTGGAGCTCAGGAAGAACAGAAAGAGCACAGATTCTGGAGTCAGAATGAGTTTAAATCTAACTCCAGTACTTACAGGCTGTGTATCTTTGCACAAGTTATCCACCTCTCTGTGCCTCCATGTCCTCCTTGGTAATGAAGATGATAATAACAACACCTCCCTCAGGGTTGTTGTGAGGATTAAATGAGTCGATGTGTGCAAAGCTCCTAGCACCATGCCCTGTGAACACTATATACGTATTTGCCAGCATGGCTGTAATTATCACTGGGGGTTGGCTGAGGCTCAGGCAGCCCAGCCATCTACGCAGCAGGTGGAGGGATGCTGGCAGGTCAGACAAGCACTGCCTGACTGATCTGGATGGGACCACGTGGCTATCTGGTCCAACTTCCCATATATACATATGGGGAAACTGAGGCACAGAGGGGACACAGAACTTGCTCAAGGTTGTAGGGCTTGGCAGAAGCAGAGCTGAGAGTGGACCTCGGCTTGCTTTCTGTGCCAGGCCTAGGAGTAGCCCCACCATGCTCTGCCACCTCCCAACCAACCATTCCACACGCTGGAATCCAAGGTGGACTCTCTGGGTGACAGTGGGAAATTTTCCCCTGAATTACAGATACCATTGCCTGGTGTGGAATCTGGTGAGAAATGGGTGAAGGGAGGGACTGGTGGGGAAATGAGACAAGGCAGGGGGCCTCTGCTTTTCTGAGAGCTGTGGGAGGATGCAGCAGGGAGCCAGGGGAGCCCCTGTCCAGTAGACCTGGGATCCCGGGGATTCGGCCTGCTCTGAGAGGACCCAGACCCACACAGCATAAGGGAAGGGGACAGCCTGTGGGAAGAACGCTGGTACTCCTGAAAGACAAGGGGCCTCTTTTTTTTTTTTTTTTTTTTTAGACGCAATCTGGCCCTGTCACCCAGGCTGGAGTGCAGCGGTGTGATCTCGGCTCACTGCAACCTCCACCTCCTGGGTTCAAGCGATCTTCCATCCTCAGCTTCCCAACTAACTGGGATTACAAGCATGCACCAGCACACCTGGCTAATTTTTGTATTTTTAGTAGGGGTTCATCATGTTGGCCAGGCTGGTCTCGAACTCCTGACCTCAAGTGATATGCCTGCCTCAGCCTCCCAAGGTGCTGGGATTACAGGCACGAGCGACCATGCCCGGCCAACAAGGGGCCTCTTGAATGGGATGCTGCTCAGGAGAACTCAAAGAGTCCTGCCTTGAGAGTGGGCACTTACCTGGGGGCACCCCAGAGGAGATGGTGGAGGCGGACACTTGGCCCTGGCCCTTCGAGGTCATGGCGGCCACCTCGATGGTGTAGGTGGTGAGTGCGGTGAGGCCCGTGACACGGTACTCCAGGGTCACGTTGGGCAGGTAGTGGGTCACACGGGTGTTGGTTCGATTGTACTCCTCCCAGGAGATCCGGTACCCTGGGGAAAGCCACCGTGTTGGCATGAGCTTGGCTATGATCACAAGTTGGCCTGACCCACTACTTCACTTCTCACTTCTCCACTAGGCTGGCAATTAGATCCACACTGGGAGCAATGTGGCCAAGGGAGGTGGGAGCTGTTGGCATCATGCCCTGGGTCTCAGGTGTAGCCTCAGTGGGATGCCAGCACTTCAGGGAGTTGCAGGGGACATAGTGAGTCATCATGGCAGCCACTGAGATCTGTGGCAGAAGGTGTGGGGCTGCAGACTCTGGGATGTGTTAGGAAGTGGAGGTACCAAGAGCCTCCTATGAGTGGTTTCTAAGAAAGCATGGGTTGGCTTCAAGAGTTTGGGTGAAAAGTAGCTCAAAGGCAGGGGATGGACCAGCTCTGACCTTTCCCAGCCCTGTCCTGCCCTCTGGTTCAGAAACCTGCAGTGCCTACCTGTGAGGATTCCATTTTTCTCTCCCGGCTCTTGCCAGCTGACCTTCAGCGATGTGTCCAGGATCTCACTGAAGCTCAGGTGTCCCACGGGCCCAGGCACTGCACCCCAAAAGGAACCCCCACCCCCCAAGGCCAGTTAGAGCCAGAGAGAGACCACCATCTGTGAGACAGCCTGTGGTAATCTGGGGGTACCTCAGCCTGGGAGACAAACCCGGGCCACCCTTCTGCCTGGGGCGCCCAGCCTGGCCTTGGGTGGGGCAGAAATAGCAGGGCTCGGGGGTGCCTACCATCCTCATGGGTGCGCACCAGCTGTGGGGTGCTGCGTGGCCCGTCTCCGGGGGTGGTGAAACACAGCACCGAGGTGAAGTACTCGGTGAACTTCTTCAGGCCAGACACGAAGCCCACGTGGATGCTGTCTTGAAAGTTAGGCCGGGCGGTCACCATGGTAACCTCCTCTTCCTGCTCCGGCTCCCAGGCGATCAGCTGAGGAGAGGCGAGCAAGTCACACAGGGCAGCAGGAAGGTTCCAGAGGAGGCCAAGCCCTCTCCCACAGGCTGGGCCAATCAACAGATGGTGTCCGGGGACCGGAGTCCCTGTGGTGCCTCCTCTGAGGGAAGGAACAGGCAGTGCAGGGAACCTGCGGGGTACTGGGGTTCACTTTGGGGCGCTTCTCCACTTCTTGAGCCACTGACTATGCAAAGCACTGTGCTGGTTGCTTCCCAGGAGTCGCCTTTCACTCAATTCTCACAGAGACCCAGGAGGGAGGCATTTCACCAGGAACAGCTGCATAATTTGCAGGCTCAGTGCAAAATGAAAATTTTGCCCCTTGTTCAAAAACAACTAAGAATTTTAGGATGATAGCAGCAGAGCATTTAACTAAGTGTGGGGTCCTTCCAAACGTGGGGCCCTGGATGACTGCACAGGTGGCACACCCATGAAGCTGTCCCTGTATTCCTTTTTTGAGATAGGGTCTCGCTGTGCTGTCCAGACTGGAGTACAGTGGCATGATCACAGCTCACTGCAGCCTCAACCTCCTGGACTAAAGCAGTCCTCCCACCTCAGCCTCCCAAAGTGCTGGGATTATAGGCATGAGCCACTATGCTCGGCCCAGCCCTGTATTTTATTATTTATTTATTTATTTATTTGAGACAGAGTCTTACTTTGTCGCCCAGGCTGGAGTACAGTGGCAAGATCTAGGCTCACTGCAACCTCTGCCTCCCGGGTTCAAGTGATTCTCCTGTCTCAGCCTCCTGAGTAGATGGGATTACAGATGTGCACCACCATGCCCGGCTAATTTTTGTATTTTTATACAGATGGGGTTTCACCATGTTGGCCAGGCTGGTCTCAAACTCCTGACCTCAAGTGATCTGCCCGCCTCGGCCTCCCAAAGTGCTGGGATTACGGGCGTGAGCCACTGTGCCCAGCCCAACCCTGTATTTTACAGATGAGGAAACTGAGGCTCAAAGAGGCTCACACAGGTAGGGGGAAGCTGGTTCTGGGATTCCAAGCCCTGAGCTCCTACATCTTGCCTCATGTGAGCTGGGGCAGCTTCGTCTTTGGAGTTCTCCAAGGGTTACTTCCTGCAGAGCTGGGAACTTCAGTTTGTGGGTAACTATTATCCTCTCACACTCCTTCTAAGTTGGGATTTCCATCTTAAATATCAAGTAGAGGTGGGGCATCGGCAAGAAAGTCCCATCTGGAAATCCCTTAAGTTCTCGCTAATCTCCCCTCTGCAGATCGCACCTGGTCCCCGCCCCCTCCTGCCTGTCTCGCCTCCTGCTCTCACCTCACGCTCCTGTTTCTGGGCCCTTCATCTGTCTCCAATAATGACAGCTGGTTTCAGAGATTTCCTCATTTATTTGAAGTTGATTAAATAGCAATTAATGGTGAACAGCAACACTCGATGAGTTTTAATAAGCACGGGTATTTATAGATATAAAACAATACCATGCCAATGTCTCCTGGTTAACTCATGCCTATAACAATGCTTAATCTCCTTTTCATGGCTGTGTATTTATAAAGGATGTTTTGAAATTTAATTGGTATGGTGAAAAGATAGCCTATAGCAAGTTAATTAGACACTAATTAGACCCTCAAAATACTAAACAGAAATACTAAGTGGCATTTAATAAGTATGTTAAATATCCTCCATATTTCGATTATCTTGTTTCATAGCAATTATGTTGCTGAACTTCTTTGGAGTAGATTAAGAAACAAGTTTAATGTTTTAATTTAATTAATTTAAATTCAAATTAATTATGCTGTTAGAATTAATTGTGTGGTGTGTTCCCCAGCAAGTATAAAATCTGGGTAAATATTATTTTATTGGGCTTAGGCCAATTATAAGCTCTACCATTTTTTTTAAATAAAGGAAAAAGCGTGTCTTTACAGGTGGCTTAAAACAATATCACCGGGCCTTACCCACAAAAATGACCCAGAGGATTGCACAAGGTAATGGCAGTGTGGTTTGTGGAGTCATGCTGTTGACTTCATTATCCTACAGCTTGACGCCTGGATCCAAGATGGCAGCAGGGCCATGGGTTCCTGTGGCTGTTTCAGAATATTTACTCTGGGATGTGAGCCACTTGTCCTTCTCCAGCTGCATGTGAAGAGGAGAAGGCCTGGGGATAGGAGGCCTCCCCGCCTCAGGTCCAGGGAGAGAGAGAGTAAAATTGCCTTTTGTGTCCTTCATTGCCCTAAAGGCGTTGGGCTCTGGGCAGCCGTGGGATGGAACTTTAGTGCTCAGCTCAACACACAACAGGGCTTTCACCTGTTGAACTCTTACTATGTGCCTGGCCTTATTTAATCATCACAATGAGGAGCAGATGGAAATCATTGTCCTATGCTGTTACAGAAAAGGAAACTGACGTTCAGGAAGGTTAAGGAGCTTGCACATGGACCTACTAAGAGCTGGCTCAATTTGTGGACCCTGAGACCTTTCATGATGACCTCTATCTCTCAAAGGTACACAGAGCTGCTGAGATGAGTGTTCTTTAGGATGTCTCTGGGCCTTCTTGTTAGTCAGTTTCAGTGTTGATTTACCATACTACGTCTATAGTCTCAGGTTCTAAGCAGACGGGGCTCCCCTGAGAAGGCTTGGGTGTGTTCTGGGGAATGAGCATTAGACCTGGGTTCCTGGGATATGAAATTCCCCCTTAGAGAGCAGAGGCCCAGGGAGGCAAGCCTTGTAACTGAGCAGCGGTGCTGCTGATGGAGGGTGTTGGGAGAGGGCAGACTTGCAGCTGGCACACCTGAACCTGAACCCAGCTCTGTCACTTACTGTGGGACTCACGGAAAGTCACTTGACCCCTCTGAGCCTCAGGCTATTCTAGTGGATAGAAACAGCTGCCTTGCTGGGTTTCAGGGAGGGGCAGGTGAAATGTCTCCTGTCCCTGGTGGAGGCAGTACTCTACAGGGTTGAGGGTGTAGGATGGTGTATATGGCATCTAGCTACTAAAGTTAGAAAAAAAAGGTTAGGGGCCGGACGTGGTGGCTCACGCTTGTAATCCCAGCACTTTGGGAGGCCGAGGCGGGTGGATCACGAGGTCAGGAGATCGAGACCATGGTGAAACCCCGTCTCTACTAAAAATACAAAAAAAAAATTAGCCGGGCGTGGTGACGGGCGCCTGTAGTCCCAGCTACTCGGAGAGGCTGAGGCAGGAGAATGGCATGAACCCGGGAGGCGGAGCTTGCAGTGAGCCGAGATTGTGCCACTGCACTCCAGCCTGGGCGACAGAGCGAGACTCTGTCTCAAAAAAAAAAAAAAAAAAAGGTTAGGCTGGGCGGGGTGGCTTAAGCCTGTGATCCCAGCATTTTGGGAGGCCGAGGCGGGTGGATTACCTGAGATCAGGAGTTTGAGATCAGCATGGCCAACATGGTGAAACCCTGTCTCTACTAATAATACAAAAATTAGCCGGGGGTGGTGGCGCATGCCTGTAATCCCAGCTACTTGGGAGGCTGAAGCAGGAGAATTGCTTGAACCTGGGAGGTGGAGGTTGCAGTGACCCGAGATGGCGCCACTGCACTCCAGCCTGGGTGACAGAGTGAGACTCGGCCTCAAAAAAAAAAAAAAAAGAAAAAAAAAGAAAGAAAGTCAGAGAAATCCTCTCTCTCTCTGTCTCTCTCCCTCTATCTCTTTGCACGTGCACAGACTCCCAGAAAACAACTTGGAAGATGTAAGAAACCAAAAACAGTGGCCACCTGGAGTGAGGAGAGTTTTGGAGTTGGGCACAGGACAACCAGGCAGGTGGGAGACTGGGGTGGGATGGAGGCCTTCCACTATATGTTTACTATTTTTTACTTTTTTTTAGTTTTTTGAATCACATATTTTAGGTTTAAAAATTAAAAGATCAAAAAATAAATTGAACGAGGGGTATTTGGCGATTGTAGCAAAATTATTTACACATTTTCCCTTTGACTCAACAATCTCATTTCTAGGAATCTAGTCCAAAGTTATACTGTGAAAACAAAAAGAGGCTGGGTGTGATGGCTCATGCCTATAATCCCAGCACTTTGGGAGGCCGAGGTGGGTGGATCACCTGAGGTCAGGAGTTCGAGGCCAGCCTGGCCAACATGGTGAAACCCCGTTTCTACTAAAAATACAAAAAATTAGCCAGGCGTGGTGGCGGGTGCCTATAATCCTAGCTGCTTGGGAGGCTGAGGCAGGAGAATTGCTTGAATCTGGAGGTGGAGGTTGCAGTGAGCTGAGATCATGTTACTATACTCCAGCCTGGGCAACAAGAGTGAAACTCCATCTCAGAAAAAAAAAAAAAAAGATATATGCACAAAACCATTCACCACAGAAAGGGTAGTTATAGTAAGACTAGAAACAACCAAAATGTCATCACCTGGGGGCTGCTTGATTAAACTGTGGGAGATCCATAAGATAGCAGAGGATACAGGTGTCAAAAGGAACAAGGGATGTCTCTCTATACTTTTATGGAGTGACCTCCAAAATATATTCTAAATAATGATAATAATATAGGGACTGGGCACAGTGGCTCATGCCTGTAATCCCAGCACTTTGGGAGGCCAACGTGGGTGAATCACGAGGTCAGGAGTTCGAGACCAGCCTGGCTAACATGTGAAACCCCATCTCTACTAAAAATACAAAAATTAGCCGTGCGTGGTGCCTGGCGCCTGTAATCCCAGCTACTCTGGAGGCCGAGGCAGGAGAATTGCTTGAAACTGGAAGGCAGAGGTTGCAGTGAGCCAAGATTGCGACACTGCACTCCAGCCTGGGCAAAAGAACAAAACTCTGTCTCAAAAAAAAAAAAAAAAAAAAAAAAAAATATATATATATATATATATATATATGTATATAAAGATCGAGACTGTGGAAAGTGCATTGTCACTTATCTGAGAAGGAGAGCATACACGTTTATGTATGCATGTACAGCAAATCCTTGGTATTCCTGTGGGATTGGTTCCAGGACCCCCCACAGATACCAAAACCCACAGCTGCTCAAGTACCTGATATAAAAAGGTGTAGTATTTGCATGTAACCTACACACCTCCTCTTATATATCTTTTTTTTTTTTTTTTTTTTGAGACGGAGTCTTGCTCTGTCACCCGGCTGGAGTGCAGTGGCGCGATCTCTGCTCACTGCAAGCTCCGCCTCTGGGGTTCACGCCATTCTCCTACCTCAGCCTCCCGAGTAGCTGGGACTACAGGCGCCTGCCACCAGGCCCGGCTAATTTTTTTTTGCATTTTTAGCAGAAACAGGGTTTCACTGTGTTAGCCAGGATGGTCTCGATCTCCTGACCTCGTGATCCACCCGCCTCAGCCTCCCAAAGTGCTGGGATTATAGGGGTGGGCCACCGCACCCGGACCCTCCTCTTATATATCTTAAATCACCTTTAGATTATTGTAATACATAACATAATATAAATGCTATGTAAATAGTTGTTATACTGTATTGTTTGGGGGAATAATGACAAAAAAGTCTGTACATGTTTAGTATAGATGCAATTTTTTCTGAATATTTTCAGAACCATATGAGATTGGCTGAATCCACAGATGTGGAATCCATGGCTAAGAAGGGCCTACTATACTCTTTTTTTTTTGAGATGGAGTCTCGCTCTGTTGCCCAGGTTAGGGTGCAGTGGCGAGATCTTGGCTCACTGCAATCTCTGCCTCCCCACTTCAAACCATTCTCCTGCCTCAGCCTCCTGAATAGCTGGGATTACAGGTGCCTGCCATCACGCCCAGCTAATTTTTTTTTTTGTATTTTTAACGGAGATGGGATTTCACTATGTTGGCCATGGTGGTCTTGAACTCCTGATCTCAAATGATCTGCCCACCTCAGCCTCCAAAGTGCTGGAATTACAGGCGTGAGCCACCGTGCCTGGCCTGTACTTGTTTATATTAAAAAAATGGAAGAAAAAACCAAACCAAGAAAGCAGAAAGCAATCAGACCTATAGGGGAGTGAGAGGACAAGGATTGAAGCTGATTTTATCCAAATTTGCTTTGTAGATTTGACTTTATTATGTAAATATTCAACGTAATTATAGAACCAAATTAAATTAAAAAATCAATCCCTAAAAATCAAACCCACAATGAAGCAAATGAACTAATAGAGTATTGAGCTGTGGTAAAATTACAGAGAGAAATGACTTCAAAAGACTTAGCAGTGCAGCGTGAAGTCCATCCCTAGAGGGATATACCTCAGGAACAAGAACGGCAATAATCGGAAAGTACGTTCAGTAATCATAGTGTGGATATGACTCTTCTGAAACTGTTGTGTGTGTTTGTGGGGATAAGGTAGGTGGGTAAAATGCTGGTATTGTAGGAACTGGATCTTCAGTATGGACAAAAGACCAATGAGATTATTAAAGTCTGTCATCATGAAATGGAATTGAAAGTGTGAGTATCTATAGTATCTCAAAAAATAAAGTATTGTTTAGCTAGCCATTAACAGGGCCTAGAAACGACAACCATTTCTGGAATAAATGCAATGCAAGCGCTGAAACTACGGTATCTAACTATCATTTCTCACTGAAAGCAACAAGAGCCCCTTAAAGAAATGGCCAATGCCTGGCACAGTGAGGGGAATGTATATATAATAGTCTGGAACATCTTGTCACACCAAATTGCAAGGAAGCTATCAGAGACTACTGGGGCCATGTCAAGAGGGCTCACCGTCAAGTCCAAGAGGCCAATGATGGGTCCATTTGTACCACTGAATTGGCAGCACCCAGTACCATTCAAGAAGCATAATAATGGTAATGGATTGAAACATGTCAGATTTGTAAGAAAAAAAATCCTTAGTTATCTAATAATACTACCAAACCCAAAACAAAACAGAAAGATGTCCCCCTCCAACCCAAGCTCGTCTGTTACCTGAGAAGACAATAAGGAATCAATTTATTATTAATTTTTTCTGTTTTTTTAGAAATAGAGATGGGCAGGGCAGGGGAGTCTCACTATATTGCCTAGGCTGGTCTTGAACTCCTGGCCTCAAGCAAGCCTCTGCCTCAGCCTCCCAAAGTGTTGGGATTACAGGTGTGATACACTATGCCTGGCTAGAACCAATTCATTATATGAAAAATTGGTTAAGTAAGGGAAAAGAATTGAACACTTACCCTGCTTTTCCTAGATAAACTGAAACTTCAGGTAACCAAAAAGTTGATAAAGGGAAAATTCTTGTTTTTGAAAGCATTTCAGCTACTAAGTCAAGAAGAAATGGCCAGGTGCGGTGGCTCAAGCCTGTAATCCCAGCACTCTGGGAGGCCGAGGCGGGCAGATCACAAGGTCAGGAGATTGAGACCATTGTGGCTAACACGGTGAAACCCTGTCTCTACTAAAAATACAAAAAATTAGCTGGGCGTGGTGGCGGTCGTCTGTAGTCCCAGCTACTTGGGAGGCTGAGGCAGGAGAATGGCATGAACCCGGGAGACGGAGCTTGCAGTCCGCCGAGATCACGCCACTGCACTCCAGCCTGGGCGACAGAGCAAGACTTCATCTCAAAAAAAAAAAAAAGAAGAAGAAATGATAATATTTGCCTATGCCCATATTATAACCCTTATTGAAATGATAGCTCATAGATGACTGTCAGTGCCTGACTTCACAGTAAGACAGACAGCCGGACTTTGTGCCTTCTGATTGAAATACATAACACCACCTAGGAAGTAAAATATTTCTTTTCTTTCTTTTTTATTTTTGAGACAGAGTCTTGCTCTGTCACCCAGGCTGGAGTACAATGGTGTGATCTCTGCTCACTGCAACCCTTGCCTCCCAGGTTCAAGTGATTCTTCTGCCTCAGCCTCCCGAGTAGCTGAGATTACAGGCATGTACCACTACACCTGGCAAATTTTTTTTTTTTTTTTTTGAGTCGGAGTCTCGCTCTGTCACCCAGGCTGGAGTGCAGTAGCACGATCTCAGCTCACTGCAACCTCTGCCTCCTGGGTTCACGCCATTCTCTTGCCTCAGCCTCCCGAGTAGCTGGGACTACAGGTGGCCGCCACCATGCCTGGCTAATTTTTTTTTATATTTTTAGTAGAGACGGGGTTTCACCGTGTTAGCCAGGATGGTTTCGATCTCCTGACCTCGTGATCCGCCCGCCTTGGCCTCCCAAAGTGTTGGGATTACAGGCGTGAGCCATCACACCCAGAAGTAGAATATTTCGAATAACAAAAAATCAAACCTCAATCAGATTATCCTCTAGCTTTAAGTTCCAATTCACTGTAACTATAGTGTTTGGAGGAGTGCATTGAATGACCCCACAGGGATGCAATCAGCGAAATCCAGACTGGAAAATTCTGTTGGACAAATGACTAAGTTTCTTCTCAAATAAATTACAAGAAAGAGAGAGGGAGAGAGAAAGAGAGAGAGAGAATCTATAGTTCAACTGAGACCTAAAAAAAAACCCCTCAACTGACTGCAATTGTGTGAACTTCATTTAGATCCTGAAGCAAATAAAACCACGAGTAACAAATTATGCGGCAATCAAGAGAATTTGAAGGCTGACTGGATATCTGATGATATTACAGGGCCTGCTGATATTTTTAGCCATCATAATGATAATGCGGTTACTGTGGTTTTATTTTAAATAGAGGTCTCATCTATACTATTTCTTTCCGGAAATATTCATGGATGAACGATACAATGCCTGGGATTTGCTTCAAAATGTTCCAGGGGAGAGGCAGAGGGCTGGGGCAGAGATGGAACATGCCTGGCTGGGAGTTGGGCGTTGTTAAAGCTGGGAAGGGGAAACAGGTGTTCACTGCAGTCTTTCCTCTACTTGGGTGGATGTTTGAAAATTTTCACAATTAAAAGGGGGCAGCCAGGGGCGCTGGCTCACACCTGTAATCCCAGCACTTTGGGACGCCAAGTTGGGTGGATCATTTGAGGTCAGGGGTTCGAGACCAGCCTGGTCAACGTGGTGAAACCCCGTGTCTACTAAAAATACAAAAATTAGCCGGCCATGGTGGCATATGCCTGTAGTTCCAGCTACTCGGGAGGCTGAGGTAGGAGAATCACTTGAGCCCAGGAGGCGGAGGTTGCAGTGAGCTGAGATCCAACCTGGGTGACACAGCAAGACTCTGTCTTAAAAAAAAAAAAATTAGCTGAGCGTGGTGGCACATGCGCCTGTAATCCCAGCTACTTGGGAGGCTGAGGTACAAGAATCGCTTGAACCTGGGAGGCAGAGGTTGCGGTGAGCTGAGATTGCGCCATTGCATTCCAACCTGGGCAACAAGAGCGAAACTCCATCTCAAAAAAAAGAAAGAAAAAAAAAACACAAGGGGAAAAATGCTCATTCTCATTGGAGGTATACAAGGGACAAACACTGCTTTTTTCTCCTTGTGATATGCTGAAGGCTAAAGAAGCAGAGGAAAAAAATCTCTGCTTTTATTCATTGGTATTGAAAATGTTATCTACAACTAAAAATAATACATTCTCTCTCTCTCTCTCTCTGTCTCTGTCTCTCTCTTTCTTTTTTTGACACAGGGTCTCGCTCTGTCACTCAGGCTGGAGTGCAGTGGCGTGATTTCAGCTCACTGCAGCCTCGAATCCTGGTCTCAAACAATCCTCCCGTCTTAGCCTCTTGAGTAGCTGTGACCACAGGCACTCAACACAACGCCTGACTAACTTTTTTTATGTGTGTAAAGATGGGGTCTTGCCATGTTGCCCAGGCTGGTCTCAAACTCCTGGGCTCAAAGGATCCCCCTGCCTTGGCCTTCCAAAGTTTTGGGATTACAGGCATGAGCCACGGTGCCCAGCCCGACATTTTCTTTTTAATATAAGGAAAAGTGAGGCCTCTGGTTTGAATCTGAGCTTTGCATGACCTTGTCACTGTGTTTGACCTTGAACAAGTAACTTCCCTCTGGTGCCTCAGTTTCTTTCTCTGTAAAATGGTGTGATGATAATATTCCTTTTTTTTTTTGCTTTTTTTTTTTTTAATTTGTTTGTTTGTTTTGAGATGGAGTCTAGTTCTGTCTCCCAGGCTGGAGCGCAGTGGCGTAATCTCAGCTCACTGCAACCTCTGCCTCCTGGGTTCAAGCGATTCTCCTGCCTCGGCCTCCTATGTCTGTAGCTGGGATTAGAGATGTGTGCCACCGCACCTGGCTAATTTTTGTATTTTCAGTAGAGACGAGGTTTCACCATATTGGCCAGGCTGTTTTCAAACTCCCGACCTCAAGTGATCTGCCTGCCTCGGCCTCCCAAAGTGCTAGGATTCCAGGCGTGAGCCACCGCGCCTGGCCGATAATGCTCCTTCTTAGAGTCCCTGTGCTGCTTGCATGAAAGATAAATGTGAGTGAAGCATTTAGTGTACTGCCTGGCCTAGAGAAAGTGCCCTGTAAGTGTGAGCTCTCCTTACTCCTCCACCAATTCCTGTGCTCAAAACATCTGGGCAATTCAGTCCTGCTGACCTTTATCGAGTAGCTACTGGGGGCTGGGCACTGACTGGACCTGGGAATTCAGTGGCCTCTGCCATCTCCTCTTGCTCTGGGTCACCATGGGTCACTGCCCTAATTGTCCTGGCCATGGGCTGGCCTTCCTGGCCCTCGGGGGAGCTGTTTGCCTTAAAAGTTTGTAGGTCAGCCCTCCCATATGTAGAATAAAACTTGCGCTTAGAATTGGTAGCAAGAAGCTAATTGTTCCCAGTTCAGCTCCTCTGCTCTTCAGCAATGCTGGCCTCCCCTTCCTTCCCCTGCCTCCCCCTAGGGTCCCAATTAGGAGAGTTTTCCGGCAGCGAGTGCTCCAAGCATTCAGCTGCTGCTCCCTGCCCTGCAAAACTCTGCTCGACCTTGGGTTCACTGCCTTGCTGGGATTGAGAGGGCCAAGGCCGGAGTGAAGCTGGGTCAGTTTCAGTTCTGGACCATCCCTCCTTTGTTTGCTTGCAACACTATCAGAAACTCCTCTTCATTACTTCATCCTAGTCCCTTCTTGTCCAGCCTCCCCCACTTTGGAGGAAGAACCGCTAAGGCAGCGAGTCCTAGAATTAATCTTAGTTGTGGCAAGCACAGTGCAGAGGGGTGCAGGAACCTTCAGGATGTGTCAGTGGTCACCTCGAGGTCACCCGTTCCCCGGGCTGAAGCTCAGGGCCTGCAGTGCTCTCCGCTTCACAGCTGGCCTCCCCTCACATGCTCTGCCTCCCCTCCCACATCTGAAGGGAGTGGACAGCATCCTTCCATCTGCCCCACGTTGCTGGGGGCAGGTCCTACCCCTTTAAAACATAGTGTGGATCCCCCATGCTGTGCTCTGTCTTCAGTCCTCCATGGGGAGGACAGGCACGGGACCCACGTGGAATGACACGAGAGAACTGGGCCTGGGCTCTGAGGTCTGTGTTCCAGGATGGGATGACTGAGAAGTCCTGACTTTAAGCACAGTTGGAAGGAGAGCAAATGTACTAGTATTACTACTATTATTACTGCTATTTATTTATTTCTTTTTTGGTCAGAGTCTCGCTGGAGTGTAGTGGCACAATCTCAGCTCACTGCAACCTCCGCCTCCCAGGTTCAAGCAATTCCCCTGCCTCAGTCTCTCGAGTAGCTGAGACTACAGGCATGCGCCACCATGCCCAGTTAATTTTTTTTTGTGTGTGTATATATATATATATATACATGTATGTGTGTGTGTGTGTATATATACATGTATGTGTGTCTGTATATATATACACACATGTATATATGTATGTGTATATATATGTATATATGTATATGTGTATATATGTATATATGTATATGTGTATATATACACATATACGTATATGTATATACGTATACACATATATACACACATATACGTATACGTATATACATATATACACACATATATGTATATGTATATACACATATATGTGTATGTGTGTATATATATATATATATATATATTTTTAGTAGAGATGGGATTTCACCATGTTAGCCTGGCTGGTCTTGAACTCCCAACCTCAGGTAATCCACCCGCCTCAGACTCCCAAAGTGCTAGGATTACAGGCATGAGCCACCACGCCTGGTCTACTGCTATTATTACTATTATTATTTGTTATGGGCTGAGTTGTGTCTGCAAAATCTGTATGTTTAAATTCTAACCCCCAGCACCCTAGAATGTGACTGTATTTGGAGACAGAATTGTTAAAGAGGTAGTTAAATGAGGTCATTAGTGCGGGCCCTAATCCAATGCGACTGAGGTCCCTATAAGAAGAGGACATTTAGGCCAGGTGCGGTAGCTCATGCCTATAAACCCTGGGAGGCCGAGGAGGGCGAATTACTTGAGGTTGGGAGTCTGAGACCAGCCTGGCCAACATGGTGAAACCCCATCTCTATTAAAAATACAAAAAAATTAGCCAGACAAGGTGGCACATGCCTGTAGTCCCAGCTACTCGGGAGGCTGAGGCAAGGGAATTGCTTGAACCTGGGAGGTGGAGGTTGCAGTGAGCCAAGATCTCTTTGGACACAGGCACAAAGTGAAGACAGACACCTAGAAGTCAAGGAGAGAGGCCTCGGAGGAAACCAACCCTGCCCACACCATAATCTCGTACTTCTACCCCCCAGAACTGTGCAAAAATAAATTTCTGTTGTTTAAGCCAGGGTTCCCCAACCCCCATTGACCACCAGGTCCCAGTCTGTGGTCTGTTAGGAACCAGGCTGCACAGCAGGAGATGAGCAGCGGGCAAGAAAGTGAAGCTTCGTCTGTACTTACAGCTGCTCCCCGGTGCTCACACTACCACCTAAACTCCACCTCCCATCAGTGGCAGCATTCGATTCTCACAGGAGCGTGAACCCTGCTGTGAACTGCGGATGTGAGGGATCTAGGTTGTGTACTCCTTATGAGAATCTAATGCCTGATGATCTGTCACTGTCTCCCATCACCCCCAGATCAGACCGTCTAGTTGCAGGCAAACAAGCTCAGGGCTCCCATGGATTCTATATTGTGGTGAGTTGTGTAGTTATTTCATTATATATTACAATGTGATAGTAACAGAAATAAAGTGCACAATAATGTCATGTGCTTGAATCATCCCAAAACCATCCCTCCCCCCACCCCAATCCATGGAAAAATTGTCTTCCATGAAACTGGTCCCTGGTGCCAAAAAGGTTGGGGACTGTTGCTTTAAGCAATCCAGTCTGTGGTACTTGGTTATAGCAGCCCAAATGCATTTCTATGACTACTAAAATCACTTTCCAAGTGCTTATCATGTGTTTGTCATTGTGCTGAACAAATTAGAAATACTATCTCACTTAATCCTCACACAACTCCAAGAAGCAGGTATTATTATCACCTTCATTTGCAAATGAGAAAACTGAGTTTATTTTAGTTATTCAGCGGTGCGAGCAGTGCAGAGTAGCTGCTCAATAAATATTGATTGAAGGACAGAAGCTGAGACATGTTAAAGAACATGCGCAGGTTGCCAGCAAGAGGCAAAGCTGGGACTTTAACCACCAAGTGTGTCTGAGTCCTAATCCTGTGCCCTTAACCACATACTATGTGGAGTCGAGTATAGCCTAGGGATATGTTCGAGCATGAAGCCCACAGGAGCCACGGTAAGAAGTGAATGGTGGATTTTTCCCATGGAGCCATGGCTATACCAGGTGTTTCCTTTTTTTTTTTTGTCTCTCTCTCTTTTTCTTTTTTTTTTTTTTTTTTTTGAGACAGAGTTTCATTCTGTTGCCCAGGGTGTAGTGCAATGGCTGCAATCTTGGCTCACTGCAACCTCCGCCTCCCAGGTTCAAGTGATTCTCCTGCCTCAGCCTCCCGAGTAGCTGGGATTACAGGCACCTGCAACCACGCCCAGCTAATTTTTGTATTTTTAGTAGAGACGGAGTTTCACCATGTTGGCCAGGCTGGTCTTGAACTCCTGACCTCAGGTGAGTCGCCCACCTTGGCCTCCCAAAGTGCTGGGATTACAGACGTGAGCCACTGTGCCTGGTCCCTACACCAGGTGTTTCTGAGCCTGAAATAACCTGGGTTTTGTGTATACCCCAGTCTCACTGGGAAGGACCGTGGCGCCGAGTGTCAGTCAGGGCAGTGTCTGCACTTCCTGTGGCCCGCATGTAGCCTTGGGGAAGGCCTGGAGCTCTTTTCCTCTAATGTGTGTCCCTAGCTTGACTCGAGCCAATGACTTCAGAAACAGAGGGGGGACTTCCTCCTGCCCCCTCTGTCCCCTCTCCCCACCTCCTCCAGAAGATCTTAGGGCCTCCTCTTGGGTGAGGAGATGCCTCATGTACCTTGTAGCCCTGGTTGATGCCGTTGATGAACTGGGGGCTGGGGGCGTTCCAGGTGAAGCGGATGGTCGTGGAATTGGTGGCTTCTGCGTGCACGTTGCCCGGAGGGACCGTGGGAACTAGAGGAGATGAGAGAACGGGGTGGGGTGGAGGGGGCCCAGTCAGTCTCTCTTGCCCAGTTCAGTAGAGAAAACGCAGGGGTGGGGGCTATAGCCTCTGCCTTGTACCCCCGTACCCCACCCCAACTCCTCCCTCACTGTGTAGACTTAAGAGGCCTTCATATTCTCTCTGGATTAGTTTGCATTTAATAAAACTTGCCTGAGCCACCTCACAGGGTACTGGTAAATAAAAGGGGTGTGGATGAAAAATGCTCTGGCCTGGTTTTCAGATGGAATGCTAAAAGTAAGCCGTTTCATGATCTACTTAACATGAAATTCACAGAAGGTCCCCGTATGCCTGGAGCCTCCGCCCTTCACCATGTCCAAGCCAGCCTCCTCTTCCTCTTCCCCTTCCCCTCAGTCCTCCCAGCCTGTGGGGTAGATTGGCCTGGGGTGGTGATTCCAGCCCCACGGTGCAATAGTGGGGGCCTGGTGAGAACAGGCCACACAGCCAAGGCTCTCGGGCCTGGACAGGCACAGAAGCCAATAGGCCTGGGACTGGGAGACGGGGAAGCACCTGCTCCTCTGAGGCCATAGTCTCTTTTCATTTCATTTCACTTTTTTTTTTTTTTTTGAGACAGAGTCTCACTTTGTCACCTAGGCTGAAGTGCAGTGGCACGATCTCAGCTCATGGCAGCCTTAACTTCCCCAGGCTCCAGCCTCGGGGACCTCCCGAGTAGCTGGGACCACAGGCATGTACCACCACACCGAGCTAGTTCTGTTCATTTTTTGTGAGACAGGGTCTCACTATGTTGCCTAGGTTAGCCTCAAACTCCTGGGCCCAAGCGATCCACCCGCCACAGCCTCCTGAGTAGCTGTGCCACTGTAGCATGCCACCACGCCCAGCTCATTTTTTTCACTTTTTGTAGAGATGGAGTCTCCCTACGTTGCCCAGGCTGGCTTAAAACTCCTGGGCTTGAACAATCCTCCTGTCTTGGCCTCCCGAAATGCTAGGATTACACGCATGAGCCACTATGCCTGGTCTGAGGCCACAGTCTCTACCTACCTCCCTGCAGCGTCCACTCGGTGACTTTACTGCTGTAGACCCCCAGCCCGGCGCTGTTGTAAGCAGCCACCTCGATCTCGTAGTTGGTCCAAATGATGAGATCCTCCAGCAGCAGATTGTTCACATCAGCATCCGTGATGTTCTTAAACTGGTACCCTACGGGCAGCCCGGCCAGGCAGTACCTGAGGGGAAGAGGCGAGGCACAGTGGAGTCAGAGTCAGCTTGCTTGGCCTCGTACCCAGGAAATTGTCCAGAGCAGCGCTGTCCAATAGGACTTCCGGCGGTGGCGGAAGTGCTCTGCATCTGTGCTGTCCAACAGGGTGCCCGCCAGCACATGCGGCTGCTGAGCACTTGAAATGTGGTTAGTGCAACCGAGGAAATGAATTCAATTTTTTTGAGACGGAGTCTTGTTCTGTCACCCAGGCTGGAGTGCAGTGTGGCGCGATCTCTGCTCACTGCAACCTCTGCCTCCCAGATTCAAGTGATTCTCCTGCCTCAGCCTCCCTGAGTAGCTGGGATTACAGGCATGTGCCACCACACTGGCTAATTTTTGTATTTTTAGTAGAGACGGGGATTCACCATGTTGGCCAGGATGGTCTTGAACTCCTGACCTCAGGTGATCTGCTTACCTCACCTCAGCCTCTCAAAGTGCTGGGATTATAGGCATGAGCCACTATACCTGGCCTGAATTAGAATTTGATTTAGTTTTGCTTATAGTTGACCCTTGAACAACACAGGTTGGAACTGTACAGGTTCACGTATACACAGAGCTTTTTTTTTTTTTTTTTTTTTTTAGATGGAGTCTCGCTCGCTCTTTCACCCAGGCTGGAGTGCTATGGCACGATCTCGGCTCACTGCAACCTCCACCTGCAGGGTTCAAGCAATTCTCCTGCCTCAGCCTCCCGAGTATCTGGGATTACAGGCGCCTGCAACCACGCCCAGCTAATTTTTGTATTTTTAGTAGAGACGGAGTTTCACCATGCTGGCCAGGCTGGTCTCGAACTCCTGACCTCGTGATCCACCTGCCTCAGCCTCCCAAAGTGCTGGGATTACAAGCGTGAGCCACCATGCCCAGCTACACAGAGTTTTAAAAATAAACATATCAGAAAAAGTTTTAGAGATTTGTGACAATTTGAAAAAACTCGTAGATGAGCCTAGAAATATTGAAAAAATTAAGAAAAAGTTATATCATACATGCATAAAAATATATGTGTTAATTGACTGTTTTGTTATAGGTGTGGCTTCTGGCCAGCAGTAGGCTATTAATATTTACGTTTTTGGGGAGTCAAAAAAATTATATGTGGATTGGGCCAGGCATGGTGGCTCGTGCCTATAATCCCAGAACTTTGGGAGGCCCAGGCGGGTGGGTCACTTGAGGTCAGGAGTTTGAGACCAGCCTGGCCAAAAAGGTGAAATCCTGTCTTTTCCCAAAAATAAAAAAAAATTCGCCGGATGTGGTGGCACATGCCTGTAGTCCCACCTACTTGGCAGGCTGAGGCAGGAGGATCACTTGAGCCCAGAGGTGGAGATTACAGTGAGCTGAGATTACACCGCTGCACTCCAGCCTGGGTGATAGTGAGACTCCATCTCAAAACAAAACAAAACAAAACAAAACAAAACAAAAAAACAAAAAAGAAAGAAAAAATTAGCCGGGTGTGGTAGTGAGCGCCTCTAATTTCAGCTACTCAGGAGGCTGAGGCAGAAGAATTGCTTGAACCTGGAGGCAGAGGTTGCATGCAGTGAGCTGAGATTGAGCTACTGCACTCCAGCCTGGGCAATGGAGTGAGACGCTGTCTCAAAAAAAAAAAAAAAAAAAAAAGAAATTATACATGGATTATGAACCGTGTGGGGGTCAGCACCCCTAGCCCCCACATTGTTCAAGGGTCGACTGTAGTTTAAGTAGCCAGAGCTGACTAATGGTTACCTTCCTGGGTAGCAGAGGTCTAGGGGATGTGTCTGGACTATTCTTTTTGAGGGGGGAGGATTGCTAACCAGGGGCACTGAGAGGTCCCAGGGCAGGTCTTGCAGGTCTCAGCCTTGGAAGGGTCATGGACAGGAGAGCTGTCCTTGAAGCCTGGGCTCATTTTCTTTCCTCCTCTAGGATACAGGCTCCCTCTTCTGAAAGTTACTCGCCAAGGTGGAATGAAACACCCGGGCTATCTGCTTGACCCATTTCTACCTCCACTCATGGCACTAAAGAAGTAAGTGTGTACAAGCAAATTTTGGGGGTCAGCCACAAAGGATGGGTCACTCACTTGAGAAACACAATGCATATATAATTCAGCATCTAATTATTGGAAAATTAAGGACCTCAAAGTATTCCGATGCATTTCAATGCCCTAAAACACTGCTTCTCTAAACCTGAAGATGCATCAAAGTCTCCTAGATGAGTTTTTTTTTTTTTTTTTTTTTTTTTAGATGGAGTCTCGCCCAGGCTGGAGTGCAGTGGCATGATGTCGGCTCACTGCAACCTGCGCCTCCTGGGTTCAAGTGATTCTCCTGCCTCAGCCTCCTGAGTAGCTGGGACTACGGGTGTGTGCCACCATGCCCAGCTAATTTTTGTATTTTTAGTAGAGATGGGGTTTCACCATGTTGGCCAGGATGGTCTCAATCTCCTGACCCCGTGATCCACCCGCCTTGGCCTCCCAAAGTGCTGGGATTACAGGCGTGAGCCACCGTGCCCG
This sequence comes from Symphalangus syndactylus, assembly GCF_028878055.3. Taxonomy (NCBI): domain Eukaryota; kingdom Metazoa; phylum Chordata; class Mammalia; order Primates; family Hylobatidae; genus Symphalangus; species Symphalangus syndactylus. The sequence continues at coordinate 17,464,862 of NC_072436.2, read as the reverse complement.
TCCTGGAAGACTTTTTTAAAAGCAAAGGTTTCTAAGCCTATCCTTAAAGTCTCTGGTTTGGTAGGTCTTGGAGAGACTTGATAATTTGCATTTCCGACCAGTTCTCAGGTTAGGCTGATGCTATGGGTGCTGGGACCACACTTTGAGAACGATCGCCCTTCAGGATTAGTGAAAAACCCACAACAAAATTAACCAACAGTGGAGCAGTTAAACCACTGTGAGGGTGTGTACGTGCAGGAATGAGACACACGAAGTTGCGTAGCATTTTGTAGCCAGAATCTAGAATATCAATGAGAGTTCTCAGTAACCTCAAATAACTTATGAATTTGAACTTATGAATACCACATTTTAGTGACCCTTAATGACTCTCATTTAGGTTACTAGAAGAGTAGTCCCTTAGTGAAATGCAAAGATAAGGGTCTGTATAACTGGGCTTCATTTCTAGTAATAATCAAAGAAAGAACGTTCACTTTTCCATCAGTTCTTCGGCCACCTGGTTTCTCCACTCATGAGTCAAGAGAATTCTGGCCTGTGATGAAATATTCGCAGCTTCCCAGAGGGTTGCCCCTCGGATAGTTACTTCTTTCTTCTCCTGTCTCCTTGCAGGCCGGTTCCTATGTCAGCCCATATAGCCTCCCCTCTCACGCATTCCTGCTGGTGTCCAGGGGTCTTGCTGCTGGAAGTTCTGCTAGGTGTCCAACCTAAATCCTTCCTACCACTGAGTAGGCATTTCTTGTTGCCTGGTCCTTCCTAGAAGGCGAAGGGCCTGCCACGAATTTGCACTGTTTTTCAGTCCACTCCCGATCTTCCCCCATGCCTTTCCCCTCGGGACTGGGCTCCTGTCCCCAGGTTGGACACCCACCTGATGATGTAGCCCTTGAGAATTCCATTCTGGTGGCTCTCAGGAGGCGGCTGCCACTGGATCATGATGGACTGGTTGGTTCGACCGCTGGCGATGACGTTCTGTGGAGGGGCCGTGGGGGGCTCCTCGGGGAGGGAGACCCTGGATCACAAAACACCAATGCTCTTAGTCTTGGGGTCAAACATAGGAGTTGAATGGGATATGAGGAGGCTGAACCTTGGCCTGCTCTGACCCTGGATAATTCTGTACAACTGCTGTGTGCATTTGGGCAAGTCACCTAACCTCTCTGAGCTTGTTCTATAAAAGAATTATAACAAAGCTCTACTTGCCTGCCTTACGAGACTAGTTGAGGCTCAAATGATACTACATATATAGTCTGTGTGTATATGTGGATATATATATATGTCTTTTAAAAACTATAAGGCCAGATGCTGTGGCTCATGCCTGTAATCCCAGCACTTTGGGAGGCTGAGGCAAGAGGATTGCTTGAGGGCCAGAGTTCAAAACCAGCTTGGGCAACATGGCAAGACCCTGTCTCTACCAAAAAAAAAAAAAAAAAATCCCACCTGGTGACTTGCACCTGTAATCCCAAATACTTGGGAGGCTGAGGTGGGAGGATGGCTTGAGCCCAGGAGGTTGAGGCTGCAGTGAGCTGTGTTTGCATCACAGAACTACAGCCTGGGAAACAGAGACCCTGTCTCAAAAAAAAAAAAAAATTAATGTACATGTTTTTGGTGCTGTTGAGGGATGTAAGTTTCAGTTTCCTATTTGTCAAGGAAGCTGCTGTTGGGGCTGATGAGGTCATGAGTGTCCAAGTATTCTATAAGCAGAAGTGTTGGTCACATCCCAGTGGTCAGCTGCTGGTGTACCTTAACTAGGCCTCCTTTGCTGGCCAGCTGAGCCCCAGGTGGGAGCAGGGCAGGCATGGCGTGTGGGGGAGAGAGCCAAGGACATCCACCCTGCCTCCGGGAGCCAAGCGTGGCAGCATGTATTTCTCTGGCATTGCTGGGGGACGCTGTGTTCCGCCTAAGTGTACTTTTCACATCATGGACATGTGTCCATTCCAAACAAAAGTTAATTATTTTTGATGGATGTCTTTCCCTTTTTGTTTATGTTTTTGCTTTTTGATGGATAGCTTTCCTAAGTGTGCTGCTTGCTCCCATGTTTTATTTGAGAGAGTTTTGCTCTTTCGCCCAGGCTGGAATGCAGTGGCATGATCTCACCTCACTGCAACCTCTGCCTCCCAGGTTCCAGCGATTCTCCTGCCTCAGCCTCAAGAGTAGCTGGGATTATAGGTGCCTGCCACCAGGCCGGGCTAATTTTTATATTTTTAGTAGAGACGGGGTTTCGTCATGTTGGCCAGGCTGGTTTCGAACTCCTGACCTTAGGTGATCCACCTGCCTCTGCCTCCCAAAGTGCTGGGATTACAGGCATGAGCCACTGCACCTGGCCTGCTCCTGTGTTTTTGTAGAGGCTGGGGTAAGGGTGATTTGGCCTTTTTCTTTTTTGTTTTTGAGATAAGGTTTCACTCTTGTCCCCCAGGCTGGAGTGCGGTGGCACGATTTCGCCTCACTGCAACCTCCGTCTCCCGGGTTCAAGCAATTCTCCTGCCTCAGCCTCCTCAGTAGCTGGGATTACAGGCATGTGCCACCATGCCCGGCTAATTTTTGTATTTTTAGTAGAGATGGGGTTTCACGATGTTGGCCAGGCTGGTCTCGAACTCCTGACCTCAAGTGATCCGCCCCCCTCAGCCTCCCAAAGTGCTGGGATTACAAGCATGAGGATTTGGCCTTTTTCTTGGTGACTCAGCGTGGTTAGCATGAAGGCACATTAGGAAGGTGAGTCAGTGTGATGTGGTGCAGCCGCAGGACAGGAGAAGTTGCAGGGTAACTTCTCCTACACTTTCAGCCTCTCTGTTGTTGGGATTGTGTATCTCCAGATGCGCTGGCGCTGTGTCTGTTCATTCCCTGTCCCCCCTCCAGTGGTCCGAACGTGACATGGCACACGGTAGCTGCTCAGTAAACAGTGAGTATGTAAATCCTCCTGTAACTGCTCTCCACATGGGCTGCCACCTGCCACTGCTCTCTCCTGTGAGATTGTTTGACCCCAGTGGTGCTACCTTAGTACAAGCCAGAGAGACCCAAGCTCATTGCAACTGTGGCAAAACCACCACGATTGATTTAAGCCCCAGGCGTCTTTTAAAGAGCCGAGTGCACAGCTTTGCGCACGTGGTTTGTATCACGGTTGTTCTGACCTCTCCCATGACATCTTTCTTGCTAGAGGTGGCTGCTTGTTCTACGGAGCTGGAGAGGATAGAATTCTCCTTCTACATAGATGGGTATCACTGTGTGATGTTTTTATATGAAGTACCTGCAGTTTTTATTCAATTTCCATCTTTTTTTTTTTTTTTTTTTGAGACAGCCTTGCTCTGTCATCCAGGCTGGGTCTCGGCTCACTGCAACCTCCGCCTCCCTGGTTCAAACACTTCTTGTGCCTCAGCCTCCCAAGTAGCTGGGATTACAGGCGCCCACCACCACACCCAGCTAATTTTCATATTTTAGTAGAGACTGGGTTTTGTTATGTTGGCCAGGCTGGTTTCGAACTCCTGACCTCAGGTGATCCGCCTGCCTCAGCCTCCTGATGTGCTGGGATTACAGGTGTGAGCCACCGCGCCCAGCAATTTCCATCATTTTATAAAAGCTTTGCGGGAACCCTAGCAGGGCCTGGCATTGTGCAAGACACGGATATGGAGATCTGTGTAGATCCCGTATCTCTCTGGAATTTTGCATCCATTTAACAATGACAGCAGCCCATGCAGATGTGGAGCAGGAGGAAGTGAGCCTTTGAGCTTGCACAGCTCCCAGTAACTGGGATGACTACATTTGGTTGGTGCTCACCGCGTTCCCCAGTGCCCTACTCACAGCACCCCATTTAACCTTTGCAATATCCTGGTGAGGTGCTCACCAGGATTGCTCTCCCCTTCTACAGAGGCGGAAGCCTAGAGGGGGCCAGGAGAAGCTGAGCCAGAATCTGCCACATCAGTTTCGGCTGCAGCCCCTCCCTGTTGGAGTCTTGGCGACGCCCCTGTGGAGCGCCCACTGCCCTCACCTCTCGGTGTCTTTGCTGAACTGTCCTTTCCCCACGTCGTTGACGGCACAAAGACGGAACTGGTAGGAGCGTGCAGGAACCAGGCCCTTGACTGTCACTGAGGTAGCTTTGGGGTCCACGCTGGCCAGGAGTACAGTCCAGGGGGCATCTGCAGGGACAGTGAGTGGGGCAGAAGTGGGCATCTTGGGTGGGACGAGGCATGCTTCTTACTTCCCACTCCCAGCAGGGTCCAGCCTCATTGGGGCTGGCAAGAGACAGCCTCCCCAGCTTGGTGCAGGAGTGGCCCGCCATGCCATTTTTCTAGGTCCCATTAGCTCACACGACCCTGGGGAGGAGACGGTGGAGGGTTGCGGAGCAAAGTAAGGGCTCATGGGAACTGAGATGCATTCGTCTCCCCCACTACCCCCCACAATTGATGAGCTCTAGGCAAGCCGTGTTTAAAATGCCATTCAGGCTGGGTGTGGTGGCTCATGTCTGTAATCCCAGCACTTTGGGAGGCTGAGGCGGGCAGATCACCTGAGGTCAGGAGTTTGAGACCAGCCTGACCAATATGGTGAAACTCCATCTCTACTAAAAATACAAAACTAGCTGGGCATGGTGACGTATGCCTGTAATCCCAACTACTCGGGAGGCTGAGACAGGAGAACCACCTGAACCCGGGAGGCAGAGGTTGCAGTGAGCCGAGATGGCACCATTGCACTCCAGCCTGGGTGACAAGTGTGAAACTCCGTCTCAAAAATAAATAAATAAATAAATAAAAATAAATAAAATGCAATGCAAATTATGCCTGCTAATTTGACTTGGGGAATACATAAATAAATAAATAATAAATAAATACTGGCCATTTTCTTCGCAGCTTCTGCTGTGTCAGGCCCTGAGTTAAGCATCTCTTGTGCGTCATCTCTTTCAACTCTAACAGGGCCTGACAGGCAGATGCCCGTGTTTCCTTCAAAGATGGGAAAGCTGAGGCTGCCAGAGGGAAGGATCTGCTCAAAGGCCCAGAACTAGGAAGCAGGAGAGCTGGGACCCCAGCCCAGGGCTGACTCCTAAGTGCAAGCTTGGGCGGGAGGTGTTGGAGGTGACCACGGGAAGCTTACTGTTCTCCGACATCTCCAGGACGTAGCGGATCAGGGGGCTGTTGCCATCAAAGGGCTTGGTCCACGTCAGGTTGATGGCTCGTCTTTCCACGGTGCTGAGAGTGGCCACTGGGTGCTCGGGCGCGTGGGGCAGTTGCCTGGAGGAAAGAGACACGTGGTCAGGCATCCCTATGCTGTCTGCAGGCAGGTGACGGGGGCACTGTGGACACAGGTTTTGTAGGCCTTGTGCTTCCATGATACCTCATGCTCAGACATAAAATGTGGCCTTCGGGCCATCTACCTGGAGATTTTTCTCTCTGGAATCAGAGCCCTCCTGCTAAAGCCATCCTCACACCCCCCTGCTCTTGACGGGGGGCCTAACTGAGCTGACAGAAAGGCCTGGAAGGATTCTGGGGATATGTCCTGAGCAAAGCTGAACAGTTCAGGTCACACGTGGCCTGGGGATCTGACAAAAGGGACTCAGCTGGCTCTGAGCCTGCCAGTTGCTATTGCCTGGACCTCCTCTGTCGAGGCCTGGGAGGGCTGCCCTTACTTGACTCGCAGGTGGGCACTGCGAGAGTCGTTGCCTCCCGCTGAGATCACCCGGCAGGTGTATGTGCCGATGTCTCCCGACCACGTCTGTGAGATGTGCAGGGAGCCGTTTCTGTCCAGGCGGATACGAGGATTGCTCTCCATGCCCAGGGTGGCCCCGTCCTTCTCCCAGATGTACCTAAAAGTAAGAAGAACCCATAAATACAGAGGGAGAGGAGGGTGCCTCGGGAGTGGGCCTAGCCTGAAGCTTGTCCCGAGAAAATCGCTCCAAAGCTGGGCAGAGGACAATTGCAGGCAACAGCCGGGCAGGACACTGGGATCGGGGAGCAGGACCGTTGAAGGCCAAGCAGTCTGGAAGCCCATCGTTCCTGCAGGGAGGGTGCAGGAGAGCGGGAGAGCGAACGCATTCAGTCATTATTGGTCGTTACAGCTTCAGTTCAGGTTGGGTCAAAGCGTTGTTGCTTCTGGCCAGAAGCAATTGCAAAAGAGCCAGTGAAAGGTATTCTTCTGAAGAGGTTAAAATATTACAGCTGGAAAAAGGAATTCAAGTTTCCTCATAGACTACATTTCTGAATTAGTTTTATGAGGGGAATCATTATATCAAGGCATCAGTGTGACAAATTGACTTCAGTGTCCAAAAAATCACTTTAGCTTCGGTCAATCAATACAAATGGGGCCTGAGAAATTACACACGCATCAGTGCTTGACAATAAAAAATATCTTCTCTGAATTTGTTCTTGAGGGAATAGAACCACTGTCATTGTCATCAACATATAGGGAGTGCCAGCCCTGGGGGGCAGGATGCCACACAATGACCCCAGGCAAGGTTGGCCTTGGTTCTCAGTACACGTGTGAAGAACCCGGTGGTGGCTGAGATGCCTTGCAAATAGCCCCGTTCAACTGGGGTACAGGGTGGGGGCCTGAGCTGCTGACTCCCAGGACTATCTGGGTTTACAGAATGTCAGATAACTAGGGAGAGTGAATCTATAATATTTTTAACCGAAGTTTCAAAAGCAGAACCAGGCTGGGCGCATGGCTCATACCGGTAAACCCAGCACTTTGGGAGGCCGAGGTGGGTGGATCACCTGAGGTCAGGAGTTTGAGACCAGTCTGGCCAACATGGCAAAACCCTGTCTCTACTAAAAATACAGAAATTTGCCGGGCATGGTGTCCAGTGCCTGTAATCCCAGCTACTCTTGAGGCTGAGGCAGGAGAATCACTTGAACCCTGGAAGTGGAGGTTGCAGGGAGCCGAGAAGGTGCCACTGCGCTCCAGCCTGGGCGACACAGCAAAACTCTGTCTCAAAAACACTCAAAAAGCCCCCCCAAAAAACAGAAGCAGAATCAACAGAAAAGTAAAAAGTACAGGTAAGAAAAAAAAAAGGAAAAGAAAAAGAAAACTCAAAAGTTTTCTGATAATAGGGAGCCATGATTAACATGGCTGTGTGTGCGTATCTTCCAGACCCTTCTTCCCTGCCCGGACAGGCAGTGCACTACAGTACTGCTACCTTCAGGAGTCAGACTCTCAGGCCAAATGCTGACTTTGCTACTTTCCAGCTTTGTGATCTTGGGTGAGCTAATTTATTAATGAATTTATTTATTTTAGACAGAGTCTGGCTCTGTCGCCCAGGCTGGAGTGCCATGGTGCAGTCTTGACTCACTACAACCTCCACCTCCCAGGTTCAAGTGATTCTCCTGCCTCAGCCTCCTGAGTTGCTAGGACTACAGGTGAGCACAACCACGCCTGACTAATTTTGTATTTTTAGTAGAGATGGGGTTTCACCACGTTGGCCAGGCTGGTCTCTAACTCCTGACCTCAAGTGATTCACCTGTCTCAGCCTCCCAAAGTGCTGGGATTACAGGTGTGAGCCACCGCGCCTGGCCTTGGGTGAGTTTATTTAACCTTGCTGGGCCTCAGCTTCCTCACCTGTAATATGAGGAAACTAACACCACCCACCTCATAGCACTGCTGTGAGGATTGTGCGAGCTGATATAAAATACAGTAGTTGCCTGAACCAAGGCCAGTGGTCAGTAAAAGTTAGCCATTGTTATATATTTTAAATGATACAGTATATTTACATGAATGGTATACAGCAATCTATTCAGCCATCCTGTTTTTATATTTTATTTTGAGACAGAATCTCACTCTGTCACCCAGGCTGGAGTGCAGTGGTGCGATCTTGGCTCACTGCAACCTCTGCCTCCCAGGCTCAAGCGATTCTCCTGCCTCAGCCTCCCGGGTAGCTGGGATTACAGGCCTGCACCACCACGCTGGGCTATTTTTTTTTTTTTTTTTTTTTTTTTTTTGTATTTTTAGTAGAGACAGGGTTTTGCCATGTTGGCCAGGCTGGTCTCGAACTCCTGACCTCAGGTGATCTGCCTGCCTCTGCCTCCCAAAGTGGTGGGATTACAGGCTTGAGCCACCACGCCTGGCCAGTCATCCTGTTTTTAAAGCTGCTTTTTGACTCAATAAAAATATCATAAACTCTTTTTGATGTGACATTTCCACACCATGATTTTTTACTGGATGCACGATGTTTCAGTACAGCTGTTTTGTAATTTAACCGATCCCATAATGTTGGACATCCAGTTTAGCTCCTTGTTTTCTAATATTATAGTTAAAGCTGTGGTCCTTATGGCAGAATGTTTACAACCATTCCAAATCACTTCCTCAAGGACAAATTCTCAGCAGTGAAATTGTTGAGTTAATTTTTAAGTCTTTTAATACCTTTTAATACCAACAACAGTAATCACCTTCAATTCATCCCTTTATTTAGAAAGGATTTGCCAGCACTCACAGGATGGGCAGAATTTTACTTCAAAGCAAATTTAGTTGCAGAGAGTAATTCCCATGTAAGAAATAGCCTATTGGGGCCGGGTGCGGTGGCTCATGCCTGTAATCCCAGCACTTTGGGAGGCCGAGGCTGGTGGATCACAAGGTCAGGAGATTGAGACCATCCTGCTAACGTGGTGAAACCCCGTCTCTACTAAAAATATAAAAAATTAGCCGGGCATGGTGGCGGGAGCCTGTAGTCCCAGCTACTCGGGAGGCTGAGGCAGGAGAATGGCGTGAACCCGGGAGGCAGAGCTTGCAGTGAGCCGAGGTCGCGCCACTGCACTCCAGCCTGGGCGACAGAGCAAGACTCTGTCTCATAAAAAAAAAAAAAAAAAAAAAAAAGAAAAAGAAAAAAAAAAGAAATACCCTATGGCAAGCAGACATTCTTTGCTTCAGAATGTGGTGCTTTATGAAGCAGAGACCACTGCCTGTGAAGTATTTGTGCCAAAACAATTGAACATGAATCTAAATAGCAGTTACTGAAATTGAATTATAAATACAGAGGATAGAAGAACAGGTTAACAACACTGTGAGAAAGGAGCCAGGCAAATCCAGAATGTTGAATATTCCATAGCAGGATCAACAAACTATAGCCTGCTGCCTGTCTGTGTAAATAAAGTTTTATTAGAACACAGACATGCCCATCTGTTTACATAGTGCCTGTTTACATATGGCTGCTTTAGCATTATAAACAGAGTTGAGTAGTCATGATAAGACCATATGGCTCTCCTAAAGCCTAAAATGTTTACTTTTTGGTCCTTTACAGCAAAGATTGCTGACCTCTGTCTTCTAGAACCTGGTTTCTCCAACAAATCAATTACAAAACAAAAACAAAGATAAAAATAAAAAAGAAGTCTTTTCAACAAACAGTGCTAGAAAACCTTGACATCCACATGCAAAAAAAAAAAAAAAAAAAAAAAGTCTAGACACAGATCTTACACCCTTTACAAAAATTAACTCAAATTGGATCCCAGAGCTAAATGTAAAATGCAAAGCTATAAAACTCCTAGAAGATAATACAGGAGAACATCTAGATGACCTTGGGTTTGGCAATGACTTTTTAAATACGATACCCAAGGCACAATCCATGAAAGACAGAACAGATAAGCTGGATTTCATTAAATTAAACATTGCTGCTCTTTGATAGACACTTTCAAGAGAATAAAAAGAGAAGCCACACACTAGAAGAAAATATTTGTAAATGATATCTCTGATAAAGCACCGCTATCCAAAATCTACAAAGAACTCTTAAAACTCAGCAATAAGAAAACAATCTGATTAAAAAATAGTCACTGACAGATGCCTCACCAAAGAAGGTACACAGAAGACCAATAGGCAAATGAAAAGATGCTGTACATCATATGTCATTAGGGAAATGCAAATTAAAACAATAATGAGATATCACAGCACAGCTATTAGAATGACCAAAATCCCTCTGGGCGCTGTGGCTCACGCCTGTAATCCTAGCACTTTGGGAGGCTGAGCTAATTTTTTTGTATTTTTAGTAGAGATGGGGTTTCACCATGTTGGCCAGGATGGTCTCCATCTCCTGACTTCACGATCCACCCGCCTCGGCCTCTCAAAGTGCTGGGATTACAGGCGTGAGCCACGGTGCCTGGCCAGAAGTGTTTTTTCTAGAACTGTTTTGGAGGTTTTCATGCTGGAAACCTGCACCTGCCCAGGCCCTCACCCCTGCACCTGGCTCTGCTCTGAGGATGCGTTACTCAGGGTTCAGCGGCACCACTTTAGTCTGATCTGGTTGTTGAGATCCTTTCTATTAGGTTGGTGCAAAAGTAATTGCAGTTTTGACCATTCCTTTCAAAGGCAAAAACTGCAGTTACGTTTGCACCCACCTAATAGTCTGCTTAGGGAACCCTGCTGTGTTTTGCAGATAGAACAGGGTTTTCAATTTTGGTGACACATTAGAATCACCTGGGGAGCTTTTTAAAATTGCTGAGGTATGGGTCCCACCCCATCCCCAAGATCTACCTCAAGACGGAGGGTAGAAGGGATGCCCCTGTCCCCCCAGTCCAAGGAAGACAGACTGGGGTGGGAACTGCTGGGGTGGCCTTGGGCATAGACTTTGCCAATTTTGGGGGGGATAAAGGGATGATTCTGCTCCCCACGCCCCATCTTGAGAAGATGGTCCTTGATGGTTAATTCCGTTTAAGGGGAGGACCCCTCTTCGGTAACCTGGTACAGGGATTTCTGACCTGTAGGTCACTGGAAGGGCCTACAGAGTGGGTCTGCTGGTTACTTTGCAAGAGACCCCCGAATGCCGTTATGCATCAGTAATTGTCTAGAAAATGAATACAATGTATGTCTTTCTTGAATAAGTTGACACTTTCATAAGTAAGTCATCTTTATAAAGATGACATTTTTATAAATAAAATCTGATTTAAAGCATACTAAATTTCAGAATTTCCCTATTAATGAATGCTAAAAGTATAGCTACTACATAATGAATGGGCCCGAGATACACAGCAGTATTCTATGTGGGTTCTCTCCCAGGACCTTTTTTACAGTTGGTATGTTAATTTTTTAAGAAAAATCTGTTAAACCCAGAAATAAGCATATTCTGGAATCTCTGTCAACAATCTTCTATTAATACATCTACGTACATTTTTGCATTTGTGCTAGCGTCACGTGATGACTGCCTTAAGTGGTCAACACTTCATGAGGTGTTTCTCAAACTGGGGCCGCCGATGTGTTCTCTGAGAATCCGTATTGGCCAAAAGCCCGGAGCCACTTGTACCAACCTGGACTCCCGGAGTCTCATTTGGTGTGGCCGTACAGACTGTCATAGGCCCAGTGGCCACCAGATGGCGCCCCAGGACGCAGCTGCCTCCGGCATGAGGCGGAGGCCATTTCTCCCAGTGCAGGAGCGCCGGCCCCTTCCCGCCTCGATGCCAGTTGCTTTGACAGTGATATTGCTCATAAAATAGAGAAGCAACACGCAGGGAATATTTATTTCTAAGGAAGCAGTTGCATTTCCCTCAGCATTCTGGAGCTCAAGGAAGAGAAGGCAGGGACGATCTCCTCCTGGTTTTAGCTTCCAAAGCCTTGGGGGTGGGGGTAGGGTTTGGTTCAGGTGCTTGGGAGGGGTCCTGGCTTTTATACCTTTCTTGGCTGCTTCCACCTAGCCGTTTTAGTGGCTTCCACAGCGGGACTGAGTTACCTGGAAGCCAAGTCCCTTGCCAAGGTCCCGGCTTGGCCATGGAAGATGGTGAGGTGACCTCGGTTTGGAGGCTCAGTTTCCCACATGTGCTTCTCTTGCAGGGACCCCCAGGGATCATCTCCTGCCCCACCCCTACAGCTGATCCCATATCTGCCTGCCCAGAACCCTCTGCTGCCCATTCAGAGGCCAGAGGGCCAAAGACTTAGGGTGGGCTGGGGGACACTAGCAGTGGCGTCCAGGGCCAGAGAGAGCAGCTCCTTCCCTTCCATGCTCACCAACCCACAAGCCTCTTCCTTTCCCTTCCCTCACCCCCTCCTCCATTCCTCTTACTTCATCTTTCTGCACCCCTTCCTCTTTTCCTCCCACCTTGGAAACTGGCTGAACTCAATTCAGGGTAGCTCAGTTCCTGGTTGTTTATTTCATATCCCCTACCTCTCAGCCCTGCACTCAGCTCTGGAAATGCCACTGCCCAGCAGAAGGAGTGGCTATACAGCTGTTACCTCCCTGGTGTGGACACTCGCCCAGCTACAAGCTATTGCCAGAGGCTCCCCCTCCCCTCTTGCCTGGAGTCAACAGCAGAGCCAGTACCTGATGGTCACTCGGGGGTCGTGGGTCACTCCGCACACCATGGATGCCTGGGTGCCCTTGATGACACTCTGATCCTGGGGGGGCTTGGTGATGCGGGTCCGAGCTGAAAGATACAGCGGAGACAGCATGGTGAGAAGGGGTGTGGGGGCCGTGTGGCTGGACTCTGGGTGGATGAAGGCAGACTAGGTACCATATGAAAGTCCCCAAATGGTTAAAAAGAACAATGAGCTCCCTGGTACTTTAATTCTCGGAAGCTACATCATAGTGGGGGCTCATTAAATTTTGCTCTCACAAACCATGTATGGGATGGAGAGAGCACACTCTAAGGATGATCAGGACCATATTTTCAGCATATCAGTGGTCCAGCCAGGGTAAAAATAGGGTTTTCTGATTTCCAGTCTAGTGCTTCATGCACCAGGGCCCCTGGGCTCAGCCCAGACAAGTGGCCCACAGGTATGCTGGGTGTGGATCCAAAGTTGGAAGTGGCTTGAGAAGCTCTCTTACAGCAGGGGTCAGCTAACTACAGGCTGGGGGCCAAATCCGGTAGGTGGCCTTTTTGGCTAAATAAACCCTTACTGGAACACAGCCACGCCCATTGGATGACGTACGGTCTGTGGCTGCTTTCTAGATAAAACGGAAGCTAGTTGAGTCATTGTGACAGAGACCGTCTGGCCCACACAGTTTAAAATATTTATGATCTGGCCCTTTCTTGACAAGATTTGCCAATTTCTGCCCTAAAATATATGAAGGCAACTCTCCTATAACCTCAATGTTCTCTCAGGTCGGCCAAGCACAGCATCACTGGCAGAATCTTCCTAGTCCCTGGCTTCTGAACCACTTTGTCACTGTCCCTCTGATGAGAAAGGCCCTGACTGGGACAGCCACTGGGGTTGGAGACGCTGGTGGTGTGAGCCTGTGCCCCGTAGCTGTCCTGAGTCCTCAGCACCTGCAGGGATGTACACACACACACACACACACAAATGTATAAAGCCCTGTGGCTCTGCACACTCACCCCAAACGACTAGGTCTGCTGAGGCCTCGTCGACCCCCCGAGAGTTGGTGGCCAGGCAGGTGTAGGTCCCCGCATCGGAGATGTGTGTGGGGCTGATGAGGAGGCTGCCCGACTCCAGGGGCGTGAAGCGAGGCAGCTGCACGGAGCCACTGGCCAAGATGCGCTCCCCTAAGGGCAAAACAGGGTGGGGGTCAGCCTGTAGCCCCCAAGGGCACAACCTGCCCTTCCCCGGCCACTCCAGGGCAGCGTGGTCCCCCCACAGGCCCCTGGCTCTGGAAGTGCTGGAAGGAATGAGGACAGATGGTGGTGGGGCTGGGGTGGGGGCTGAGAGACCTGGAGAGCTTTCTGGCTTAGGGACGGACACGAGGGCACGGGGTCTCAGAGCGGGCAGCCTAGAGCCCAGGTCCCCTGATGCTCCTGTGCCCGCCACACCGCGTGCCCTTCAACAGAGAAGGGGGCGCAGTTTCCTGATGACGGTGAGCAGCAGCCCGGCACAGCCCTCACAGGCAGCTGGCACCTGGGTGGGGGGGTTGGGGGGGACAGCTCTGACAAGGTGACGACGGGCATCCTGCGGCAGGATGCTTCTGGAGAGAGTCACCTTCAAGGGAAGTGACGGGAGCCGCCTGGAGTGGGGGTGGGGTAGAGAGGGACATGGTGTCCCCAGCAGCAGCCCTGGTCAGGACAGACCTCCTTCTGCAGGGGGACCCAGGGAGCCTGGGGCCCAGCCTGGGAGGGTCCTGGCCAGAGAAAGGGGGAGAAAGAGAGTGGAAGTGCACCTGTAAGAGTGAGCCTGGGAATGCAGGTCTTTGTGACTATGTCTATTTTAAAGAACCCCCCACCCCTGTACGGAAGGGAATCTCCATGTGTGCATCCGGGGGTCGCATGGCCGTTTGTACATGCGTGCAGGCACAGTGAACTGAGTGTGCTGGGTGGGTGTGTTTATTTCCATGTGTAAGCACGTGCCTAGGTTAGGTGTGCTCCTATTATCCCCACAAATGTTTATTGAGTACCTACCGTGTGCCAGACTCTGTTCTAGGTCCTGGGAGATGGCAGTGGACAAAACTGATGCCCCTGACTTTGTGGGGAGACAGGCCATGAGCTAGGTGAATAAGCCGATGACCGAGTGCATGAGAAGGAGGGGAGTGAAGGAGGTAGGGCTGGAGGGGAGGGCTGGGGGCTGGGGCAGGGTGAGTCCTTGGAGGAGGCACCTCTGAACTGGGGCTTGCCGGTGTGAAGGAGCAACTGTGTTTGTACGTGTGTGTGCACATGTGTATGTACATGTGTGTGCATATGTTCGTGTACATGTGTATGCATACGTGTGTGCATGTATGTGCGTGCATGTGTGTGCACATGTGTATGTGTGTGTGTGTGTGTGTGTGCATGGGGAGAGTTGTGAAGGTGAATGTGCACACACAGAGGTGAAGAGGAAGTACACAGGGCAGATGGACTTAGGGAGGTGGCTTCGGCTTTGCTGGCTCGGCCATCTGGAGCCCTCTGAGCTGCCTGGGGTAGGAGACTGGCAGCAGCCACCACCAGAATAATATTAATCATCAAGCACCTATTGTTTCCTGGGCTTCCGGCCTCCCAGGCACAATGCAGGACCCTCACATGCACGCTATAGTCTAGTCTTCACATCACCCTGGGGTATATATATATTATTGTCACCAGTTTACAGATGGGGAACCTGAGGCTCAGAGTTAGTAACTCACCAAGGTGGCAGGTCTTGGAAGATGAAGAGCTGGACCTTGAGCCTGGCAAGGCTGGGATGTGAGGGATGCTCTTTTTTTTTTTTTTTTGAGACGGAGTCTCGCGTCTCGCTCTGTCTCCCAGGCTGGAGTGCAGTGGCGCAATCTCGGCTCACTGCAAGCTCCACCTCCCAGGTTCAAGCGATTCTCCTATCTCAGCGCCTTCCCCGAGTAGCTGGGATTACAGGCACCTGCCACCATGCCCAGCTAATTTTGGTATTTTTAGTAGAGACCGGGTTTCACCACTTTGGGCCAGGCTGGTCTTGAATTCCTGACCTCAGGGTGATCTGTCTACCTTGGCCTCCTAAGATGCTGGGATTACAGGCATGAGCCACCGCGCCCGGCCGAGAGATGCTCTCTTGGGCTGTACAGTGTATGACCTTCACAAATGTGCATGGGGAACCCAATCTGGCTGGCTGCAGAGCCTAGTTCTGAAGACGCTCCTAGGCTATCACACAGCCACACTCTCTGAAGGTCTGTCCCATCTACCTTTCTGCCAAGTGATAGCTGGTCGGGGCGCCCCCGAGGTCTCACATGCTAGCACCACTGACATGCCGTCGATCACCGTGCTGTCCAGAGGGCCTCTGGTGATGTTAGGGGCGATGCCTGCAAACAGAGAAGTGGGCCTTTTAGCCACACCCTGGGAGAGGTCCCCCAAGCCAGAGGGCCAGGGGCCTCCAAGCCCACCGAGGGCCAGGCCCTCATCCTCCCCCTGCCATGGTGAGGGGCCCTCCACTAGGAAGGATGTAGGCATCTTCATGGGGCCCCAGTGTTGGGAAGAAGCCCGGAGGGGCCATGAGGACTCCCCTATGCCACCTGCCCTGTGGAAGGACCCAGGTGACACCAGTCCCCACCCTGCTTGGATTCTCAGGCCTGCATTTGGGAAAAACTGCAGACCCCAGAAGGCAGCTCACATCCTCCCTGATGAGGTTATTGGGGTTCACAAGCCAAAAGTGAAAGGAAGGCTCTGGCTTCTGAAAAGAAAAACAGCCACAGCCAAGAGGGGGACTTCTGCCACTTTCTAAGTGGCCCTGCCCCAGGAGCTCCATTCGGCCATGGCCACCGTTTAGGCCTCCTGGCTCTGTGTTCTCCTTGCCTCATCCCAGCCCCCAAGGAAGGAGCTCGCCAGATGAGCGTGGGAACAGAGCTAAGTTCACCTGTGCTTGGAAGCCAGAAGCAAGACGGCAGCCCCTTGGTAGCCACCCTTGGGGCACACCCAAAAGCTCTTTGCCCCACAGCTGCCCTGCCTGGGGCCTCTGTGGGTCTGGGTGATGAACACTGTGGAGCTCAAGGAGACCCCTGAACATCCCCGTGCTTCTTGAGGAGCCCACCAGTGCTTTGCATTTACACAGACCTTTGAGCTTATGGGCCACTCACAGTATCATCTTTTTTTCTTTTGTTTTTTTGAGACAGGGCCTCACTCTGTCACCCAGGCTGGAGTGCAGTGGTGCCATCTTGGCTCACTGCAACCTCTGCCTCCTGGGCTTGTGTGATCCTCCCACTTCAGCATCCCTAGTAGCTGGGAGTATAGGTGTGTGCCACCATGCCCGGCTAATTTTTTGTATTTTTGGTAGACAAGGTTTTGCCATGTTGCTCAGGCTGGTCTCAAACTCCTGGGCTCAAGTGATCCACCCCCCTCAACCTCCCAAAGTGCTGGGATTACTGGTGTGAGCCACTGCGCCCGGCCCACAGTATCACCTTTGATTGCTAAAACAGCTCTGGGAAGCGGCCAGGGCAACTATGACAACCCCTGACAGAGACTCCAAGGGCAGAAAGGGATTTGCAAGCAGGAGAACTAAGAGAAAAGCACCAGTTCTCTTCTTTGGAAACATGAGCAGGTCCTCTGGAAGGGGTCACTCCAGCCCTGCCTGGGAACCCAGGGACAGTTGAAATGCCAGAGCTGGTACCCGTGGTTGTTTTCATAGCTCCTTTTCTCAAAAAGCCGTGAACCCAACCTGGGCCCCAGGATGTTGGAGAGAATTTCTAGGGACCGGAGATTTCCTCCAGGGCCCTGGACTCAGGGCTCCAGAGGCAGCAGTGGTAACTGGCTGTGCCCCTAGGCTGCTGGGCAGCAGGCGGCCTTTGGGGATCCCATCTGCATAATGGAGCGTGCTGTGCACAAGAGGCCCTTCGGAAGACCTTGGAAGAAAGCTGCGTCCTGGGAAGAGGGGCTCATGGGCAGCACAAAGGAGGGCCCAACTTACTGGTGACAGCCAGGTAGGTGGAAGTTTGCACCTCGCCGGCTGCATTGCGGGCGAAGCACTGGAACATGCCGGTGTCATCAGGCACCAAGCCGCTGATCTGCAGGCCTCCATCGCCGCGCTGCCGGAAGCGGGCCAGCTTCTCCATCTCCACCATGGCTGCGTCCTTGTACCAGGTGATGGAGGGCGGCGGAACACCTGTGGGCAAGACGTGGGCCCACCGTCAACCTGCCTCCTGCCTCCTCTCTGCCTAGGAGGAGTGCTTGGGTGGAGGCCGGGCCCAGAAATCTTCGAGGGGGTCCCTGGTGAATCTTGGTGTCTAGAACCTTCTCAGAGGTGCCACTTTGGGTCTAGGGAGAGGAGGAAGATGCTCTTTGGGTGGCAATTCTCAAAGTCTTTGGGATAGAGTAAAGATCCTGGAATCAGTTTAGCATGGAAATGCTGGATTGGACAAACTAATGTATTTATTCTATTTTTTATTTCTATTTGTGTAGAGATGGGGTCTTGCTAGGTTTCCCAGGTTGGTCTAGAACTCTTGGTTTCAAGCGTTCCTCCCACCTCAGGCTCCCAAAGTGCTGGGATGACAGGTGTGAGCCACTGCACCTGGCTGAATTTCTTATTTTTTATTGCAATACTTAGCAGACACGTATGTGTGCTCTGGGAACCTCCAAGTGGGGGATGCTTTCCCAAATGCATGGTGCCCTGTGTCAAAGAGCACGTAGAGGGTCCAGTGTTCCTTAGGGGGCACTTGGAAGCCCCCCATACCGGCTTTGCACATGGAGGTGAATGGAGGAGGCTCCTCTCCCCACTCTCAGCCTGGCACATTGTTTTCATAAGTTCCCCCAGCCGGGCTGGGCGTGGTGGCTCACGCCTGTAATCCCAGCACTTTGGGAGGCTGAGGCGGATGGATCACCTGAGCTCAGGAGTTTGAGACCAACCTGACCAACATGGTGAAACCCTGTCTCTACTAAAAATACAAAAATTATCCTGGTGTGCTGGTGCATGCCTGTAATCCCAGCTACCTGGGAGGCTGAGGCAGGAGAATCGCTTGTACCTGGGAGGCAGAGGTTGCAGTGAGCCAAGATTGTGCCACTGCACTCCACCCTGGGTGACAGAGTGAGACTCTGTCTCAAAAAAAAAAAAAAAAAAAGACTTCCCCAGAAGAGTTGGCCACGCCTTATTCCAAGGAGCACCCCACGGCCCTGTCCCCACTAAGCCTGCTTGCCTTCCCTTCCCGGCACCCTCTGATCCTGACAGCCTGTGATGCCACATTTCATCCAATCCACCATGCGCTCTCTTTCCCATGGTCACCACTCCGAGATCAGGATGTGTCTTATAATCGACAGCATGTCATAATTTAATAGGCTGCCTTTTTTCTTTCTTAGTGGTCCATAAAATAATGGGGCATCTTACAACCCATGGCATTTTAAGTGAGATGAAATAAGGTATCTTTATTTGTTTATCAGCTTGCCCATCTCCCTCCCAAGAATGTTACGTTCTACACGAGCAGGGATCTGGCTTTTTGGTTTGTTCTGTATCTCCCCACTCCTGAGGACGCCATCAGCACACGGTAAGCCCTCAAAAAATATTTGCCGCCTGAATGGATGGATCTTTGCCTTCCCCTTGTGGAGTCTCAGAAGGGAAGTCATTACTCATCCTTTCCAGCACAATCCTCACTCCTGCAGAGACACATTTTGCCCCTTTGCTCAGCGTGTCCCACTGTGCACGCTCTTCTCTCTTTATCATCCCGGATTTCACCCTGGCTGTGGGCTGTCTTTTGGCAGAACTGAATCAGAAGGAAGGACAGTGGGGAAGGGGAAAGTAGAAATTCTCCAGGAACTCTTTCAAGGGGGGTTAAGTAGGAATAGCGGAGGGAGCTGGCAGAGGAGATGGAGCAAAATGGCCCAGGAAGCAGGCCGAGCTTATAAGACACATCTCAGGTGAGATGCGCCCAGGGGCTGCTGGTTCTGGCATTACGGTAATTTGTCATTGTCTACAGCTCTCAAATTTTGGGCAATTTGGGTCTGTCACCTGTCCTGAAATTGCTGTAAGTTGGGTTCATTTGTAACCCTCAAGTTATGGTACCGTAAAGGTTGATTTCCAGCCTGAGATTATGGTAATTTGGCCTGTTTGTTTCCTGGGGTGCCTGCTCAGACAGCCAGACAGACTCTCTGCCTAGTGACATGGTCTCGAGAAGAAGCTGGAATTTAGAAACGTCCATGACAAGGACGAGAGAGGCTGAAGATCTGGGGTCTTTGTCCTCCTCCATCGGTGCCACCTCATTACCTTTGGCCTGACAGGGGATGTCCACCACTTTCTCCATCTCTGCAGTGATGTGTCTTTCTGGCTCCTTGACAAACTGAGGCGGTTCTGTAGGAGGAAGGACCAGGGGAGGGGATCAGAGTGATGCTCGCTTTGATCCAGCCACTGTGGGGGGTCACCCTTAAGGAGGACCTTTGCCGTGCTGCCCCTACCCCTCAGGGGAGCCCTAGCAGCCCCGCCCTGTCTCACCCAGCACTGAGAGGTAGGCGCCCCGGACGACAGAGGGGACGCTGCTGCTGCGCAGGACAGCCTCACACTCATAGTAGCCGGCGTCGCTGCCAGTGGGGTTGGGGATGGTGAGCCGGCGGTTGTGGTCACTGATGCCGCCTGACAGCAACACCCCGTCCTTCTTCCAAATGATATGTAGCTTGATCAGGGGCCTGCAGAGGGCAAGGGAAGGCCAGTGTTCAGCCATGAGGACTCCCAGAGGCCCGAGAGGCAGGGTGGGGGGTGGTAAGGAGTGTGAGCTTGGGAACCAGGCTGCCTGGGTTTGCCACCTTCCTGCCACTTTGTAGATGCAAGATCTTGGGCAAGTTCCCACAGGGCTCTGGGTCTCAGTTTCCTCTTCTGTAAAGTGGGTGCATCTGTGCCTGCCCAGGGTTGTAGCCAAGATGAATGCATTAGTGCCAGTGAAGTGCTTGGAACAGGGCCTGCTGATGGACTTGGAACTCAGGGCTTGGCAGCTCAGGCAAAGCAGGAAAGCAGCCTGACTTGCAGGTCTTTTCTCTGGTCTTCCCTGTGTGCTGTGCCCCATCTGACCACAAATCAGTGACACGGAGGAGACGAGGGTAAGAGCAAGTGACAGACAGAAACATGAAATACCCAGAGTTTGAAAAGGGGAAATAAGGGCAGACAAGACAGACAGACAGACAGACAGACAGACGGGCAGACAGACAGAAAAACCCACCCCCCAACTGCAAGAGAGGAGCAAGGGTGTGAGTCTGGCCTGGCTTTCCACCATCACCAACCCCTGCACCCCCAAGCCCCCGAGACTTGGGTCTGTCCAGGCACTTCTGTTTAGCACCTGCTGGGTCCCTGAGGACGGGTCTCCCAAAGTGGGCCCCTGCTAGTGACATGGGGGTATTCAGAAGGGCCCCGTGGAAACGGAGTTCTGTGGCCACATAACGTCTGGGAAACAGTGGCTTGAGTGACAGTAGCTCCAGTGATGCTGGGCAGTTTCTTCACTGAGGGGCTTCTCAGGGCTTTCACTGTGCAGTTGCACCCTGGTGGCCTGGCCCATGTCCTGGAGTTTGGATGTGTGTCCTCTCATGTGGAAGTGTCTCATGTGGAAATGTGATCCACAATGCTTGGTGTTACCCACTTGGTGATGGAGTGAGCTCTCACTCTGTTAGTTCATGTGACAGCTGGTTGTTTAAAAGAGCCTAGCTCCTCCTCCCCTCTCTCTTGTTCCTTCTCTTGCCATAAGACACGCTGGCTCCCCTTTCTCCTTCTGCCATGATTGGAAGCTTCCTGAGGCCTCCCCAGAAGCAGATGCTGGTGCCATGTTTCTTGTACAGCCAGCAGAGCTGTGAGCCAAATAAACCTCTTTTCTTTGTAAATTACCATGTCTCAGGTGTTCCTTTATAGCAATGCAAACGGGCTAATACGCCATGCCTGTGAGAAACTTGGGATTGGAGGAGCGTACTTTTAGAAATGCTGCCAAAAATAATATCAACAACAAAAAAGGCTGGACACGGTGGCTCACATCTGTAATCCCAGCACTTTAGGGGGCTGAGGCAGGAGGATCACTTCAGCCTAGGAGTTTGAGACCGGCCTGGGCAACATAGTGAGACCCTATCTTAAAAAAAAAAAATGCTGCTACAGGACATGCTCTCCCTCTCCAGGAAGGTTCAGGTCAAGGGGACCTCGGGGGGATCATCAGTCTAACCCCCTGCCCATCCCATGGGTTTAACTTCATAGTGCACTTAGGAAGGGTCAGGTCAGGCTGGGTCAGCACGCTGCCTATGCACCTTCTGCTGGGGTTGGTGCTCAGATCATTTCCATTTTACAGATGTGGAGACTGAGGCCCAGAGGGCGGCAGTGAGTACAGGCTTGGGGGAGAGGGGGCAGTGCATTTCAACTCAGCTATCATCCAGCTGGGTGACGTTGGGCAGGCCGCTTGCCCTCTCTGGGCTCTGAAGTGGTGACACCTATGCCATACAGTTGTTTTGGGAGAAAGGAGGTCTTGTGGGAAGGCGCTTAGCATGGCAGAGAGCATGGAAGGCACTTAGCTGCACGTAATGAGGCTCAGGGGTTGCATAATTGTCTCCTGTGCGGGAGAGGTGAGGGCCGCACATGGCTGGGAAGGGCCCTGGTAGCTCCTGACCCCTGATCTGCCCTCCTACAAAGCCCATACTCTTTTTTTTTTTTTTTTTTTTTTTTTTTTGAGATGGAGTTTCACTCTTATTGACCAGGCTGGAGTGCAGTGGTGCAATCTCGGCTCACTGCAACCTCCGCCTCCTGGGTTCAAACGGTTCTCCTGCCTCAGCCTCCAGAGTAGCTGGGATTACAGGCATGTGCCACCACGCCTGGCTAATTTTTGTATTTTCAGTAGAGACGGGGTTTCTCCATGTTGGTCAGGCTGGTCTTGAACTCCTGACCTCAGGTGATCCGCCCGCCTCAGCCTCCCGAAGTGCCGGGATTACAGGTATGAGCCATCGCGCCCGAAGCCGTACTCTTAACCACCATGTGAATTGTTTCCCATACACACTTCCCTCCTGCACACCCCTGCAAGCAAGAGGGCTCGCTTTGAGAGGCCACCTGCTCCCTCTGGGCTCCTCCAAGGGTTAGAAGTGAGTCCACCCTCCCTCCAGTCCCGTACGTCCCAGGCTGACATCCCCTTCCTTGTAACTTCCATCCAGGGCCTGGTTTTCTCTTCTTGGGCTACAGAGAACAAGCCAGCCCTGGTTGCACACAGCAACCCTCTGACAATAGCCAGCGGGTCTCCCTGCATCCCTCCTCCTCCATCCTGGATCCTCAGGTGATGTGGCTTCTGGCTACTCTCCCTGGAGCCCGCAGTTTGGGAGCAGCAGCTGGAGTTAGGGGTGCAGGAGCGAGGGAAGAGGCACTACCCACCTGGCATTGGCCACACACTCCAAGATAACCTCCGAGGTCCCGGCCACCACGCTGGTGTTTTTAGGTGGGATGATGATGGTGGGTGCGATGGGGTCTGCAGGCCCCCCTACATCTGGGGAGAGATCAGATGTTAGCTGGGGACAGAGGTTAGAAATCCTATCCCTGCCCAGCCTCATTAGAGGCTGATGCCCTGGGAGGGCTTTGTCCTCACTGAGTGGAGCAGGTGGCCATGGGGGCAGCCCCAGAGCAGACCTCCAGACACTGACCCCAGGGACTACCTGATCCCTCCACTTCCTCTCTTGATGAGTCACCACACCAGGGTCCAAGGAGAGACATCACTGACCTTGACAGCCTTCCTCACTCCTCCTGTAAAGCAGCTACACCCTCTTCTCCCCACCACCACCCTGTCCTGTTCCATTCCCTTCAAATCCTTCCCTCTGCCTGGGTTGACCTTGTTGGTTTAGTCTGCATCTGCATTGTCCACGTCCTCCACCAGAATGCAAACTCTCTGTACTAGGTCAAACAGAGTCACCGGCCCCCTCCCCCAACACACCTCCCGCCAATTCATGCTCATCCAGCACCTGTAAATGTGACCTTATTTGCATATAGGATCATTACAGGTGTAATTAGTTAAGGTGAGGTCATACTGGATCAGAGTGGGCTCAAGATCCAATACGACTGGCGTCCTTGTAAGAAGAGGGAAATTGAGACACAGATGCACAGGCCGGAAGCCTCTGTGAAGACAGAGGCAGAGTGAAGGGATGTGGCCACAAGCCAAGGAATGCCAAGCATTGCTGGCCACAGCCGGAAGCCAGGACGGGGCAAGAAATGAGACTCCCCTAGAATCTTCAGAGAAGTATAGCCTTGCTGACACCTTGATTTTCAGACTTCTGGCCTCCAGAACTGTGAGAGGCTCAATTTCTTTTGTGAGCCACTCAGCTGGTAGTACTTTGTTAAGCAGGCCATGAGAGACTAAAATTCTCCCTGACCGGGAACCTCATGGGTCTTTGCTGTGGACTGAGCTGTGTCCCCCCACCCATTCATATGTTGAGCCTTAACCCCCAATGTGATGGCATTTGGAGGGGTCCCTTGGGAGGTGATTAGGATTAGATGAGGCCACAAGGGCCAGGCCTCATGAGGGCCAATGAGGGTCCCAAGGAAAAAGAAAAATGTTCTCTTAACATATTGTCAACTTTTGCTTAAAAAGCATGTAATACTTTAATTCTCTCATTGAATGAAATGAAAGAGTTAAGGATGAAACTCTCAGAAAGTAGGTTTCCAGGTACTTGTTAGGTGTGAATATTTCCATATTTCAGATTCATGTCCTTATAAAAAGAGGAAGAGGCCAGAGCTGGCTCTCTCTCCGCCATGTGAGGACACGGCTGGAAGGCAGACATCTGCAAGCTGAGAAGAGAAGCTGACCATACTGGCTTCCCAATCTAGGACTTCCAGCCTCCAGGATGGTGGGAGCCAGAATGTTTGCTTCATAAGCCCCCAGCTGCGGTGCTTTGTTACGGTACCAAGAGCTGACTCATGCAGTCTTTTTTTTTGGACAGAGTCTGGCTCTGTCGCCCAGGCTGGAGTGCAGTGGCACGATCTCGGCTCACCACAACCTCTGCTTCCCAGGTTCAAGTGATTCTCCTGCCTCAGCCTCCCAAGTAGCTGGGATGACAGGTGCCACCACCACGCCCGGCTAATTTTTATATTTTTATTAGAGACGGGGTTTCACTATGTTTGCCGGGCTGGTCTCGAACTTCTGACCTCAGGTGATCCACCCGCTTCGGCCACCCAGAGTGCTGGGATTATGGGTGTGAGCCACCACGCCTGGCCAACTCATGCGGTCTTGACGACTACCACTCCTCCAGCACGAAGAAGGATGTCTGGCACACAGTAAGTGCTCAAATATGTGTGCTAAGTGAACAAATGAATGGATCTAGAGTTACCATCGTCCAACTCCCAGGGTCGATGATTGAAATGAACAAGAGCTTCCTGTATGTGGGTTTTACTGGAGAAAAAAAAAAAAGAGAAACACTCCAAACTCTTCTAATAGAGGTGGTAGCATTTCCTTTTTTTTATATTTTGAGCTTTTTTTTTTAAAGTAGAGGCCAGATTTTCATCTTGGTGGGTCAGTGTAGGCCCGATATTGGCAAAAACTCCAATATTCTGTGTATGCCTGATCCATGGCTCCTGAAAATACAACCTCTGAGGACTTTTTCTCCACAACAAATCTATCCAGTTGGCCCCTTTCCAGAAGGTTCTGGAGGTAGTAGGCCACGATGACTTGCCGGGCCCTGGGGTAACAGTGACAGGCTGTTCTTTATGGGGTTAGGGGGAGGGTGCACAGTGGCCCCACTGCCCCTCTGGGCCACCTTGTCAGCCCTGGGCAGGTTTTCCTTCCTTGACTCCAGGCCTTGCTAGAAAAGGCCCAGGAAGAATGCGAATAAAATGTAAAAAATAAAGTAAAATGAAGGGGGAAAGAAAGGAAGCATATAAAGCAAAATAATTGCAACAATATAAAAGCCTCATGTAGGTGCCATAAAGAGCGATCGGATTGAAAGCTGCTGATATAGCTGAATCCATAAAAGTGTGCTCTAAGTTGTTTATTACACGCGGGGGCGCGCAGGTACCACGGCTCAGATTAATGGGGCACAAGTAGGAGACAGACAGAGCCCAAGCCAGAGCGCCACGTGGCACAGCCAGGTAAACAGGGAGCCCTCAAGGAAGGCGAGTTCTGAGTTTAAAAATATGAGGGCTGCCCCAGGGCTCAGGAGTGGCTTGTTGGCTCTGGAAGGAATGGAGGAGAGATGGCCATGTGCTCAGGCCCAGGTGGCAGCCTGCAGGGCTCAATGGGGGCTGAGGTGGCCAGGGATGATGGCACAGTGAGAAAGGGTCCCAGGGGTGAGGAAGGCCTGGGCTCAAAGCCTAGCTCTGCCCCCAGGTATCCCGGTGGCTTCATCCTACTGAGTTTCAGTCTTCTCGGGGGCAAATGGGGATGAAAGTTACTACCTCTCAGGGTTGTGTGAATTCAGGCCCCAGCTCAACAAATCTTTCCTAGGTGAATGCTTGACATGTGCCAGGCTGTGTTCCAGGCACCGGAGATTCCCCACCAAGCGAGATGGCCAGGGTCTGTCCTCATGGAGGGCGAGGTCCCAGAGGAAGTCGAATCAATGCTCATGGGGTTAATGAATGAAACAGCCTGTGATGGTTGCTGGGAAGGGGGCGGCTAAGCTGGTCTGGGGTGACTGCAGAGTGCCTAGTACACAGTAGGTGCTCAATAAATGACAGCCTCCCCTCCTGGAGATTTGCCTGCCTGTGCAGGGAAGAGCTCTCCCTGCCAGCCCTAGTCCACGTGACAGACTCAGAGGCTATGGAGAGGTGGGAGTCGCAGGCTCGGGCACGCACGTTAAGCCCTGCAGGGTACCGGGCAAGGCCTCAGGCATTTCATGGGGTGGCTCCCTGGGAGATGGCAGGAGTTGAGTGGGTCTCAGAGAAGTGAGTCCTGGAGCAGATTTACTGTTAATGAAGGTCACCCCAGCACAAGTGGGTTATTGGGGTAAATGGGGCTCCAAAGGTCAAACCATGAAAATCACAGGTGAGCCCGAGCAAAGAGGAGGGGTATCTTCCCGGTGAGCTCCTGCCACAGGGTGGGCCCTGGGGTGGGAGGAAGTGTAGGGGGCTCCCCACACGGGGGGCCACACTGGATCTCACTGCCCCAGACGCTTTGCGTAACAGCCACAAGGGACATCTAATGTGATCCATTCTCCCTGAATCACCCCATTGAATCCTCCCATTTTTGCCATAGGCACCAATTTACAGATGGGGAAACTGAGGCTCAGAGACCATGTGACTCACCTGGGCCACCTCATTTAGTCCTCCCGACTTTGCCATAGGTACCAGTTTACAGATGGGGAAACTGAGGCTCAGGGACCATGGGACTTGCCTGGGCCACAGGATGGTGAGCGGTGGGGCAGGGGTGTGAGCTGCTCCCCTCTCTTGGGCAGGCTTCTGGGATGCCTGTTCTCCAGCTGCCCAGGAGCCAGGGTATTCCAGGCCCTGTGACCTGAACCACCCAATGCGGGGGCCACGAGCCACACGTGCCTATGAGCTCCTGCAATGTGGCTGGTGTCCCTTTGATTTAATGTGATTTAATTTTAACTAATTTACATTTAATTAAGAACGAGTCCCCAATTCAGTTATCAGAACACTTTGAAGCATGTGTGGAACAACTTATGCATAAGACTCTACTTTTCAGCTATAAATTTTGTGAAATCTAAATACAGATCACGTATTTCGGATGAAAATTTCACATCCAGATTGAGATGTGATATAAGCATAAAATACACAAGGATTTCAAAGACTTAGTATGCAAAAAACCAATGGAAGGTATCCCATTAATATTCTTTACATTGATTGTATGTTAAAAAGATAACTTCTTGTTATGTTGGGTTAAATAAAACAGAGTAATAAAATGAATGTCAATGATTTCTTTTTACTTGGAAAAAATGGGGCTACGGGAAAATTTAAAATTTTGCGTGTGGTTCGCATTCTATTTCCTTTCGACAGTGTAGCACTGATCCCCGGATATGCAGTCACCACGCAAGTGTGGGGTTTTCAGGAGCTGTGACAGTCCGAAAGAGGTCACCAGGGTTATCCTGAGCAGGGGGCAACTTTTGGGGTCACCGGACTTGCTCTTTCCTTCTCTGGTTCTGAAGAGCATAGGATGCAGAAAGCTGGACTTCCTCGAGTCCAGGAGGGATGGAGGAAGCGGTGAGGAGGGGAGAGCAGAGGGAGGGGTGAGGCCCACGAGAGGAATGAGGGGAGCTGGTGCTGATGGTGGGCGAAGCGGCAATTGCTCCTCACAAATTGGTTGGCAGGCACGCAGGCAGGCAGGCTGGGGATTTGTGTCACAGAGAGGGAGAGGGTTTTCAAGTGCAGTCACTTGTGGGAAGAGAAATTAGCTAAAAATCAGCTGATTCTGCTCTGAATTCAGGATACATCAGTGAGTGATTGGCAGGAGGCCAAGAGGCAGTGGGGTGGGAGAGGCAGGCGACTGGGCAGGGCTTGGGTGGGTACAGGGGGTCAGAGGGGCCCTGACCACCTCCCTGGGGCCAGCTGGAGCGTTGGGTGGTTTGGGATGGAGCAGAGAGTGACTCCCAAAGTCAGCCAGGAAGAGTAGACTAGTTTAACGCCTGTGAGGAGGAGCTGGGTGCCGGAGGAGGGGAACAGAGAGGAAGGCCCCGACTCTGTCTTGGGGTAAACTGAGTCACCTAGGAGGATGCCTGGCTTTGACTTGGACCATGAACTACTCCGGTGTCGTTGACATTGCCTCTTACCAAATGACGGAATTCCATGAGACTCCAGGGAATCTGATCACTAGAAAATATATGGGGAGAAGCATCTCTCTTTGATGACTAAATTCCCTTCTCCTATAGAAACAGCAGCCCCAGGGTATGGGCTGGGGCCCAGGCTGCTGGGACTTGACTGAGACCCTGACTCGATGTGAGAGGTTACACCTTCAATCCTGATGGGTCAGTCTCCAGACATACTTGAGACCCTGACGGGTCAGTCTCCAGAATGAAACTCTCCTCCCCGCATTCAGATTTCCTTCTAGGCAGACTGGATGCTAAGTAGGGGAAGGAGATCCCTGGAATAATGGGAAGCGGTTCCTGCTGAAGTGTGAAAGGCCCTGGAATGGGGATGGCAAGGGCTCGGAATGTCCTGGGCCCTCTGGGCACTGACAGCAAAGGCTAGGATCAGAATAAAAGCACAGAAAGGCCGCAGGCTGGTCCGCACCCTCATCCTGCCGCTGGTGGGCAAGTACCGTCGTGACCAAG
The DNA here is from genome assembly GCF_028878055.3 of Symphalangus syndactylus. NCBI lineage: Eukaryota > Metazoa > Chordata > Mammalia > Primates > Hylobatidae > Symphalangus > Symphalangus syndactylus. The sequence goes on along the minus strand of NC_072436.2, from coordinate 17,436,474 downwards.
GATGATAAATGAGGCTTGCTTTGAGAGCAGGGGTGTACAGATGTGGAGGGAGGTGAACATCTGCCTCCCCCAGCTTGTGTGACGGCTCAGCTACTGCTGCTGCAGGAAGCTCTGGCCTCGCCCCACATACTCTGGGATTTGGGCCTAGGCTGCTCCTGGGCTGTCCACCCCTCCTTCTCTGTCTTGGGAATGGAGTATGGAGGGAGGGGCTAGTCCAGTAGGGAGAACCAGGCCAGAAAGACCATCTTAGCATCTCGTCCCTCCAAAGAAAACTGGCTTCAGTCTTGGCTGGACAAGCACCTCTTCGCCAAGGCATACCAAGGAAGTCATGCTTTTGTGTGTGTCTCGCTGTGTGGTGAGTTCTAGGGAGGGCTTTGCCCCTTTCGCCCAGGGAGCTGGAGGTGTCTGAGGATGGAGGTGTTTTAGGTGGGTGCCTGGGCAGAGGGCCTGTGTTCCCATCAGCAGGGACCACCTGGCTCCCAATATAGACAGCACTTCTTATGTGACAGCCAAGTAGAGGCAGTTAGTATATTTCTGTAAAAACAAGCTTCAACCCTGCAATCACCCACATGCCCTCCCTGATAGTGCACTCACACATGCACACACTCTTCCTCTGCCCCACCCCTCCCTGGGTCCCTGGTAGCCCTGCTTACAGTCGTGCTAAGCATCCTCTCTACCGATGCAGCATCTCAGGCGTGTCATGGGAATGGGCTCCAGCATTCAGCTGCTCCCTTTCTGCCCAGGCACCCCTGGCTCTGCTGTGTCTCGTCCTCCTTGGGAAGGCTCCCCCTGGCCGTCCCCTAGCTTCCCTGCCCCCCTCCTCTGCCACTCCATCTTCCCAATGATCCCCTGGAGCACCATTGCCAAGATTTAATGACCCGCTCTGCGATCGGTCCCGGCCTTGTGAGTACTTACTCTCTACGGCGAGTGTGATGGGCTGGCTGGTCTTGTTATCCCCGTTCTTGTCGTTAACAGCCTGCACATAGTAGCGACCTGCGTCAGGGGCCACCGTTGACAGGATGACAAGGGTGTTCTCCAACGTGATGGCTCTGGGAAGAGGAAAAGGATTCCTCTGACACAGGGGCCTGAGGGGCTCTGAACCTCCAGGGAGTGGGAGTGGAAACCCTAAGGGGGCAGCCTGACCATATCTCCTGGTCCCCGGCCTCCCAGGGCCCCTCCTGCCATCCCCTCCCCAACCTCTTACTGCCTACATCCCGCCACGTTTAGTTTGCAGAGAATGCTAAACACGGTGCTGATGTTGTCAACCAGACCCAGAGACAGTACGTTCATGCCCAGACGCCGAGACCACCCAAAGGAAGCTTCCCTGGCCCCTACCCCAAGACTAGGTGAGGGGCTTCCAGGTATCCCCTTGGAATTTTGCCCTTTCCCAGGTCACAGCCTCCACGGCTGTGTGTGGTTATTTCTGCATGATGTGCATCCAGACACTGAAGAAATGTTCTCAGCATGGATTAGTGAATGTTGATGAATGAATAAGTAAATGACAAATGAATGCTAATGAATTTAGAAATGCAGGGCCATTCCAGAGTCCATGCCTTAACCCTAATCCTAAATCTGTTCAGGATTGATGGACTCAAAGGCCACAGGTCACCTGGTGACATCAACTTCTGGAAGTCCTGTTCCCTCTAGTCCCCTTTCTGGGTATCAGTTTCTACCTCTCTCTCTCTTTTTTTTTTTTTTTTGAGACAGTCTTGATCTGTTGCCCAGGCTGGAGTACAGTGGCATGATCTCGGCTCACTGCAGCCTCTGCATCCCGAGTTCAAGCGATTCTCCTGCCTTAGCCTCCCGAGTAGCTAGGACTACAGGTGCGCCCCACTACCCCTGGCTAATTTTTTGTATTTTTAGTAGAGACAGAGTTTCACCTTGTTAGCCAGGATGGTCTCGATCTCCTAACCTCGTGATCTGCCCGCCTTGGCCTCCCAAAGTGTTGGGATTACAGGCATGAGCCACTGTGCCCAGTTTTTTTTTTTTTTTTTTTTGAGACAGAGTTTTGCTCTTGTCACCCAGGCTGGAGTGCAATGGTACGATCTTGGCTCACTGCAACCTCCGCCTCCCCGGTTCAAGTGATTCTCCTGCCTCAGCCTCCCGAGTAGCTGGGATTACAGGTGCATGCCACCACACCCGGCTAATTCTTGTATTTTTAGTAGAGACAGGGTTTTGCCATGTTGGCCAGGCTAGTCTCAAATTCCAGACCTCAGGTGATCCGCCCGCCTTGGCCTCTCAAAGTACTGGGATTACAGGTGTTAGCCACCGTACCCAGCTGGAGTTTCTACCTCTTTGAAGCTCATAACCAAGAGTGGGACTGGGTGGGCTGGTTAGGAGGGAAAAAGAGGCTGGTGTGCTTTGGGGTGTGGCGATGGGCTGTTTGCCTCAGCCGGTTTCCTTTGCTGGGATCCCATCATGCAGCCCCTTCTCAGGCCAGGTCTTCTGGCAGGGAAAAGGAGCTTGTCCAAGCAGGAAGCTGGAGGCTCCATGGAATGTGGGTGCAATGGAGCCAGGAGCGCCACCCACACCGGCTCTGCCTCCCTCCACCCATTCTCCCAATGACAAACAAAGCCATTAGTTTGTCAAGTATATCTCTGGATTTTAATGTGATGGGCCTGAGACAGCTGTTAAATATCCTTAATGTTAGTTTAACAAGGACAAATCCAGTTGAATTCTTTTCAAATTTTCCCATTAGGTGAATGTTACAGAGTTTTAAACAGGCTCTCAAATAAACATCCCCACTAATGCTTCTCCAGCCCAGCTCTCTCCCAGCCTGGCTGTGCTGGTTTTCGCCCCCCTCTCTCCTGGTTTTGGTGCTTCACATGCTGAGAATCACACCCTTGGCACAGCTCTGGGAAGCAGGAAGCCAAACCCTCCTGCCCCCAATTCCTGGGTACCCTAACGATGCCTCTCCTCTTTTTTTTTTTCTGGAGAGCTCTTGGCTGGGCGCAGTGGCTCATGCCTGTAATCCCAGCATTTTGAGAGGCTGAAGCAGGTGGATCACCTGAGATCGGGGGTTCGAGACCATCCTGACCAACATGGAGAAACCCCGTCTCTACTAAAAATACAACATTAGCCAGGTGTGGTGGTGTGTGCCTGTAATCCCAGCTACTCAGGAGGCTGAGGCAGGAAGATCACTTGAACCTGGGAGGCGGAGGTTGCAATGAGCCGATATTGCCCTGTTGCACTCCAGCCTGGGCAACAAGAGCGACAGTCCATCTCAAAAACAAAAACAAAAAACAGGAGAGTTCTTTTAACCTCCAGCTAATGAGGCAATAGGAGGTGGGGCCAGAGCCAGGCAAAAATATTTCAAAAGCTTAAAATAAGACAGGGATAGTGGTCATTTTCCCATCCAGGAGTTTCCTGCAGGGACTTGTCCTTAGGTGCAGCATGTGAGGGTGGCTGAGAGTTGGAGGAGGGGTCCTCCCCATGCAGGGCTCTGGCTGGGGCAGGGGGTGAGCTCTGGAATGGAGCTCTGGCCCTGGCTTCTAAAGGGCATGCAGCTTCCTCCTTGCTGGGCCTCAGTTTGCTCCTCTGTGCAAGGGTGGAAGCAGGTATTCTGTAGGATTTCTTCCAGCCCAGAGGTTGAGGGATTCTGATTCCTGTTGCTGCTTCTGTTGTTTCCTCCTTAGGCCCAAGACAGCCCTGCAGCCCGCCACCTGTCTCTTCCCATCCTGCAGACCGGGACACGGCAAGGAAGCCTCCAGTGGGCACACTGGGCACAGCTTGGCCCACGTTCCAGTTCACTCACATGTCTTAGGACCCTTTTGGTCTCCAAGAAGGCTCCCACCTCCAGTTTCATCTCTTTCTTGATCAGGAAGGCTCCTTTCGCTGTATTTTGTCTATATCATGATCAAGCTTTCTGGGTCAGCGGTTCTCAACCAGGGTTGACTTTGCCCTCCAGGGATGACAATGTCTGGACAACTTTTGGTTGCCAGCTCTGGGAGTGCCACTAACAATAGGGGTCAAAGCCTGGGGTGTTGTTAAGCACGCGTCCCATGGTGCACAGGAAGGCCCTCACAAGGAAGAGTGATTGGGCCTCAGATGTCAAGAGTGCCATGCCTGACACGGTCTGTCCTAGATAGAATGTATATTAAGATAGCAGAGATGGCTGCTGCCCACCTCAGTCTCAGGCTTCCCTTGTGTCATGGACTGCAGTGGCTGGGAAGTCAGAGACAGGCTTTGCATCTCTGCTTGCATCCAGGTGGGGCAGTGAGGCTGAACTAGTGGGGTATGGAGGAAGGGATGTGCACCGTTGCTAAGCTTTGACCGCGAGCGCCTCCTGCGCGATCCTTATGTCCGCCGCCTTTCTCTCTGGCAGAGCAGGACAACTTGGAAGGTTGTGTGCTGATGATGGCAAAACTCCTGTCAGCAGGGCCCCTGAATGACTGTGTGGAAGAGACCATGCCTCTCATCATGGTAGAACTTTAAATGGGGCTGGGCACGGTGGCTCATGCCTGTAATCCCAGCACTTTGGGAGACTGAGGCAGGTGGAACGCCTGAGGTCAGGAGTTCAAGACCAGCCTGATCAACATGGTAAAACCCCGTATCTACTAAAAATACAAAATTAGCCAGGTGTGGTGGTGCATGCCTGTAATCCCAGCTACTGGACGCAGAGGCAGGAGAATTGCTTGAACCCAGGAGGCAGAGGTTGCAGTGAGCTGAGATCGTGCCATTGCACTCCAGCCTGGGCATCAAGAGCGAAACTCCATCTCAAAACAAAAACATAAACAAAAACAATAAATGGGCAAGAACTCAACTTGTATGGTGTGAAGTCACTGAGATTTTGGGATCTGCTTTAACTAGTGCCTGGAGGGAAGCACCCTGGACTGGAACCCCCAGGGCCTGAGTTCAAGTCTTAAACACACAGTGGAGCAGGAGGCAGAGATACCTTTTGACTTGCCCTCTCTGCGACCCCCACAGGCAGTGAAGGAAGGTCCCTGGGCTTGTGGCTCTCTCCAGAATGTCCATCTCATTGATAGACATTCCTGGGATGATGCTGTGCTGTACTGTACTGTACTGCACTGTACTGTACTGTACTGTGTGCTCTTCCTGGCACCCAGGAGGGCTTCCAACCTGTGGCACTGTACCCCAGAGGCAACCCAGATGGAAAGAAGCTGGAGGAAGAATTCTTGGGGGACACAGACAGCAGAATTCAACTCTTGGGCAGGGGCTGGATTCTATTTTTCAGCTACACCCCCTGGTTTCAATGTACTAGGCTTTTGCTATGGCTCTGATTGGCCCAGCCCTGCCCTCCCTTCCCCCACACTGCTCCTATTAATCCAGGCCCTTTTTCTCAGCTCCCTGCAGCCCCCATTGATAATTTAATTAGGAATGAAATAAATTATCCTAGAATGTGTCCAAAGCCCCCAGCATGCATCTTTATGAGGAATCTTGTCTCCTTTGCAACAATGAGCACCAGGGCATGGGTGAGGTGATGCTAATCTCTGCTCCTGCCCCACCAGTGAGAGCAGCTTTCTGTAGATAGCAGCGCCTTCTGTGCCCTGCACACCCCTCTGGCAGACAGCACTCATCAGATATGTATCTTTGACACACAGACATCAGGGAATTTGCTGCCAGGGACCCTTTCTGCTGACTTATGAATATTAATTTCCTGTAATTGCCAGGATAAAACCGCAAGAGTGTTCTATCATGTAGGTGGTAGGAACATTGCAGTGGTGTGCAGGGTCTGGGTGTGTGTGTGACCAGGGAGGTGTGCATGTGTGTGCAGGCCAGGGTGTTCTGTCCTGGTGCCACAGGGTTGTGGGAATTAAAAGAGGATGAGGACGGAGGCTGGGAATGAGAAAAGAAGGTGAAGAGGTGTTAGGAAAGGGATGATGGGAGTAGGTTGTAGAAAGGGTTTTATCCACCACAATAAATGTAGTAGGAAAGTGCCAGCACACCACTCACACAGCCATGGCAGACATTGCTAATCAATCATGATATTCATTCTAATGAGTCTAGATGGGACCTCTGAATCCTTCTCAACACAGTGTTCCAGGCAGCCACTACCAATTGATTGGCTTGCAATAGGCCATGGGAAATGACCTCAGAAAGGGAGCTGGGATGGGGCTGGGACTCGTCTACTTGTCCCAAAACCTGTGTGGAGAGCATTCCCCTTCCACAGCAAAATCTCAACATCCATGCTAAGAAACATCCATGTTAAGAACCATTCTTTGCTGGTTTTATTGAACATAAGTTAGGCCTAAGAGGGCACACTCTGACTCACACAGCATGAGTCCCCTGTTCACCTGGGGTACCACTCCAATTCTTCACCCTGCTCTGTATCCACACTCTTTGTCCCATGACTTTGCAGGTCCTGTCGCTCAAGGAACAGAGTCTATTTTCCTACATCTTGATTCTGAGTTCTACCATGTTCTTGCTTTGGCACATGGGATGTTAGCAGAAGCTGGAAAAGTGTATGTTTCTGTGCAGCACAGCCAAGTCACCCCACTCACCCAGACAAGTCAGCCAGTCCCAGACAAGTGAGAGAGCCCCGCCAAGACCGGAAGAACCACCCAGCCAAGTCAGCCTAAATCACCAGCCTGCAGACTCACAAGAAAAAGAAATGTGTATTTCTCTAAGCCACTGAGCTGGGTTTTTTTTTTTTTTTTTTGAGATGGAGTCTCGCTCTTGTCACCCAGGCTGGAGTGCACTGGCGTGATCTTGGCTCACTGCAGCCTCTGCCTCCCGGGTTCAAGCAACTCTCCTGTCTCAGCCTCCTGAGCAGCTTGGACTATAGGCATGTGCCACCATGCCCGGCTAATTTTGTATTTTTAGTACAGATGGGATTTTGCCAGTTTGGCCAGGCTGGTCTTGAACCCCTGACCTCACATGATCTGCCTGGCTTGGCCTCTCAAAGTGCTGAGATTACAGGCATGAGCCACTGCACTTGGCCCACTGAGCTGTTTTGTTACGCAGCATATTTGTGGCTGTGGGTAGCTGATACATACTAGCATGGTGGTTCTTAACCCCGGCTTCACATTAGAACCACTGGGGAGCTTTTAAAAATTCTGATGCTCAAATTCCATCCCATTTCAATTAAGTCAGAGAGTCTTAGGATGGAGCCCAAGGATCAGTACACGGTCATGTACTGCATAACGTTTCCGTCAAAAACAGACCACATATATGATGCTGGTTCTGTAAGATTATAATGAAACTACCTTATACAGGTGTGCCATTAGGAAAGATTTTATGCCATATTTTTACGGTACCTTTCCTATATTTAGATATGTTTAGTTATACAAACACTTACCATTGTGTTACAATTGCCTACAGTACAGTAACATGCTGTACAGGTTTATAGCCTAGGAGCAATGGACTACACCATACATCCTGGGTGTGTAGTAGGCTGCACCATCTAGGCTTATGTTCACACAACAATGAAACTGCCAAATGACACATTTCTCAGACTGTATCTCTGTCATTAAGGGACACATGACTGTATCCCCAAACTCCCAAATGATTTCAACAGGTAGCTGGGTTGAGATACTCCACAGGGCTTGTTCCCCAGAAACACAATATTTTCATTGAGTCTGTGAGCCTGTTTTCAGGCACTTTTCACATAATACAAGAATTGAAGAACCTGACTCCGGAGTTGGCAGGGCTGGACGCAGCTCCACCGCTTACCAGCTGTGTGAGATTTGGCAAAGTAGTTAAACTTTTGGGAATTTCACCTGATTGCCTGTAAAATGGGGAGAAACCCAGCATCTCACCGGGTTGTTGTGAGGGTCATTCATTCAACACCTTTCCGCAGGTGCTCTGGGGACTGGAAGGAGAACGAGATTGAGAGCATCTTCTTCTTCACAGAGTGTGGCTGTCTGGGTGGAGAGGGGATGTGCGTGGTGTGCTTAGCTCAGTCCCCAGGACATAGCAGCCATTCAATAAACGGCAGCTGCTATTATGATCATGGTGATATTATCATTATTTGAGACGGAGTCTGGTTCTGTCTGGAGGCTGGAGGCTGGAGTGCAGTGGCCCAATCTCAGCTTACTGCAACCTCTGACTCCCAGGTTCAAGCGATTCTCCTGCCTCAGCCTCCTGAGAAGCTGGGATTACAGGCATCCGCCAGAACGAACAGCTAATTTTTGTATTTTTAGTAGAGACAGGGTTTTGCCATGTTGCTGAGGCTGGTCTCAACTCCTGACCTCAAGTGATCAGTCCACCTCAGTCTCCCAAAGTGCTGGGATCACAGGCGTGAGCCACTGCGCTCGGCCTATGATGGTGATATTATTACTGTTATTGTTACTATGCTTCCTTCCCCCAACTAGACTTGATGCTCCCCAAAGGCAGGAACCATCCATCTATGCCTCCACTCTCTACAGAGACCAGGACAGGCTCAGTCCTGTGTACACGCAGCCTGAGTAGATCAGAAGGTGGTCTTCTGGAAGCAGGGGAGAGCTGGAGTTGGAAACAGGAAAGCCCCAGCTGGCTCCAGACCCGGGGGTGGGCTCAGGAGGGCGGGGAGACGGGTGTATCTTGGGAGGAAATGCTTTGTTGCTCGCCTTCTGTGGAGGTGTGGGGTGTTGGCTCCATGGCTCCTGCCCACAGGCTGGGCTGCCCCAGCCAATCCCAGGGGGCACACAGAGATGGCCTTGTGAATGCTGAGAGGCCTGTGTGTTTCTCTCCCCGGGGCTTCCCTGGCCACACCTCCGCCTGGAAGCCAAGACACACACAGCCCTCACACACCAGTAAACACCCTGCCAATAGACGCGCCCAGGGCCTCCTGGCTGCCCAGGAGACGCCAGCCTCTCCAACATCCCCTGGCACCACTGGCCTAAGTCCTGGGCCTGTAACCACGGTGACAGCGCCTTCGTATGTGCCTGTTTGGGTTTTTTAAGTGCTCTGAAAAGCAGACTTATTCTCCAGCTGACAGTGGAGGCAACGCCCTGGGATTCCCCAGGAAGGGGACCGAGCGTAGGTTTCATGGTCCCAAGTCCTTGCACGTGCATCCTAAGAAGGCCCCTGCGAGGTTCCCTACCTGGCTGTGTCCCACAGGAGCTGAAAGGAGCTTCTGCACAAAGGCCCTCCTCCACACTCAAGGGAGACTTTATCTGGCCCCAAACCTCCTCCCTCAGTCTCCCCTCCCCTCCCCATCCCCTCAGAGCGATTCACTCACATGCGGCTGCTGGGCGGGATCTTGCGGCCGTCCCGGAACCAGGTCACCTGTGGCTGGGGGAAGCTGGCGATGCGCGGGGCACGGATGACAGCTGCTTCTCCGTGGGAGACGCTCTGGTGCTTCTCACCCTCCTCAAAGCTCCCCATGTCTGCAGCCGGGACAACGGCAGTAGGATCAGGGGCGGGAGGTCAGCCTCAGGGGCTGCCCAGCTCCCAGGTTGGGAGTGGTGGCCATGGATGGAAAATTTGGGGCAGACAGGATGACCACAGGGAAGGAGGACACCTTGCTCGGGCCACCCCATTCTCTGCCTCACCACTAGCACCCTGCCCTATGCTACTGTTTCCATTTATATCCCTACATCCTTCAATCAGCCAATTCGTTCAACCACCCTGAGAGCTTGGTCATCATTTCACACGTTTTACAATGGAAAAAAACTGCTCAAATGGGCTCAAAGAGGTTAGTTAACTTGTCTAAGGTCACCTAACTAGGAAGAGACAGAGTCAGAATTTGAACTCGGACCTCAAACCCTGGAGTCAGGCTATGCAGCTCCTCCTCCCCTGCCCTACAGTGTGGCCTTCAGCATGGCGGGGGCTCCTGTGCGAGGTGAAGGGCAGGTTTCTGTGCCCTTTCAGGGAGAGAAGGGTGGGCATGCTGAGAGAATGGGGTCTTAGATGCTTGCAAATGGGTGCAGACAGCGTTTCTCTCCTGCGCCTTGGGTGTGTAGTGTGTAGTATGTGAGTTTGTGTGTATGTGTGAACATAAACACCATATTGCTCTTTTAAAACATGCCACCGCCTTGGCAGATATGGAGGGGAACATTTATCCTGGCTCTGCCTGCCAGGAGGTAAGCAGAGAGCAGAGGAGACGCGGGTAGGAAACTCTTCAGCCAGGCTGCCTGCCTGCCAGGGTGGGACAAGGGGGTAGGCAGACTAATTCCAACACAGAGGCTTGGAGATAGGGTTTGGGAAGGGGTATTTGTGTCTCTACCACACCCTTGAAAATTAATGGACATCCTTGTTACTTCGATTGTGGCCCGTGGGCAGGTGCCTAGGCACCACACCTGGGCACCCGTCAGAAATGCAGAGTCTCAGGCCCCTCAAGACCTGCTGGATCAGAAGCAGCATTTTAGCAAGACGCTTGGCAAGTGTGTCCATGTTCAACTGTGAGGAGCATATTATTTGTCCCAAACTTGACTGTGTGTCGGAACCACCTGTAGAATTAAAAAATGCTGATGGGAGCCTCACCCCCAAAGCTTCTGATTTCACAGGTGTGGAGTGTGGGGATGGGAGACATCCCATATCATTCCATTTTCTTTTCTCTTCCTTCCTTCCTTCATTCCTTCCTTCCTTCCTTCCTCCCTCCCTCCCTCCCCACTTCCTTCCTCCCTCCCTCCCCCCTCCCCTCCCCCTCCCCTCTCCCTTCCCTTCCCTCTCCTCTCCTCCCCTCCCCTCCCCCTCCCTTTCTCTCTTTCTTTCTCTCACTTTTTAACCCAGGCTTCAATCAGCCAAGTGCAGTGGTACGATCTTGGCTCACTGCAGCCTCTGCATCCCAGGTTCAAGTGATTCTCCTGCCTCAGCCTCCTGAGTAGCTGGGATTACAGGCACCTGCCACCATGCCCAGCTAATTTTTCTATTTTTAGTAGAGATGGGGTTTCACCATGTTGGCCAGGCTGGTCTTGAACTTCTGACCTAAAGTGATCCGCCTGCCTCGGCCTCCTAAAATGTAGGGATTACAGGTGTGAGCCACCGTGCCCGGCCTACATCACCCCAAGCCATCACTAGGATGTGCCTCGGCCTGTGCACAGAATTCCTACGTGCAGAAAGATTTCACACTGATGACTTTTAGGCCTTTGTTTTCCCATTGCCCAGCGGACCCCTCCCTAACCAAGGGGGCCACATGCTAAGCCGCCCGGTCCCCTCCTACTGCGTTGGCTGTTATTTCTCAACTCCTCTAAGACCACTGACTCTTCTTCCTCTCCTTCTACTAGGAGTTCTCCAACCTGGCTGCACCTTAGAATCCTTGAGGAGCCTTTAATATTCCCAGAGGGGAGAATCTTTTGGGGTGTGTGGGCTGACCTCAGTATTTGTTTATTATTATTATTTTAGAGACAGGGTCTTGCTCTATCGTTCACGCTGGAGTACAGTGGAGTGATCATGACTCACCGCAGCTTCAACCTCTCGGGCTCAAGCATTCCTTCCGCCTCAGCCTCCTGAGTAGCTGGGACTACAGGTGTGTACCACCATGCCTGGATAATTTTATTTTTAATAGAAATGAGGTCTTGCTATGTTGCCTAGGCTGGTCTGGAGCTCCCAAAGTGTTGGGATTATAGGCGTGAGCCACTGTGCCCAGACCAAACCTGAGTATTTCTAAAGCTGCTCAGGTAGTTCCAACACGAGCTAAGGCTGACTTGGGTGGGTCTCAGAATCTCCTGAGACTTGGCAAACTCACAAAGGTGCTCACCACTCTCCTTCCCTCCCAGGCATCCCCCAGGGCACAGAAAGGCCCTGCTTCAACCCATCTGGCTCTCTGAGTACCTGATTCCCTCTCTTGGTTTGCAGATTCTGCCGCACAATCGTTTGAGAATGCGGGCCTACAAGTTCACTTTCCGAAGCCCTAGTCTTGATTCTCTTTGCAACCACGCTGGCCCCATGGCGGCTTCACTTGGCCTAATGGTTTGACCACAATCTCCCTGCACATGACACTTGTGCCTTCTGCTCTGGCTCTGCCCTGAGCTCTGAGATCCAATCTCCAACAGTCTGTTGGGCATTTCTCCAAGGAGGGCCCTCCGTCACCTCCTTGCCAAGCTCTCCTTGCATCCTAAGTTCTGTTAAAATCTCCCCTTGGCTGGGCCTGGTGGCTCACGCCTGTAATCCCAGCACTTTGGGAGGCTGAGGCAGGCGGATCATGAGGTCAGGAGTTCGAGACAACCCTGGCCAACATGGTGAAACCCCGTCTACACTAACAATACAAAAATTAGCTGAGCATGGTGCCACACGCCTGCAATCCCAGCTACTCGGGAGGCTGAGGCAGGAGAATCGCTTCAACCTGGAAGGTGGAGGTTGCGGTGAGCCAAGATGGCGCCATTGCACTCCAGCCTGGGGCAACAAGAGGGAAACTCCATCTCAAAGAAAACAAAAACTAAAACAAACAAACAAAAAAACTCCCCTCATGACCTGCAAAACCCAATTACCTAAGCTCAAACCCCTGGAGCCTTTGGTGGAGCTTCCCTTCCCTGCCCCCACCAAGCCTTTCAACTCCTCTGGGACACTACTGTCATTTACCAAGGACCCTCTGGTTCCTCCAGCCTTGCCAACAGGCTGGCCCCTTACTCCAGCTGCACAGACCCTGGGCATGCCTCCCAACTCCAGATTCCCTTCTGTCCATCTTACACACTGTTCTTGATCAGTTTTTCTGACCTTCTCGGAGCCTTTGGGAACTCCTCACTGCCCTGGGAAAGTCTAAATTCCCTGGCCTGGACTCAAGGTTCTTCCCTAATCTGACCCCAGACAACCTTTCTTGCCTTAATGCCCACACCACGTCCTGCCACCTCCCACCCCACGGCCTGTATTTTGGCTGGGCCACTGCCTGGAATGCCGCCAGAGGAAGCCGAGAGTCACCAAGGCACCATGATTCTACAGCATCCTGGAAGGATGTAGTCAATTAAGTGTTTCAAAAGATCAAATCTGCTGCTGGCATCCTTGTTCTACACTTGGTAGGCAGTGTGTGTAATGGTAATGGCTTTGGAGTTTTTTAGACCTGACTTCAAATCCTAGTTCTGTCGTTCTGTTACTCATTAGCCACGACGCTGGGTAGATTTTTTTTTTTTTTTTTTTTTTTTTGTAGAGACACAGTCTTGTTATGTTGCCCAGGCTGGTCATGAACTCCCAAAGTGTTGGGATTACAGGCGTAAGCCACTGTGCCCAGCTAGGACAAAGCTTTTGACTTTGTCAAACCTTAATTTCCTCTTCTATAAAATGGAGTTAAGAAGGGCTCCTTCCTCATAGGTTGTACTGAGTATTTCATGAGATGATATGTGTATGTCAGGCTGTGTCTCTCCAAGGATGGCTGCATCAATATTTTACTACTATTCACATACTCTTTTTACAGTGTGATGGACACTCCTCTCACTGACAGATAGGGCGTAGGTCCCTTCCCCTTGAATCTAGGGAGCTTGTGACTATTTGACCAGTAGCACGTGCAGGAAGTGATGCCATGTGACTTTTGAGACTAGGTCATTGAAAGGATACAGCTGCCACCTGGCTCTCACTCTCTATACTCGCCCTTGGAATCCAGCCACCATGTTGTGAGGAAGCTCAATCTAGCCAAAGCAGATGTGGGAGCAGCCCACATGGAGAGGAACTGAGGTCCCCAGATGACAGCCAGCATCAACGCCGGACATGTGAACAAACATGTGTGCCCTGAGAGGACTTCAGCCCCAGCCTTCAGTCCCAGACTGAGCCTCAGCTGAGGCCTCAGTCATCCCAGAATAGAGTCAAGCTGCCCTTGCTAGTCTCTGTCCAGAGCCTAGAGCCACAGGATCTGTGAATACGATAAATGATTGCAGTATACCATTATGTTTTGGGGTAATTTGTTACATAGCCATAGAAACTAGAAGAGTATATAAAAGTGTTAAAAAATTGTATCTAATATTTGTAGTGTTAAAATATTGGAAGCCTACACATTTTTCACAGTTTAGTTTAAACATCACTTCCTCAATGAAGTTTACCGAAAACCATTCAAATAGAATTCAAAAACAGAGCAGCTGAGCACTTACCCTACCCAGAACTTCTTTCTAGGTGGATTTCCCATGCATTATCTAATTTAATCCTTACAATAACATGACAAGCTCAATTTAAATAAATATATGTTTTTAGTTGTTTATTAATTTCCATTACTTGGCTCTGTCTATAAAAAAATTACATCAATGAATCACATTGATTTCAGTTCTTAAAATAATTTTATCTACTTAAAAAACTTTTCACAGAACTCAGAAGATATATTTGAACAATTTAAAGCAATTTTATGGTAATAGTGTTTTTTTCTCCTCTCTAGTTTTATTAGCTCCATTTTGCCGGTGAGGAAATGAAGGCTCATGGAGATCGAGTGGCTTATGCAGCTGTGAACACTGAGGGCCAGGCCCAGTCCATGTTCACCCTGGCCCTCCCCATGCCATCCCTCCCTGCCTCCTTCCTGAGTTGTATCCTGCATTGCAATCCTGCATACACATTCTTTATCTCTTTCTATAGATGCTAAGCCTTGAGAGGCAGTCACATTCAGAAGCAAATCCTGACAAGACATCTGGGCCTGTGCCCTGCACACAGTACTTTCTAAATTCACTCAATGCCAGCATTCACCACTTCCCTATGGAGCACCTACTGTGGGCCAGGTAGGCTCTGGGGTAGGCACTGAAGGAAGACCTAATGCCTACCCTCTTAGAGCTTCCAGTCTGGTCAGAGAGACAGGAACAAGTAAATCAACCCACAAGCAAACGTTTGGTGATGTCTATGACAACTGTGGAAAAGTATGGAATGAGGTTCTTCAGGAGAGGAATAGCAGGAGGACCTACTTCAGACTGGGAGATAGGTGAGGCTTTTCTTAAGCTGAGTAGGTATTCCCTAGGGGTGTATATGGGAATGGGAGGGGAAGTATGTGAAGGCTCAGAGGTAGGAGAGAAGGGGTTCACAGAGGAAATAAAAGAAGGCCAGTGGGACAGTGCCATGGATTTGTTCAGTGGATGGATGGATGTTCGGATGGATGGAGGGATGGAAGGCTGTATGGGTGAATGGGTGGATGGAGGAAAAAATGGAAGAATAGACGGAGGGATGGGTGGATGAATGGAGGAAAGGCAGAGGAATGGATGGTTGTATGTACGTACATTTGTATAGCGGTATGGCTGTAGTATGTATATATGCTTACATGTATGTATGTTTGGATGGTGGGATGGATGGTCGTGTTTGCATGTATGCCTGTATGTTTATATGGTGGGATGGATGGTTTTATGTAGCTATGTTTGTATGCATGTACATGTTTGTATGGTGGGATGGATGGTTGTATGGTTACACGTATGCATGTATTATTGGTGGGATGGTTACATATGCATGCATGTTTACATGCATGTATGCACATGTCATGGGATAATAGTTGCATGTATGTATGCATGTATGTTTCTATGACGTGACAGATGGTTGCTTATGTGCATATTTACATGGATGTGTGCATGTATGGTGGGATGGATGGTTGTTTATACACGTTTGCATGCATGCATGTATGTTTGGTGGGATGTATAGTTGTACGTTTACATATATGTGTACATGTATAGTGGGATGGTTGTATGTATGTACAAGAGTCTATGATGGGATAGATGGTTGTATGTATGTACATTTACATGTATGTACGTTTGTATGGTGGGATGCATGGTTGTATGTTTATGTGCATGTGTGCATATGTAGTGGAATGGATGGTTGTATGTATGCATGTACACGTTTTATGGTGGAATAGATGGTTGTATGCATGTATGTTTACATGTATGAATATATTTATGGTGGATGTCCATATATGGATGCATTTGGTGGGATGGTTTATATATATATATATATGGTGAGATGGGTGGTTGTGTGTATGCATGTTTACATATATGTGCCTGTATGGTGGGACAAATGTATCTACATGTTTGCATGCATGCATGTATGTATGTGTGGTGGAAGGACTGTTATATGTATGCATATACATAAGTTTGTATAGTGAGGTGGATGGAAGCAGGTAGGGCACAGCTGGCCTTGGTCCAGGTTCTGCAGTTGCCCCTTTCCTCCACTTCTCCACTCCAAGATCTTCCCACCTCACTGTGGCTGTCAGGCTCAAGGCCCTCACAGTCTCCCCATTGTACTTTGTCAAATGTGCTTCTTGGATCTGCCCAGGGAGTTCCTTGTTGAGTAGGCCATGGGTGAATGTATTTATACACACATATGTGTGTGTGTATGCCCCACCCACACAGCCATGTATGCACTGAACCACAGCAGCGAGCGGCTGCTAAGAGGGGGTCTGTTCAGCCAGACGGTGCAGGAGGGCAGGCTAGAGGCAAGAAGGGAGGGTGGAGACAATGACAGTGATAACGGAGGCTGAGGCCCCAGGATTCCCTGGGAAAGCTCATTCACACTAAGGCAAAAACTGTTCAGGGCTTGCCGCACTGACTCCCCAAGGTACCTGCTTGCTAATATGCCGTGTTATGCCCTGCAGGGCTGATTCAACATTCCCAAGAAATTCCCCCAAGAGCAAAGAAGTGCAGGCCTGGGGCACAGTCGAAGGTGCTAAAAATTATTCCTGATGTCTTTGTCATGTCTTAAAAGGCCTTGTAAAGTGTGCATTCCACTTCAGAATATATTTCTTGCTTTTATGTGTTTATTTTAAAAACATTTTAAAATCATGAAATATGTCATGCATACAAAAGAGCAAATATAATTATATGTATAATTTAAAGAAGAATAAAATAAACACTCCTGCACCTACCGCCCAGCTGAAGGCCTAGAACACTAACAATACCTTTCCCCTACCCCGGATCTCCCCTGCTCCCCCGTACCAGGTGATTTCTCTCCTGAATATTGAGGCCATGTGCCTTTGCTTTCCTTTCACGTTTCCTTACCTAGAGATGCAACCTTACACAATCTGTGGTCAATGCATTCTGTTTTTAAACATTTTACACCTGGGATTATCCTGTATATAGTCTTCTGTGATTTGCATCTTTGTGCAACATTTTTTAGGGGGGCTCCATCCTGGTCCTTGCCCTTCATTGAGTCGTTTTCACGGCTGGATGGAATTCCGTGGATCATACTTCATTTGTTTTTGGTGCTTTGCTGTCCCGCCAAGAGCAGCCTCACACATGGCTAAGAGAATCTCTAAGGTATGTGCCTAGAAATGGAACTGTGGGTTGTGGGGTTATACACACATTCATTTTACTAATAACGTTTGCATAAACCCCAGTTGGTATCAATTCACCAACTTGATGCCAGCAGCCATGTGAGTTTCCACCAGCACTTGGTGTTGTTAGACTGTGGTCTCTGCCAACCTGGTGGGCATGGAACGGTACTTTGTTGTGGTTTTATGTGTTGTTTATCATGCAAACAAAGCTGTTCACTTCAGATCACTTTATGCCTCTGCCCTGGACCACCCATGTCTTCTCTCTCATTCTGAGTAGCATCCTGATATGGTTTGGATTTGTGTCCCCACCCAAATCTCACCTTGAATTGTAGTAATCCCCATGTGTCAAGGGCAGGACCAGACGGAGATAATTGAATCATGGGGGTGGTTCCCCCATACTGTTCTCGTGATAGTGAGTGAGTTCTCACGAGGTTAGATGATTTTATGAGTGGAAATTCCCCTGCACAAGCCCTCTTGCCTGCCACCATGTAAGATGTGGTTTTGCTCCTCATTCGCCATGATAGTGAGGCCTCTCTAGCCATGTGGAACTGTGAGTCAATTAAACCTCTTTCCTTATAAATTACCCAGTTTGGGGTATGTCTTTATCAGCAGCTTGAGAACAGACTAATACACAGCCAAAGCACTGACCACAGCTTAGAATGCCGGGATCTGTCCCCAAGGTCTCACCTTCCAGCCTCACCATCTTCCACTTTCTGCTTCCCACTCCACTTCAGCTACCTGGCCTCAGACACCCACATCCACCTCAGGGCCTTTGCACCTGCTGTCTGACCTGGAATGATCTCCTCCTCTGTCTACATGGTTTACCCCCCACAACCTTCCTTTGAGACTCCACTCCATGTCACCCCCTCCCAATGGCCACCCTCCACCATCATATGAAATAAGACCCCTGCCCCATCCTCCAAACCTCTCATCCAGCTTCATCTCTCCTTAGAACACTTTAGTTTTTGTCATGGGCCTTATCTATAACCTATATATTACATATTCACCTTTTAACTTTTGTTTCTCTTGCTACTTTCTTCGAGGGCAGAGACGTGTGTCTTGGTTTTGTCTCTCGTTGTGTCCCTACTGCCTGGAACAGTGCTTGGCATATGGGGGTGTGCAGCAATCATTGTTTCCTGAGTGATTTGAATACTCAGGTAACATGAGTGCCCCAGAAAGACACAATGATGTTATCAGGAACTGTCACCTGGCCCCTGAGCATCCTGCATTCCATACCCACACCTCAGATTGAAAATGAAGAGAAACAGACCTATGGGTGGCATTTTGGGATTACCCTTAGCCCACGTGACAGCGGGCTCGTTCCCCTCCAATTGTCTTTTGCAGGAGTGGCTGCCAAGCTGCCTGGTAGGAAGGAAGCTGGCCAGCCTCCCAGGATGGGGCAGGCGCTCTGTCCTGCTGTGGGTGGGTGGGTGTGTGGGTTTGGTGCTGGAGTGGACGGTTTCAAGTCTGAGTCCCACAAATGAGGGCTGGGGGAAGGGGTCAGGAGGTCTCGCCCAGGTGAGGAGAACACAGAGGTGCCCTCAGGACCTGGATGTGGTGAAACGCTGATTCGAGGTCCTTTGCCACCTCCGGAAGGCTCTCCCAACCCTCTCAGCCATTCATCCCACATGCTGAATGCTGGAAATTTATGGTGACTTAAAAAACACAAAGAAGAGACTCCGAGTGGGGACAGGAAGGGGCTGGGGAGGGGGGAAGATGTTTTATTGACTTCCCCTTAATTGCTGTAATTAAAAACATGTAAAGAATCCTTTTTTAACGACTTTGCCATTATCATTAGTTGTTAGCACAGCTGCCTTATTAATTTCTCATTAGAACCCAATTCACAGTCCTCGTTGGGAAGGGGGCTGGGTGCCAGGGGTTGGCCGGCCTGGCTCCATGATCAGAGAACTGACTGCTTAGGGCCCCAGGACAAGCCCTTGTCACCCCAGGAGGCAGGAACAGCCAAGGAGGGGAGGGGCATTTGGGAAAAGTGACCATACCCCACCCCCTCTCAGAACTGTGTGCCATCTGCATGTGTGTGTAAGGAGACAGACGGATTGGCAGACAGGCAGCTGCAGCAGGCCTGAAGCGCAGAATCCTGGGAGGGCCCCAGACTGCGGTAGGGAGAGGGGACTGAAGTGCTGAGGGTGAAAGATTTAAGGAGGCACCCACTCTTGGGGTCATGCAAATACGAGGTGAGCACTTGAGAATGAGCACGTCCTTAAATTGGGCACCCTCAGTGCCTGGTTTGCCTCAGCCTAGTCCAGCCCTGGAGAGGAGGAGTAGAGAGGGTGGCTAGGCATGTACCTACCTGGGTAGACAAATTCAAGAAGGCTGTTTCTTCCAGGACACCTTTCCTGGCTGACCTAAAGTCTATTTCTCCCTGAGTGCCGTCCAGTCTGGGAACCCATTGCAATGGTTTGTGTGCGTTGATTCGTTAATCCTTTCAACCACTCAGGTAAGTAGGTACTCATGGTAGCATCCTTTTTTACACAATGAAAACCAAAGGCACAGAGAAGTAACTTGCCTAAGGTCACTTCTGGGAGGTGAGTCGGGATTTAAACCCAGGGCTCGCAGCTGGGGCCATGGCTACACTCTGCCAGGAGGAAGAAGGTAGATGGTGGAACTGCCAGCTGTGGAACTGGAACTGTGGGTTATTCTGCAACCTCTCTGAGCCCCAGTTTGCCCCTTATGTTCCTCAAACGATTTGCCTCCTAACCTCTCAGAACTGTCCTGGGAGCCCACAGAAGAAAGACATTCACACAATGGCACAGCAGGATGGATTGTTCCGGAGGTTCTGAGGAACCCCCCTTAGGCTCTGCATCTTTGGGGGCTCTGGGCTTCTTTGGGGGATGGTTCTTTCTAGGCTGGGCCCCATGGGTCATGACCCTGAAGGTCACTTTAACCTTATTAACATCAGAACTGAAATGGATCTCATTTTACAGATGGGAAAACTGAGGCCCAGAGAGGGGAAGGGAGGTGCTCAAAGTCCCAAGCTAGTCAGTGCCTCGGTTGGGGCTAAAACCCACACTTTCAGACCTCCATCCCCAAGACATGCCATTATTTCAGGCACAAGGGCCGTGCCTGGCACACAGAAGAACCCTGGAGCTCTGTATAGGTACTTTTCATCTCACACTGCTGAGAGCAAGGAAAACGATGTGATTGGTAGAATCTACCCCACCCCACCCACTGGCACTAGACATTCACCCTAGGTGGGAGACCACGTGCGTTTGCAGAGCTGTTTGGACATGGATTATTACAGCCCGGGGCTGTCCCTGATTCTGTCTGAACTCTGACCCCAGCAGCTCACCCTCACCCTCCTCCCACACACCCAATTTTGATTTTTCTCTTCTCGTCCTCAAGCAGCAGAGTGGGGCTGTTTTGCAATCAGGCAGTCATGGGTTCAAATCCCAGTTTTTCCTAACTGTGTGACTTAGACAAGGTGTGTCACCCGGCCGAGCCTCGGTTTCCTCATCTGTAACATGGAGATGGGGACTTGTACTCTGCAGGCTGGGACAAGAACCACTGTGTCCTTCCCAGCACAGTGACCCTCAGGACGAGCACTGCTGTGAGCGAGAATGGTTTTGCCAAGTGCTGTGTTTCCCTAGGCCCAGAATCCCAGGGAAGTGGGGCTGGGACAGAGGATTCTTCAGCGTCTACAGCTAGAGAGGGAGGGCCCCTGGGATGAGGCCAGTGTGTCCAGCAAGGGCATGAATGGGGGAGGTGTGCTTCTCTCCTTCCCATCCTGGCTGGGTGAAACCTTCCTTAGCTTGTCAGGAAATGCATTCTTCTCAAGGGCCGGAAGGACTTCCTAGGGCTTCTCTAACTTCCTGGCTTTAGGGCCCAAAGGGCTGTGGACTGTGGTTCCCACTTTACGACATTATGGAGGAAACAGCTTCACACCTGCAAAGCCGTGTGCAGTAGCAGATGCAGCTTCCCAGTGCTGGTTTCAGGGAGCTGCAGCCGGTGGACAGGGGGAGGTTAACCTGGGTCTCTCTCTCTGCTCCTCCTTCGGCCACTCCAAGGTGTCCCATTCCTTTGCCAGGGGCCTTACCCATATGTGCACAGCTTAGCGGCACAGCATGGCCCTGGTAGAACGCAGTGACATCCATGGTCTTAACCATGTCTGGGGGCACCTGGAGCTCTGGGGCTTTGAGGGGGCTGCTGGAACAGGGCAGGAATCCCACTGTGAGAGGTAGTGGAGGGGCAGGGCTGGGCTGGCAGTATGACACCGGGGAAGGTGCCAGCCTGCTGCATTTTGCTGGGACAGCATTTACTTAAGGCTATTCTGCTCTGTGGCCTGCTTCTCTATTTCCTTGAAGTGATAATATAGAGTATTAATTGCAGCAGTCACTCCCACTGATGCAGGGTGCACTGTGTGGGAGCTGGCTGTGCGCTTTGGCACATATGGGCTCAAGAAATCCTTCCGATGAGCCTAGGAGGTCGATATTATTAATACATTTTATGGATGAAGAACCTGAGATGGGGTGAGGCTCAGAGAGGTCCAGTCACTTCCCCGGGGTCACATAGCAATCCAGGACAGAGCAAGGATGTAAATGTGGTCTGTCTGACTCCAAAGTCCACTCTTTTTATTTTATTTTATTTATTTATTTTTGAGACAGAGTCTCGCTCTGTCACCCAGGCTGGAGTGCAGTGGCGTGATCTCAGCTCACTGCAACCTCCGCCTCCCAGGTTCAAGCGATTCTCGTGCCTCAGCCTCCCAAGTAGTGGACTACAGGCACGTGCCACCATGACTGGCTAATTTTTTTTTTAATTTTTTTTTATTTTTAGTAGAGATGGGGTTTCACCATGTTAGCCAGGATGGTCTCAATCTCCTGACCTTGTGATCCACCTGCCTTGGCTTCTCAAAGTGCTGGGATTACAGGTGTGAGCCACCGCGCCCAGCCTTATTTTTATTTATTTATTTATTTTGAGATGGAGTCTCACTCTTTCACCCAGGCTGGAGTGCAGTGGCATGATCTTGTCTCACTGCAACCTCTGCCTTCTGGGTTCATGCGATTCTCCTGCTTCAGCCTCCCGAGTAGCTGGGATTAAAGGTGCACACCACCATGCCTGGCTAATTTTTGTATTCTTAGTAGAGATGGGGTTTCACCATGTTGGCCAGGCTGGTCTTGAACTCCTGACCTCCTGATCTGCCCGCCTTGGCCTCCTAAAGTGCCAGGATTATAGGCGTGAAGCCACCACACCTGGCCAGTCCACTGTTTTTTATTAAGCCACATTGCCTGTCATGGTGATGAGCCCCCAGCCTGCCAACACTGTAAGGCACTACCTGCAAAGCCCTTTCACTGTCACCCTGGAGCTCAGCAACTTCCTGGATCTCAGAAGCTCCCTCTTGAGCCAGGCCCCTATATGTCACTGCCACTGAGGGTCATCACTGCCAGCATCACCCAGGGTGGTCCAGGGCGCTTGGACCTTTGCCCATGATCAGTGCACCTTGCTTGCTCACCCTGCAGATGGGCATGGTTACACCCCTCCCCCAGTGGGAAGGCAGAAGGACACCTGTGGGTCTCGGGGAAGGGACCACATACGTGTCTGGCCTGGTGTGAAGGGAGTTCCCCCCACCCTGGGTTTGTGTGTATGTGGGAAGGAGTTTGCATAAGGAGGGGGGTCAAGGAGCTGAGTCTGGGCTCAGGGATTCCTATCACAGCCATGAAGAGAAGCATTTCAGCCACAGAAACACTGACCTCCCTTCCTTTTTCCTTTTGATTGGCAGGGCCAACCCCCAGGGAGGCTGTGTCATTTCATCTGGGGGGCTCTCAACTCCAGAAAGTTTCTACTGTCTCCTATGAGCCAAGGGCTTGGAACTTAACACCTACCCCACAGCCTGGACTAAATGGCATACTGGATGGCATTTGCGACTGTGTGTGTGCGCGTGCACACACACACACACACACACAGGTTCTGGCCCACACACAGGTAAACAGAGGCAGATTACTCCAGACATGCACATCTGAACACATAACCAATACATGTATGTGCACATACTTGCATACTCGAATGCACACACATGGTTACATGCAATGCAAGGGCACACATTTGCACCGACTCACACTCATGCTTACAACACACATGTTCTCTCAAATACACAGGTGAGAGGCAGACTGGCAACAGAAACATATACCCAAGCACACATGCATGCATGCATACATGCAAACACACACACACACAAATATCCATGTGCACACACCCGCACATATACACACTCATTCTCTCCCAGACACATGTGAACAAAAAGGCTGACCAACCCGGACACGGACATTTGCACACATCCATGCACACACATTGGCACACACTCGTGCACACACACATGCAGTCTCTCTGGAGGCTCAGCCCCACCTTCCCCCTGCCTCCTGGACTCTCAGCACTGCCTAAGCAAAGCTCCCAGGGAGCCCTCCAGTCGCTGACAGCTGCCTGAGATCCATCACTTTAATTCAGGGCTTTTTCTGCTCCTTGGAGTAGGTTGAGTTGCCGTTAGTGCTGATTTATGGGGACAATCCATCCTCCACTTTTGATTATGGTTGTTTTCCGTAATTATCATAAACACTCTGCCTCACTTGAGATTTTCTTTTAGATTTCTCTCCTGCACTTCTCTTTAAGTAGCAAGCTCTCTCCTCTGCTAATTTAGAAGCATGCCCCCATGTGCTCTAGATGAGAGGGTGCCTTAAAAAAAATTCAGGCCTCTTTAAGGATTGCCACTCTCTCATGTCCCACAGTACAACTTGGGACTTCTTTTCCTAAGAAAACCTAGAATGAAACAGCCCATAATGAGCCTCATTTCTAGAAGACAGCAAATATTTGAGGAAGCGGGGACAGGGCTGGGAAGGCGACATTGAGTCTTGGGGGAAGAGTGTTGGTTGGTACTCTAGGACCCTGGCCCCTGAGATGCCCTAGGGTTCTTCTGAAGCTGTCTTCCCTTTCTCTTCGGAGGGAGATCCTCTGGAATTGGCAGTACTGGGGAGAAGGCTGTTACCCACAAAGGCTTGGTGAGGGCCTCCCACTTCACTCTCTGCCCCCCAGCCTTTCTGGGAACCCTGATTCTTTCCTCATTCTCCCCTTCCCCTTGGAGTTTCAGCACTCACCATGAGGCACCTCCCAGCACCCCCAGAAGATCACGGAGACCCCCAGGCTATTACCACTCCGGGGTTGAGCGAGTTGGAGGACAGAAAATGAAAGTCATACTGGGCGCGGTGGCTCACACCTGTAATCCTAGCACTTTGGGAGGCTGAGGTGGGCAGATCACTTGAGGTCAGGAGTTGGAGACCAGCCTGGCCAACATGGTGAAACCCTATCTCTACTAAAAATACAAAAAATTGGCTGAGTGTGGTGGCACACGCCTGTAATCCCAGCTACTTGGGAGGCTGAAGCAGGAGAATCACTTGAACCCGGAAGCAGAGGTTGCAGTGAGCCAAGACTGCACCACTGCACTTCAGCCTGGATGACAGAGCGAGACTCCAACTCAAAACAAAAACAAAAACAAAATAAAAGTCATGAAGGCCCTGGGAAGTCTGCTGAGAAGAGGGTTGTAGCTGGAGAGGCTCAGAGTGGCCGTTCTGAAGATGCCCCTTCCCAGGTGTGACGTGGACCACAGAGGAGGCACTCGAAGCAGATGCAAAGCCCTTTTTTGAAACACAAATCAGCTGGTCCCATTTAAAGGACACAGTCGAGGCCACCCTTGTCTAAAATGAATGAAAAGCACCAGAGAGCTCTTGGCTCTCGGACATGTCATCGGGTCACAGGGTCAGCAGATATGCATGAGACTTACAGCTGTGTAACCTTGAAGAGGGCCTGCTACCTCTCTGGGCCTTGGTTCTACCAACTGTAAAATGAGGTCACTGGCTGGAAGGGGCACTATGGGCACTCAGTGGGTGTTGATGGCCACGACGGGATCTGGCTCTGCCCAGGACGTGGCTGGTGGGTGCCACCCTGGCACGACAGTTGCCCCCCTGCCCCTGGGTCCCCATTGTACTCACAGGCCACCTGGACCTCGGTTTGCCGCTGCAGCAGGGCCCCCATTCGGTTCCGCACAATGCAACGGTAGAAGCCAGCGTGGGTGCGGTCCAGGCTGGTGATCATGTATCTACGGGACAGATGAGACAGCCAGTGAGCAAGTCAGGCAGCTGCAGGGGTACAGAGGTCAGATTGGGCTCAGAAGTCAGAGGTCGCCAGGTCACCCTCTTTGGAATAAGAGTACCAGGGAATTCTTGACTCCCTGGCCATGTCATAGGATCACACGAAGGTCTTTATCAATAAATAGGAGGGTTTCTTCCATAGCCAATGAGGCCTTTGCTCAGCTGCCTGGGAATTAGCATGCACTTCTCTAAGCAGGGAAGGTGCTGCACCCAAATCCTTGATCCTGACCCTAGAGCTGTGTCAGCTCTGATGGAAGCAGCTGTTCTCCCTGACCTGTGACTCACATGACTGAGAAAGGTGGGGGCATTTTTTTTTGTCCTTGCACAGGACTGTGCTATGGATATTAGTTGAAATGGATGGAGGTGACAGAGACAGGGAAATTTACATGTTCTCCCAAATGCTCAGTATCATTCCTTCCTTAAAATTACAGACAGCCCCTGATATGGTTCGGCTCTGTGTCCCCGCCCAAATCTCATGTTGTAGCTCCCATAATTCCAGGTGTTGTGGGAGGAACCAGGTGGGAGATAATTGAATCATGGGAGTGGGTCTTTCCATGCTGTTCTCGTGATAGTGAGTAAGTCTCACATGATCTGATTGTTTTATAAGGGGGAGTTTCCCCACACAAGTCCTCTCTCTTTGCCTTCTGCCATCCATGTAAGATGTGACTTGCTCCTCCTTGCCTTCTACTATAATCGAGAGGCTTCCCCAGCCACATGGAACTGTGAGTCCATTAAATTCTTTCTTTTGTAAACTGCCCAGTCTCAGGTATGTCTTTATCAGCAGCATGGAAACGGACTAATAATACAGCTGCACTGCAGCTTTTGGGCTGGCGGGGTTGGGCAGAGCCTTCTGAACCAGACAGGCTAGTGTTCCGTGGGCTCTGGGGACAGGATGCGGGACTTCAGGCTGGCCCCTTGAAAGCTCACTCCAGAAACACTCATTACCCGCAGAGCAGCAGACTCTGGCATTGGGGGGCAGGTGGCTGGGAGCAGGTGTATGTACACTCACCTGTCTGAGAGGCAAGGAGGAGGCAGGTCAGTGACAGGAGCTTCTGACAGTGGGACAGGAGTGGATGGAGGGGACCAGGGACCAGGGGCTAGTTCTCCTGGTTCACCCTTGGTGGTCACCTTTCCCATCCCTAGGCAATGGTCCCACAGGACCCTCAGAGGAAGAAGGGATGTCCTAGGACGCCTCTCCCCAATTCATGGGTATCCTAGGGTTTGCCCAGCTGACCTGGTGGACAAGTTCCTTGACGCCTGCCTCTAGGGTATCTCTAGGTGTGCCAACCCTGGGATGCAGCAGCCTTATTCCTGGAAGATGCCAGTTTTGTTTTATTAATACATGAGATCTGGCTAGGGCCTGTCAACATCATCATCTTCCCAAGAATGAAACAACAACCACCCCTTCCGGAGCACCATCTCTGCATCAGACACCGTATTAAGTACTTTTCATACATTTCTTCATTTCACACAGCAGTTCCCAGCCTATTGAATATCATGAACCAGTAACACTTAAAAAAGTGGGACCAACATGAGACTGTGAACTTCTTCCTTTGCCAAGATTATTAAAACCAACCAACCAGAAAGCAAACAGACAAATAATCAGGCAACAACAACAAAAACACTTAAAAAGGGATAATATTAAAAAGTGCCAGGGAGAAAAATAAATAGAAATGGTCAGCATTTAATTTAAAAAGGACATTTCTGAGATGACAAAAAACTCCTAATTTCAGCATAAAGGCATTTTTAAAACTTTTTCTCCTTCTTTATATTAAAAAAAAAAGTTTTTGAAAAAAGAGAGGGGGGTCTTTATGTTTCTCAGGCTGTTCCTGAATTCCTGGGCTCAAGCGATCCTCCCACCTCTGCCTCCCAAAGTGCTAGGATTACAGGCGTAAGCCACAGCACCCAGCCAATATTTAATGAATTTTTAAACTTAAATTTTACACAAAGCCCACTACCCTAGCCTGACTTTTATGAGGACAGTTGCAAACTGTCATCGGTCAGCATTTGAGAGCCTGTGATTTAATCTCCACACTAACCCTACTAGCACCTTCCTTCTAGAGGTGGGGAAGTTGAGGCTCAGAAATATCTTGTCAGTAACCTGTAAGTTTCACACATTGTAAGAGGCAAAGTCCAACAGAGCCTTTCAGACTCCAAGCCTGGCTGTGAAGCTGAGGTCACATCCCAAGGGCCCCAGCCTCCATCCTGGGTCAGTGCAGGCCTGACTCACAACTGGCCACGTGCCAAGTTCGCTCTGGCTCTGCAGCATTTTCCAGAACCTTCTGGCTGCCCAAGCCCCTTATCTCTGCCACCGGCTGCAGCTCTTATCTGTCTCTTGCTACTGTGCACAGCGTGATGGCGGGGAGAGAGCAGTGCCCAAGCTCTGGCAAATCTCTCTTCCTCCTTTCACCTCATCTTCAAATCCACCCTCAGCCCTCTCTCCTGCTTGCTTGCCCTCTCTCCTGAGGTGAGGGGAGGCCACTGTGGGGGAACTGTCTGGGTCTCTAAAGTGATGGGGTGACCCTAGAGAGGAGATAGAAGAAGAGATGGGTTGGAAAAGCTCTCTGCCTTTGGAAATGGAATCAGATATTATTAAAAAGCACCAGAGAGAGGAAAAGAAATAGAAATGGCTGATAAACTCATGAAAAGATGCTCAACTTCTGTCATAGTGAGAGAAATTCAAATCAAGACGACAAGACCATGTTTGCCTAGCAGATCGTCAAAGATTTTCAGGTGTGGTCAAACCCAGTGTTGGCAGGAGTGGGGGGGAGGGGAAGTTATACCCGCAGGACTGTTAGTGGTACTGGAAATTGGTCCAGCCTTTGGGAAAAAGTCTCTGAAAATTAGAATATGCCAGCTTTTTGACTCAGAGGTTGTGCTCCTGGGAGCTGGCCTTTTATTTATTTATTTATTTATTTTGAGACGGAGTCTCACTCTTTTGCCCAGGCTGAAGTGCAGTGGCATGATCTTGGCTCAATGCAACCTCCACCCACCAGGTTCAAGCAATTCTCCTGCCTCAGCCTCCCAAGCAGCTGGGATTACAGGCACCTGCCACCACGCCTGGCTAATTTTTTTTTTTTTTTTTTTTTTTTTTTGAGACAGAGTCTCGCTCTGTTGCCCGGGCTGGAGTGCAGTGGCGCAATCTCGGCTCACTGCAAGCTCTGCCTCCCGGGTTCACGCCATTCTCCTGCCTCAGCCTCCGAGTAGCTGGGACTACAGGCGCCCGCCACCGCGCCCGGCTAATTTTTTTGTATTTTTTAGTAGAGACGGGGTTTCACCGTGGTCTCGATCTCCTGACCTCGTGATCCGCCCGCCTCGGCCTCCCAAAGTGCTGGGATTACAAGCGTGAGCCACCGCGCCCGGCCCACTAATTTTTGTATTTTTAGTAGAGATGGGGTTTCACCATGTTGGCCAGGCTGGTCTCGAACTCCTGACCTCAGGTGATCCACCCACCTCGGCCTCCTAAAGTGTTGGGATTACAGGCGTGAGCCACCGCTCCCAGCGAGCTGGCCTTTTAGATACACTAGCAACTATGTGACAAAAAATGTGCAAGGATGTTCACTGTAGCATTTGCTTGCCATCGCAGAGACAAACAAACAAAAGCTGGAAGCAAACTAAATGTCCATCAAAATGGAATTGGATCAATAAATGATACAGCAGCCACAGAATGAACACATGTATGAGAGGAGGTAGGAAGGTGTCCAAGACACACAGAGCATGGAAAGAAAGTAAGAGCTGGGGAGGAGGGGAAGGTTTGCAAATAAAAGCACGCGATAGCAAGATGCTAAACAATCTCATAGTTGACTGTTAGGGACAAGAATGATAACATATTCTTATCGGTTGCTGTTCATTGATACAGGCTACCAAACCCTTAATGTTTTACATCATACAAACTGGTCCAATAAAAATCCCCGCACTTCTGGAGACCGAGGTGGGCAGATCACTTGAGGTCAGGAGTTCAACACCAGCATGGCGAAACCCCGTTTCTACTAAAAATACAAAAATTAGCCGGGTGTGGTGGTGCACGTCTGTAGTCCCAGCTGTTTGGGATGTTGAGGCAGGAGAATTGCTTGAATCCAGGAGGCGGAGGTTGCAGTGAGCTGAGATTGCACCACTGCACTCCAGCCTGGGCGACAAAGACTCTGTCTCAAAAAAAAACCAATAATAATTTAAGTTTGTTGCAAAAATGCAAACAAACAAAAAAAAGAGTAAAGAATAGTGTGATGACATGATACTATTTGCTATGATGCCATTTGGGTAAACTGAAACAGTATATATATATTTCTGTGTATTATATGTATACAAATACACAAGCACAAACACACACACTTATAACCACACAAACACACTGGGATAGGCATAAAGTTTTTTCAAGATGGATACTCCAGAATGTGTTATCACCCTTTTGGGAGAGATACCCAGGAGAGGGAGGGAGGAAACTTCTATTTTTTGATTTTATGTCTTTCTATGCCATCAGAATTTTCTTTATCGTATGCATATATTGCTTTTATTTTAAAAATAAAATAAAAAGATGCACATTGTGCACATAATTTAAGCATACATTATAAAAAAGGCACCAGGGGCTCATTGGATCTGGATTTGTTTGCTGATGTCAGTGAAGTGTGGTGAAATTTAAACTTTAATAAAAGCCCATTTCTTTATTTTTATTTTTTAGAGACAGGGTCTCATTTTGTCACCCAGGCTGGAGGGCAATGGCGAGATCCTAGCTCACTGTAACTTCAAACTCCTGGGTTTAAGTGATCCTCCTGCCTCAACCTTCCAAGTAGCGAGGACTATGTCTATTTGCTACTTGGAAGGTTGAGGTCCAAGTTAGGGTCTAATTAGGGCCACGAGGACAGCCCATGGGCTGCTGGCCCCTCCCCTCCCCCAGGTCGCCCTCTGTCCCCCTCTGCAGTTGAGGGCAGGTACTCCCTGCCCCAGCAGTGCGGGTACAACCTCTCTCCCGCTCCTCCGCCTCCGTCTCTTTGGGCTGTCTCTTTGGTGCTCCCTGCCTGGGAGACCTATTTCTGGCTTGTAGGCAACATTATTTAAAGTAACAGTTCCACCCACTGCCTTTCCTACCAGGGAAACCCACTTCACTCCACCCAAATTGCAGCTCGCATCTCCCTGCCTCCCAGGCGGGTGGAAGAGGCATTTGGCCAGCTTCTCGGTTTGCGAGTCCAGTGCACTGTAAGCATCTCCGATAATGACAGTAACAGCACTCATTATCCCCAACGCGCTCCCTCCTGGGCCACCAAGACACACTCAGCCCACAGCTCTGCCTGTCCCACTCACCCGTAGCTGCCAGCCCAGCAGGAAACTGGCTGAGTCCAGCCCCATCCAGGTCACCCCGGGGGTGGGGGGTGGATGAAATGGCTCCTGGAGGAGCAGCAGGGCCTGAGCTGAAGGGTCCACACCCGATCCACTCAAGAAGAAGTGCAGTGTTGGAGAAGGCACCAGGACCTCCACCTCAGGGGAGACTTACACTTGACTTTCACTTCTGTTCTTTCTTAGATGTGTGGCCCAGGCAAGTTATGGGACCTTGCAAGCCTCAGTTTCCCTGTCTGTAAAATGGGAATAATGATGGCCATCTTTGATGTGAGCATCCAGAGAGGCCGTGGATACAAATGCCTGCACAAATGCTTGCCAAGTGAGGGGGCAAATGTAAGAGTCATTGGCGGGGAGGCTCAGAGAGGAGGACTAAGAGGGTGAGGCAGGGGTCCTCCCCCTAGAGTGGGGATCCTCTAGGGGCTTCAGCCAAGCACTAGGGGAGCACGGAGTTCCCTGCCTGGCACATTCCTCGGCTTCTGACACCCCAGCCTCCTATTCACCTCCATGTGCCTCCCCGAGGTGGAAGAGTAGGAACCTGGCTCCTCCAGGGATGAGGAACAGTGACGGTGGCTGGGTGACCTGCAACCTCACTCTCTGTTCAGCAAGGAAGAGCTGCTGGGTTGTGGCCTCTGGGAGCTAGTGCACACCTGGATTCACCCACCCCTAGCTCCTTTCGAAGGACCGCTCTTTATTTATTTGTTATAGGAAATATATTCACAATTCAAAACTCAAAGAAAAGAAAAAGTACACAGCAAAACGTCTCTCCCACCCTTGTCCCCCAGCTGCCCTGTCATCCTGATCCCCAACACACACAGGGAGGAAACGACTGTCATTAGTTTCCTGAGTGTCTTTTCAGAACTTCTTTATGCAAATGCAAGCAAATACGCATTTAGAATCCCTCCCTATTATAAACAGGAGACATGGCCCCCTGTACGCACTGTTCTGCTCCTTGCTTTGTGCAAGTGACAATATGTCTCAAAAATCTTTCCATAGCTGTGCGTGGAGCTTCCTCGGGCTTTTTGACAGCTGCAGAGTATTGAGGAATCTTCTGGGTGGAGGAAGATTTGCTTTCTCCCAGTTCAATGGTCAAAAGCAGCAGGCAGTGGAGAGAGCACCTCAGGGGCTGGGCGTGGGGCTGGGGGCAGAAAGAGGGCAGTGAAGGGAGATATGCCAAGAATCCACACCCGTTCTCGTCATCCCCATCACAGATTGTCCTGATTTTAATCCGGCAGGACCCTGCGGCTCAGTCCACTCTTCGAAGATGAAGAGATGAGCTCAGGGTGGAGGGCGCAAGACAACAGTGGGAGGAAGAGCCAGGACAGATAATTGGATTTTTAGCGACAAGAGAGAAGCAGGGGGGAAAATAACTGCCTAACAAATGTGGCATCTTCTCCAGCACACGAGGAAACACACAATGCCCTTTTTGGTTCGAGTCCTTGAGTGTCACAGTTGATATTTAAAATGATTCTTACTCGCATTAAATAAGATATTTCAATTCCACGAAGCTGTCAGGAGCTGATGCGGACACCAGAAATAATAGGCACACTCTCCTTGTATTGTCCTCGTTAATAAATCAGACGCCTGGAGATGCACGCGGTGATGCTCCCATGGAGGAAGGGGGTGTGTGTGAGTGCACATGTGCACACTTGTGCACATACATGGAGCACACTCATGCATACCCACCCATGGTACAATGCACATTCATACATGCCGTGTTGTGCACACACATGCAAACTCATGCAATCCACCTCCCTGCAAACTCATACATGACTGTGCACATACACTTGTGCACACACATGTTTGGATAAGGCCTCCCCTCCTCAAGTGAACTGTGCTCAGGTAGAGAAGGCAGGTGGGTCATCATGTCCACTAGGGGGTCAGGGGATCATGTGTGCCTGCTGCCTGCAGGTGTCACCCCAGATGTCTGGGGCCAACACAGGTTCCAGGGACAGCAGTGGGCCACTGAGCTTGGGAACCCAGATTTCCTTGCCTCTCCCCATGGACTTTTGGGCAGCAGGCAGGAGAGGCAGCAAGTGCTGAGCGTGTGCATGTCCGTGCGTGCGCATGCGTGTGTGTGTGTGTGTGTGTGTGTGCGCGCGCGCGCGTGTGTGTCCTCAGATACCTGTGAGCATACACTGGGCCTGTTCCTGCAGCAGGAAGACTTAGGTGGTGCTCGAGGACCTGGCCACTGGACTGGTGGCCTGCTAGAAAAAGACTGACTATATTTGTGGGTTTGCTTTTGCAAAGACTCTTCAGGAAATCAGGCAAAACTCTGTCCAGGGCGATCAAAAGGGAAAAGAACATGTACCAGGTAATAAATAATAACAATATACCATTATGCAATTAACAAAATAACTTATTATAATAAATGTCACTGTTCTAAGGACTTTATATTTTTTAATCACATTGCTGTAATTTTATTTTATTTTTTAGGTTTTATTTTTGTTTTTGAGACAGAGTCTCGCTCTGTCGCCCAGCCTGGAGTGCAATGGCACAATCTCGGCTCACTGCAACCTCCGTCTCCTGGGTTCAAGCAATTCTCCTGCCTCAGCCTCCAAAGTAGCTGGGATTACAGGCACCTGCCACCATGCCCAGCTAATGTTTAGTATTTTTTAGTAGAGATGGGGTTTTGCCATGTTGGCCAGGCTGATCTTGAACTCCTGACCTCAGGTGATCCACCTCCCTTGGCCTCCCAAAGTGCTGGGATTACAGGCGTGAGCCACCGTACCTGACCTAAGTTTTATTTTCTTTATCATCACCCAGGTATTAAGCCTAGTACCCAATAGTTATTTTTTTCTGCTCCTCTCCCTCTAGGACTTTAACATATCCACTCATCTGATTCTCACAGTACTGCAGACGCAGTGCTAACATAAACCTCGGTTCACAGATGAGAAAAACGGGGCCCAGAGAGAGAAAGTAACTTACCCCAGGCCACACAGCTAAGTAAGTAGAATGCTGGGACAGTCTAGCACATTGACAGTATGAACCTCAATGGGATATGTATCCGATGGCTTGGGGTCTCTCATTCCTGGGGTAAGAAGAGGGCAGTTTGGCGGTTTACCTCCTCCTGCTTCACATAGACACAGGCAGAGTATTTCTGGGTAGGGCCTAAATTTTGATCTGGGCCATGTTAATCAAAAATTGTTGCTAAGTGCTGGCCAGTCTAGTACACTGGAGGCCCAGGAAGAAGGAGCTGAATGGCTTGGGCAGCCCCTTTAGTGGGTCTTTTGATTGTGGAAGGAGAGGCTCAGGCACAGAAAGGGTTGAGGCAAACAGAGCGCAACTGTTCAGTATGATCAAGTGGCTGTAATGTTGAATTTCCCTTCTGGTAGCAGCCCTAAGGATCTGCTGGGGGTGAGTGGGGGTGAAAATGAGAGACAGAGACAAAGAGAGAGAGAGAGAGAGAGAGAGTCAGAGAGACAGACAGGGAGATCTAGGGAGAGAGACAGGGAGGCTGAGATGGAGAGAGACACACAGAGAAACAGAGTCAGAGAAAGAGACAAAGAGAGACAGAGGACAGAGACAGAGAGGTAAAGCCCTCTCCCCATGTAGGACACAGCCAGAGGCTGGGCAGTGGGAGCAGGCTGGCCGGGGAGGGTAATGTCAGCTGCACCCCGTGGTGAGGACTGGCAGGGCACCTCAGGAACAGCGATGTCTGTTTTTCTATTTTAAGCAGTTTCCGTCCTGTGCTGTAATTCCCCTCCCACATCTTCAGTGAGAGTCGGTGACAGGCACAGCCTGTTCTGTGGATGGTGCTTGGGGAAGGATGCTGTGCTCCTGGCTAGGGGGCTAGGGGGCCGCCATTTGAAGTCGGGGCAGCAGCCTCAGGAGGGGAAGGGTTAGGGGAAGATCCAGAATTGGTTCTGGAGCAGGCACTGGGGAGGGGACAGGCAAGCCTAGGTGAGCTGAGCACGGGGTTCCAGAATCCTTGGAAGGTGGGGGAGGGCCTTGACTTGTCCCCTCCCAGAGGACAGACACTGGGATAGGGAAGGATTCTGTGTCCCTCGGAGGAGGGGAGACTCGGGCAGTCTGTTCCCCTGCCTTCTGGGGAACCACAGGGTGGAGGGGGGGTACCCGCAGTGGACAGAACAGGGAGGAACCCCTGACTCTGACGTGATAGTTAATTTTAGGTGTCAACTTGACTGGGCCGAGGGATGCCTGCCCAGACAGCTGGTAAAGGATGGTCTGGGCGTGTCTGCGAGGGTGTTTCTAGAAGAGATCAGTATTTGGATCAGCAGATGGAGTAAAGAAGAGAGAGACAGGGAGACAGAGACAGAGAAACAGAGACAGAGAAAGACAAAAAGACAGGGGACAGAGACAAAAAGACAGGGGACAGAGACAGAGTGGTGAAAGCCCTCTCCCCTCGCAGGACATAGCCAGAGCCCTCATCAACGCGGGAGGGAACCATCCAATCCACTGACGGCTCGGATGGCACAAAAAGGCGGAGGAAGGAGGAATGTGCTGTCTTGGGAGGAGACGCCCATCTTCTCCTGCCCTTGGACACCAGGGCTCCTGGTTCCCGGCCTGCGGACTCTAGGACTTAACACCCATGGGCTCTCGGTTTCCAGGCCTTTGGGCCCAGACTGAATTACAGCACTGGCTTTCTTGGGTCTCCAGCTTGCAGGCGGCAGTTGGTGTTCTTGGCTGGCCTCCATAACCGCATGGGCCAAGTCCCATAACGAACCTCATGCATCTGTCTCTCTCCCATTGGTTCTGCTTCTCTGCAGAACCCCGACTAATACACCGACTGTAGAATATGGGAGATAGGCCGTGTGTGGTGGCTCATGCCTGTAATCCCAGCACTTTGGGAGGCTGAGGCAGGAGGATCACCTGAAGTCAGGAGTTCAAGACCAGCCTGGCCAGTAGAGGTAAAACCCCACCTCTACTACAAATACAAAAATTAGTGGGGCATGGTGGCATGTGCCTGTAATCCTAGCTACTCAAGAGGCTGAGGCAGGAGGATCTCTTGAACCAGGGAGTCGGAGGTTGCAGTGAGCCAAGATCACATCACTGTGCTCTGGTCTGCATGACAAGACTCCATCTCAAAAAAAAAAAAAAAAAAAAAAAAAAGAAGAAGAAGAAAGTCTATCTCCTATTGGTTCTGGTTCCTCGTAGGGCTGAGCAGGGCTGGATACAGATGTGCCTTAAGGCGGCTGCTCAGCTGAGGCACAACCTGGGGCTTGCACAAGCACCTGCTGCCAGGTGGTTTGCTTCATAAGGGGAGGAGACGTCTCAGGGCCTGCCTGCCACCACCAAGCCTCCCCCACTTTGCCAGAAGAGCCCATGAGGTTCTGATTGATCCCCCGGCCCTGCGGTCAATGAGAGGATGGCGGTGTTATCGAGCTGGGGGCCGCTATCACGGTGACAGCTCTGGCTTGCGATGGCTGGGGGAAGGCATCTGTCGGCCCTGGGACCTTCTGGGCCAATTAAGTGCTCTCAATGAACAAGGATAAGGACTTCATTAAACTGTGATCCATCAGCCCAGTGGTCCCCACAGAGGTCTGGCTGGATGAGAAAGCAAAGGAGAGAGCTGAGGGAGCCGTCGAGGTGAGATGAGGGCAGGACAGGGCTGGGAGCCCAAGACGGCTACTCCTCCTGGGTGAGCGGGACTCCCACTGCTTGAGAAAATAAGCAGGGATCCCTCCCTAAATAACAACCACAGTAGCAGCATCGGGTTGTGAGCCAAACACTTGACACACGCTATCTGGTTCATTCCCAGGTCAACTACAGGGGAAGGGACTCCTCTTCCCATTTTACAGCCAGGGGACCTGGGCTCAAAGAGGTTGAGCATGTGGCCTGAAGTCACCCAGCTAGAAGGCACCAAAGTGAGATTCCCTTTCAGGCCCATGTGACCCCATCCATGTTCCTGCCCTATAACCAACCCCCCTGACCTGTCCTGGGGCCCTCGGGACTGCTCTGGAGTAGGTCTTCTCTGCTTGTTTTTGCTTCTCATGCCAGAAAGAAATTCCTCTGGGGGTGCTGCCCAGACCTTGCCTTGATGCAGGAGCTGTGTCTGAGCCCAGCTGGGAGAGAGCCACTGCATAGATGGGAGGAGAGTAGGGCGACCCGCGGACATCTCTGCACCATGAACAGCGACACAAGACAGAACTTTTTTTTTTTTTTTTTTTTTTTTAAGGTGAAGTCTCATCCTGTTGCTTAGGCTAAAGTGCAGTGGCACGACCTCGGCTCACTGCAGCCTCCCTGGTTCAAGCAATTCTCCTGCCTCAGCCTCCCGAGTAGCTGGGACTACAGACATGTGCACCACCACACCTGGCTAATCTTTGCATATATATATATATATATATATATATTTTTTTTTTAGTAGAGTTGGGGTTTCACCATGTTGGTCAGGCTGCACTCAAACTCCTGGCCTCAAGTGATCCACCTGTCTCGGCCTCCCAAAGTGCTGGGATTACAGGCATGAGCCACCGTGCCCAGCCAGACAGAACGTTTTATTACTAGGAGCAGAAAGGAATGAAAAACCACAGAAGACAAGCCCTGTCCAGGGTATAAGGAGTTAAAACTCAGGTTTCAGTTTAAATGGCTGGGAAAAAAGAAATGCTGAGATTTGGGGGAGGCGGTGTGGTTATTTTGTTTTATTTTTTAAAAAACAAGAAAACAGAAAAGCAAAATGAGAGAAGCATCTCCTCTCACCTCGATTACAATTGTGCTTTAGAATTTCCTCACCGCTCCCTGCTCCTCTGGCTCGGGGAGGAAAGCCTCGCCATCCAGCTCCCACTCCCGGGGTTGGGGAGGACTCCTTTGTCCCGGGCTCTTGGCACCCAGCTGAAATTCTTTATGATTCTTTTCATGCCAAGGTGGATCAGAAAGAAACCAAATTAAAACAAGCTGATAAAGAGGCTGCATGGAAACCAGGTTTCAGGGAACCAAGGGGCTGGGTCTCTGTGGCCTAATCATGGTGGGCAGCCAGAGCAGCCCCATGGATCCACTTTTCCAGGCTCACTCCAGCCTCCCAGGTGTGCAGGGGAGACTCAATTACTTCTCAGACTGGGAGAAGAGGCCTCCTAATAAGACCTGCTGAATGCACAGTGGTGCTAGCTGAGGAGCCTCTTCCCTCACAGCGAGTGGGTTCCCTGATGCGAGAGGCCCTACTTGTTTGGGGAAAGCAGGGCACTGGGGCATCCAGGGGCATATTTGTTTCTCAGGGCTGCTGTAACAAAGCACCATGGCCTGGGTGCCTTAAAACAACAGAAATTTCTTCTTCCACAGCCCTGGCTGCCAGGAGTCTGAGTCAAGCTCAGCAGCACCATGCCCTGCATGAAGGCTCCCAGGGAGAATCCTTCCTGCCTCCTTCAGCCCTGGGGGCCCCAGGTGTTCCTTGGCTTGCAGCCACATCACTCCAATCTCTGCCTCTGCCTTCACTTGGTGTTCTCTTCTCTGGGTTTCTCTCCTCCCCTACTTTTCTTTCTTAATAGAGATGGGATCTCACTATGTTGTCCAGGCTGGTCTTGAACTCCTGGGCTCAAATGATCCACTTTCTTTGGCCTCCCAAAGTGCCGGGATTACAGCCATGAGCCACTGTGCCTGGCCTCTCCTGTCTTCTTAAAAGGACCCCATCATATTGGATTTAGGGACCACCTTAGTCTAGTATGACCTCAGCTGAACTAATTACCTCTGCAATGACCTTATTTCCAAATAAGGTCACACTCTGAGGCACTAGGGGTTAGGACATCAACATATAGAGGATAAGTTGGAGGATCATCAACATATAGAGGATGATATTTAGAGGAGACACAATTCAACCCATAACAGCTGAGGCTTGAGCCGTGGGGTGACTTAGAGATGGGTGGGACTTGGGAGGGTGTGCATGTGTGGAGAGGTGGGGGCTGGGCCTCTCCACCTCCTTCCTGAGGGCAGGAAGGCTCAAGTAAGTGCAGGTGCTGATGGAGGCTGAGGGGGCGAGGGAAGGAAAGGAGGAGGTGCTGTCCAGTGCCAATCCTGAGGGGAAGGCAAGGATGGTTGAAGAGTGCCAGGCATGATAAGTAGATGTCAGAGACAGAGATTCCTCAGACATCAACTGTGGTGCTGGCCAGAGAAAGAGCCTGGCTGGGATAATGGGGAGGCTGGACTTCATGGCTGGGCCAGTCCCCACTAGGCCTTGTGGGCTGGGCTGAAGAATTTGGGCCTTTTCCTGAGGATAGTAGAAATATGTTGAGGGTATTAACTAGGGCTATAAAACAGAGCTTAGCAAACTATAGTCATGGGTCAAATCTACAGCCACAGCCTCTACAATAGGTGTACCAGGAAGAAAGAGTTCACACATTTTTAGCAAAATATAACAATATCAAGAGTAATGTTTCATGTCAGATGAAAATTATATGATATTCAAATTTCTGTATCCTTAAATAATTTTACTGGGACATAGCCATGCACATTTGTGGACACAGCGTCTGCAGCTGCTCTCCTGCTGCACAGGCAGAGTTGAAGGTTGCCATAAACTCTGTGGCCTGTGAACCCTCAAACATTCACTGTCTGTCCTGGACCAGAAAATGCTTGCCAACCCCTGGTGCAAAATAGGCAGGTTTACATGTGTACAAAGGTCACTCTGACTGCAGACTGGAGAGGGAACTGGAGTTGGTCAAGGCTAAAGGGTTAGAGGCCAATTTGGTCTTTGCCATAGACTGGAGAGAGGTGATGGGGCTGACTGTGTACAATGGTGCTGGGGGGCCAGGGGACAGTGGAAAGATGTCACTGGTGCTAGCATGAGGGGACACCTGATGGTCTGGGGTGGGTGGCAGTTTCAGTGGGCACAGCCGGCGAGGAGAGGAGGGGTCTGGACAGGTGGAGAATGCAAAGTTGTGTGCTAAAAAGAGGAGAGTGGCTCCTGGCAGGAGAGGGAATGTGGGGCAGAGGGAGGTCTATAGGAGGGATTTTGGTTTTTAAAGATGTGAGACTTGAGCAGGTTTAAACATTGGTGGTGGGGGCAGTTAACAGAAGTAGAGGCCGAGAGCAGTGACTCACATCTGTAATCCCATCACTTTGGAAAGCCAAGGCAGGGGGATGGCTTGAGGCCAGGAGTTTGAGACCAACCTGGGCAACATAGCAAGAATCTATCTCTACCAAAAAATAAAACAATTAGCCAGGCATGGAGGCATGTGCTTGTAGTCCCAGCTACTTGGGAGGCTGAGAAAGGTGGATTGCTTGAGATCAGGAGTTGGAGGCTGCAGTAAGCTATGATTGCACCACAGCACTATAGCCTGAGTGACAGAGTGAGACTCTGCTTCTAAAAAAAAAAAAAAAAAAAAAAAAAAAGAAAGAGGCAGAAAGAGGACAAGTGATGGAGCCAGCAGCCAGTTCCTGAGGGTCTGGGGTCCTGTACCCAGTGGAGTGCAGTCCCTGGCAGAAGGAGAGGCCTGGTAGGGCAGAGTTAACTGAAGCAGAGTGGCAGGAAGTGGGAGAAATGAATTCTTTACAATGCTCCTATTTCCTTGTGGAAGGGGACAGTGAAGGGAGGGGCGGTGGGCTGGTGGTTCAAAACAGCATCTGTGGAGGATGAGTAAGCTGAATGGGGAAACTGCGGGAAGGCACAGGTGAGGGAGTGGCTTGAATTTGTTTTCTTTTTGTTGCTTTTTTTTGAGATGGACTCACTCTCTCACCCAGGCTGGAGTGCAATGGCGCGATCTCGGCTCACTGCAACCTCTGCCTCCCAGATTTAAGTGATTCTCGTGCTTCAGCCTCCCGAGTAGCTGGGACTATAGGCACACACCACCATGCCCAGCTAATTTTTGTATTTTTAGTAGAGATGGGGTTTGACCATGTTGGCCAGGCTGGTCTTGAACTCCTGACCTCAGGTGATCCACTCGCCTCGGCCTCCCAAAGTGCTGGGATTACAGGTGGGAGCCACTGCGCCTGGCCACTACCTTGACTTTGTACAGGTGCTATCTACACAGGTGGCTGGCTTTCTTCAGCAGGGCTCAGTAGCCTTATGGAAGGAGCAAGGTGGGTTGAAAGCTGGGCTGACCCAAGGCTGGGGCTCTTCCAGGAAGCTGTGACAGATGGACCCCAATGCCAGGGGGCTGAAGACACTGGCAAGAGGGAGGATGAGAGGGTGATGACCAGGTCCACTAGCTGGGGAAGCAGGTTCAGCCAGCAGGGAACTGACGGATGGGGCGGGAGGGCCAGGGCAAGAGGTGGAAGGCGTTCCACAGCCCTGCTGCTCACAGTGAGGTGTGGGGACTGGCCACAGGAGCATCACCTGGGAGTGGGTCAGAAATGCAGAATCTTGGGCCCCACCCCAGACCTGCTGATCAGAATCTGCATGTATGGTGTTCCCAGGGTGAGTCCTTGCACACAAAACTTTACGACGCTCTGTGATGAGATGGTGCCACAGGTGTGAGGGAGACTGGGAAGTCAGAATCAAGGCTTCGAATGGGAAACGGGTCTAGGTGATGACGGAGGTCAGGGTGCTGCCTCATTGGTCCTCAGTTTCCCAGTCTGTGAGATGACTTTGATCACAGTCTGATGAAAAGGCTGATCATAGCCCCAAAGAGTCACAGTCTTTAACAACCTTGGCTGTGGCTTCAGACAACCCTTTACTCTGGTCCCAGCATTGTCACTCACTGAGCACGTGATCTCAGACAGGGGACGGAACCTCGTTATACCTTGGACACTCCATCTGTATAACGGGCAAAGTAAGGATGGCTGTCCTTTTTTTTTTTTGTGGCAGAGCCTTGCTCTGTTGCCCAGGCTGGAGTGCAGTGGCACGATCTTGGCTCACTGCAAGCTCTGCCTCCCAGGTTCACGCCGTTCTCCTGCCTCAGCCTCCCGAGTAGCTGGGACTACAGGCGCCCGCCACCACGCCCGGCTAATTTTTTGTATATTTTTAGTAGAGATGGGGTTTCACTGTGTTAGCCAGGATGGTCTCGATCTCCTGACCTCGTGATCCACCCGCCCCGGCCTCCTAAAGTGCTGGGATTATAGGTGTGAGCCACCATGCTCACTGGGATTTTTTAGTAGAGATGGGGTTTCACCATGTTAGCCAGGATGGTCTCGATCTCCTGACCTCGTGATCCGCCCGCCCCGGCCTCCTAAAGTGCTGGGATTATAGGTGTGAGCCACCATCCGGCCAAGATGGCTGTCTTATAGAAAATACAAGTTCAGGCAGCTCGCTGTAAGGCTTGTTTTCAAACACACATTCGTTCCACTGCGATTGATGTATTAGAGAACGATATGAGCATCTGTGGATTTTGCATTTGCTATGCACAATTTTGTCCGCAAGAAGCAGGAGTCAATACAGAAAACTGCACCCAGCTGA
The DNA here is from genome assembly GCF_028878055.3 of Symphalangus syndactylus. Lineage (NCBI taxonomy): Eukaryota > Metazoa > Chordata > Mammalia > Primates > Hylobatidae > Symphalangus > Symphalangus syndactylus. Next base: position 17,394,686 of record NC_072436.2, on the reverse strand, counting down.
GGTGGGATGCACAGTTGTGCACAAAATGCACATGGCTCTGGGGTCCTCAGCTCACTGCAGATGTTGCACACCCACACCTGGTGTTACAACTTTTTTTTTTTTTTTTTCAATTTCTGACAACCTTCCTTCTACCACTTAACAGTAACTTATAAGCTGTACCCCTTCTGACACCCACTTCCGCAAGCAAACTGGGAGCCTTTTCCAAGGCAAAGTGCCATAAGTATTATAGTAGTTATGCATTTCTTAACCATTTAATATGTGTAAAATTGTGCAATCATCTTCATTAAGTTCCTTTCTTTTTTAATGTGTTGCTAATGAAGTTTTTGCATGTTGCTGCCCCCACTCCATTTCCCCCACAAGCCCTTTGGTTTTTATTGCACAGTTTGGCATAGCATGCTGATTTCTACAAACGTATCCATCGCACGCTAGCAGAACTGACTGTAAAGTGCTTAGCACAGTGCTTGACGTTCGGTAAGCAGTCACGAAATGTGTCCTTATGTAGTTTCCCATTGTTATGAATCATTCAACCCATATTGGGTGCCTACAACGTGCCAGACACTGTGTTAGGCTCCGGGAATTAGCAGTAATAACGACAACAAGTGTAATAGCAATACCCTTGTCTCCACGTACTGTGGTATCAGTAGCTGCTTGTGTTTAGATGAAAATATTACTGCTGCTGTCACACTTTGCTTAGAAATGCACTGTTCCCCAGCTCTACTTCGGGTCCATTCATTTCCTGTTGCTACCCACCAAGACAATAGTGGTCACTTCCCTGGAGGCCAGAGGGAAGGAGTTAAACATCAGGCCTTTCAGCATCTCCAAATCCCAGGGACCTTAAGGGAATGAAGACTTGGTCATCTTTGGGGAGGAATGACTTTGTCAAGCTAATTCATACTAAGATGGGGGGTGGGGGGGGTAAGTGGATTGGAAGCATTAACTTGGAGGTAGGTACCAGGCAGGGATTGGTGAGTTGTGATGGCATGAACCCTGCCAAGCACCGCCCAGATGGCCGGAGCTTCCTGTCCCACCGAGTCCTGCTCTCTGGGCTTCACCAAGCTCTAGGTTTCCTGAGACCAGGTGTTCTGGGATTACTGGATGTTGATAAGGCTGGAGGATGAGCCACAGTCTCCAGATTGTTCCCTATAACGTGCCTGGTAGGTCAAGGGATGCTGGAAAGAGGCCCCCCTAGCCTCCCTGCAGTGCCTGCTGTTGGCAGCCCTGCCTGAAGGCCAGCACTGACCCTCTATCTGCGGCAAGGCTTCAGGTGTGGCTGAGGCTCTCCACTCTGGGATCTATATCTATACTTATGCCCACCGCTATATCATCAATGTCTATTTCAATCTAGGTAGAGTAGCTAACTTTAATTTGGCCAACAAAAAAGTGAAACAACAAAAGCAAAAAAAAAAATCTGTCATGCAGATTTCATTTTCTTTGTTAAAAAGGCCATTTTTAACATCAAAAGAGGACAAAGGGCACAGAATTTTATGCAAAGAGTGGATTTAGCATCATGAGAACCTGCCACGTGGCCCTGGTTTTGACTAGTTCACAGCAGACTTCTTACAACACCACCCCGGGCCTTCCTCCACTACTGAGCACCAGAGCTTGAGAGCTGTGTCCTCTCTCAGAGCTGCCCTGCTCTCTGGGGTTGCGTTCTGACTTTTTCGGTGGCCTGTCTTGACTTCCCTAGCAAGGCTGCAAGCTCCGCCTGTTCTTGGAGTGCCCCTGCTACCTGACACTTTGTCTAACTCACAGTGGGTGATCAAGAAGCTGGGGCAGGCCCACTGCTTGCAGGGCTGGAGGGTACCCCGCTAAAGCACAGCACAAAGGCGTCCCAAGTCAAACCACTCGGCTTTGCTCTGCCCAAGTACCTCTGCTCTAAGGAATGGTAGAAACAGGTGGAGAAGGAGGGTTTTTGATTGGGTATTTCACTTGCTGTGTGACCTTAGGCAAGCTGCTTAATCTCTCTGTGCCTCCATTTACTTATCTATAAAATAGGGGTAGTAACAATAGGTACTAATATGGGCCAGGCAGTGTTTTGTTTTGTTTTGTTTTTGTTTTGAGATTTTTTTTTTTTTTTTGTCACCCAGGTTGGAGTGCAGTGGGGTAATCTCAGCTCAGTGCAGCCTCAACCTCCTGGGTTCAAGCGATCCCCCCAAGTAGCTAGGACTACAGGCACGCACCACCACACTTGGCTAATTTTTATATCATTATTATTATTTTTAAGAGACAGGGTCTTGCCATGTTGCCCATGCTGGTCTCGAACCCCTGAGCTCAAGTGATCCACCCCCCTTGGCCTCCTAAAATGCTAGGATTACAGGCGTGAACCACCACACCTGGCCCCAGGCAGTGTTCTAAGCATTTCACATGTGATAATGCATTTACTCCTTATTAACCACCCTATGAGGTCAGAAATAATAATATCCAAATGTGGCAGATAAAAAAGATCAGGAAACCAAGGAACATAGATGTTAAGGAACTTGCCCAAGTTTGCACGGCCAGTAGTTGACAGAGCCTCAGTGGGCTTCTAGATTTTGTGCTCTTAACCACCCTACTATAGCCCCTACCTGAAGATCCAGTGTGAGGATTAAATGAGTTAATACATGTAGTGTGCTTAGGACATGGGCTGGCGTAAGGCATAGTCAGCAATCTTTAAGAGTTAGCTGTTGCCGTTATTATTAATGTTATTATTACTCCTTTATCTGTCCTTGCTCTCAGCACCCTCTAACAGCACCCTGACACGGCTCAACACATCCTTATCTCAGACAAGCCCTGGCCCAGCAAAGCAGCCTGGGGAGCTTCAGTCCCAGGTGTCAGAAGCTGTGACCTTGGCTGCTGGGAGCCTTACGCCCCAGAGCCAACTCCTCTCTCTGCCTTTCTGCTTTTTGGCTTTTTTTTTTTTTTTTTTTTTTTTTTTTTTGACAGGGTCTTGCTCTGCCATCCAGGCTGGAGTACAGTAGCATGATCATGGCTCACTGCAGCCTTGACCGCCTGAGCTCAAGCGATCCTCCCACCTCAACCTCCCAAGGAACTGGGAGTACAGGCGCGCACCACTATACCCAGCTAACATTTTTATTTTTAGTAGAGACGAGGTCTCGCTATGTTGCACAGGTCTCTGTGCTTGCAAGTGTGAGCCACTGCGCCTGGCCCCTCTCTCTGCCTTTCTCCACATCTGCTCAGACCACAGGCAGCAGGTCCCAGACTCAGTCCCACCAGCTCTGAGCTTTCTGCTCTTTGTCCTCCATGACTCAGTTCCAATCCTTGCCCATTCTCTCTGGGTTTTCCAAAGTCACCCTTGTGGGTGCCTTCAGAGATACCAAGTGGGAGAATTGGACCAGAACCGTGCTAATGAAGCCCTGGGGACCCGCCTGCGAGCTGCCATCTAGAAAAGGTGATCGGTGTGGGCTTTGGGGTAACGGCCAGATCTGAGAGGAGGCCAGGAGGAGACTGAGGAGCATGGCTCTGATATTTTACAGCGACCCCCGTCAGGATGTGGAGTCCATTTCCCCACTTCCGAAATCTGGGCCGGCTTCATGACTTGCTTTCATTGACAGAATGGTCCTTGTAGCTTCTACATTCACCCTCTAAGATCACGGCCCCAACACCATGGTGGCCCACCATGCTACCAAGGAGGAGAAACCACGTGGAGAAAGAGATCTCGCACCCAGCTGTCCCTACCAAGCCCAGCCCAAGCCAACTGCCAGATGGGCACAACTTCATGGTGAGCCCAGGAGAGACGGGGGGAATAATTATCCCGGTTGTTTAAGCCACCAAGTGCTGAGTTGGTTTCCTAAGCAGCAGTAGGTAGCTGACCAGAGTAGCTATCTGTGGCCTGGCCGGCACGCTCCTACGGGCAGGACCTCACTCTGCACTCCCGGGGCCCATGGTGTTTGAGTGCCGCGCTGGCTGGAGCCTGTGGATGCGCTGTGGGTTGGCCTCCAGGGACCTATCTCCCCTGGGGAGACTGTCTCTCTTAGTCACTAGCCTTCATTCTGCAGAAAGAATGGCTTCTTCCTTCTCCAGCTGTCTGTGAGCCCACCAGTGCCTGGAACCCCCTACCTATGCTTTCTGTTTATCTTGAGTTGCAGAACACACCAGCATCTCTCAGCCCCCAGGGGCTGCCAGTTAGAGCCGAAACCCCTATTTTCAACCCCCTCCCAGGAGGAGTCTCTGCCACCGCAGGGGACTTGGGTGACCCTGGGAGAAGACTGGACTGGTAAGTCAGAAACCCCAGCTCCCCTGCCAAATGGCCCACTGCAGATATTCCTCTTCAGGGGAACAAAGACACAGGGGAGAGGTACCTGCATCCTCCCACACTGAGGAATCCTATGAATGGGCTCCGGGGGGGAGGGGGAGTCGGGCGCCACGGCAGCCCCCAGGAAGCAGGGGTCATTACCAACTCCCCAGGCGTCTGTCTAGGCCATTTGCCTGCCTGAGCGCATAACTGAGTCAAGATCTAATTAGTTTCTGTGTCCTGGCTGAGAGCCAAGGCCGGGCGCAGGAGGACCTGGGAGGGGGTGGAAAGCGGGAGATTCTCAGGGTAAGCGGGGTCTCCAGCCCAGCTGCGTGGGGAAAAAGAATGAACTCTCATTTCCATGCACTGAACCATCCCAGATAAAAAACATATGTGCCTCTGATGGAGACCACCCTCCCCTCCCCAAGGACTGTGGGCCACACATGGCCTGCGCCCATGTCTGTGCACCCGTTACCAGGGATTCAGGCCAAATTCAAATATGTCAATCACAGGTAATGAATGATCAAACCCTTCCTAATTTGCATGTTAAATTTCCTTGTGGTGGAAATAAATAGCCTCAGTTCATCAGAGAAGAGCTTTCCTCGGGAGCCTTTCATTAAAGGCGGCGGCGAGTGCTTCATTTGCATGTTCTGTGCGGCACATTGGGGAGTCTGGGAGGATGTGGCCTGCGGGGCCCCAGGGCTGTCAGGATGGACCATGGAAATGCATCCGTTTGCTGGGAAGTAGGAGGAGATGACAGGAAGAAGTGAGGGTGTGGCTGTGTGTGCGCACCTGTGCATTCCAGACTGTTCCGTGCAGAGGAGCTGGTGGCAGGTCCACATCCCTAGCTCACCCCTAATTTGCAGTGTGACCCTGGACGTGTCACTTTACCTCTCTGGGCCTCAGTTTCTGTATCTATAAAATGGGAAGCATTAAGTGTTTTGTATTAAGTAAAAGCAAAGCAATAGGTGTTTTGGATCCTCACAGCCCTCCTTGTGAGAATTAAATGTATTAACACTAATGAAAGCATGCTGTGCACGGCTGTGTGTGGGGTCATGCTCTGTGGACCATGGATGGACGTCCAGAGCTGTGCATGGGCACACAGAGTGCCTTTGAGAGACAGCAGCACCTCCCTGCCTGCCCCAGCTTCAGAGAGCTCCACAGATTCATGGAAATGTCCTCCCTGTCCCACCTACAGCTCTCTGTGGGCTGTGACATCCTTGCGTGATCCTGCAACCAAACACGGACATCGAGGGAACTCTGCAAACATCCCATCAGAAGAGAGAGGTGAGGACAGAACCTGTGACCTGGGGATGCCGGGCCTGGCAAAGTTCCCATACCTGACACGGCGAGTCCCTCGCCTGTTCCCAGGTGCCCAGCCTGACCAGGGAAATGACATTGAGTGAAATTGATGTTGGCACCTTTGCCTCTGATCACGCCAGGATGCTGAGAAGCTAGGGAGCCCAGTGAGATCCAAGCAGCACTGCACGGAGACTCAGGGGGCCTGGGTCTGAATTTTAATTCTGATGTGAACTCATGCCGTGTCCCCCAAGAAGTCATTTCCACTCAGGGCCACCATGTCCCCCCTGTAAAACAGGGCTTGGCCTGGATGCCAGCTGAGGTGTTCTGTGGCTGCGTGACTCTCTCATAGCTCCTAGTTTCCCCTGCCTGCCCCCTGCACTGGTGCCCTCAGCCCAGATCCAGCGAGGCCACATCCATCGTCCATCTCTAGCTTCCTTGAGAGTTGGGCACCCATTTTCTCCCCAAGCCAGGACCCGTTACAGAGAGTGTGAGCAAACAGGTTGCTATGGAAACCAAGCCAGCCACGGTTTGAGAGACTTTTGCATCTTTTTTCCGCCTTTCCCCTTACACTTTGAACTTATTAGTCTTAATTGACATAATTATTGCGAGGTTGTCAACTCGAGGCACGAGGAGCCACCTGTGCCTCTCGCTGCCCAGCACCAGCCCTGACCCTTGGGGATGCTCCCTGCTGCCTCTCTCCCTCCCATCTGCCACCACACTGGCTTTCCCTGCTACTGACTAGCAAATCCTGAGGCCGCACTCGGGCACCTCATGTCAGGAAGAACCTGTCCTAAAGCAGGAGGGGGCCTCCCAGGCCAGGGTTGGGGGACGGGCTGCGTGCAGGACCACGTGCATCTGTGGGAAGCAGGTCGTAAGGAGCACCACCCCGTGTCCTCTTGCACCAGTAGCCTCAACCTCTTGGCTAATGGTTTTAGCAGGACTGATGAGAGAAGGCAGGAGCAAATCATTCTCTCTGAGCCTCTGACTTCTCTGCGCAGTGGAGGTGTTATACCTGCCCCAGGCTGAGGATCCAACAGAGCATCAAGGAAGGTGGCCCGTGCAGCAGGAAGCACCTTCTACTTGAATTGTTATGAAAAAGGGGGCTGGAGGGACCCACAAGAGGGAGCGAGGGGTGGCCAGCCAGCTCTTCACCCCTTCCTTCCATGCCAGGCCCCTGACCCCATGTGCCAGGGCACCTACGCACAGAAGGGCAGCTTGGCTCCAGCTGGGAGAGTCCGCGGGATGCCAGCACCTCACTGTAGGCCATGGTTCTCAATGGGGGTGCTGTTGCCCCAGGACACAAGTGGCAGCATCTGGAGACATTTTTGGTTGTCACATCCAGAAGGTGTCTATTGGGATCCAGGGGTTATAGGCCAGGGCTGCCTCTTAACACCTTGCATCACACATGACAGACTCCCACCCTCCAACAAAGAAGTTTCCATCCTCCCATGTCAGCAGTGCAGAGGCTGAGAAGCCCTGCTCTAGCTGTTTCTAGCTGGTGCCTTCCCCCCAGGCAGCATAAGGCTGTGGCCTGAGGGTCCTCAAACAGTGATACCCCCGCCTCGCCCTCAGCCCCGCTGTTGGATATTGGAGGCCTGCCCCGTGTGTGTGAGTGTGTGTGTGTGTGTGCACGCGCGTGCTATGTGTGCAGATGAGGTCCCTTCAGCCTCCCCACCTTCCCCGATCCTCAGGAGTGGGAGGAGCTGGCCTCAGGTCGGGAGAAGGACAGCCTGCTTCTCCTCCCAGCCCACCTCTCCCATTCCTCCCTGAGGATTTCACCATTTCCAAACTCGTTAACTTTTAATTACTACCTTCCCTCTGCCTGAGTACACTGGCTCCATGCCACGTACATCTCTATTAAAATTCAATTTATGCCCATCATAACTAATTCCTGTACTTCAGTTTTCTCACCATCAGCCTTCAATTTTCAGACAAGATGTCCAAGCTTATGGCCAAATTGGAGTAAATCTCCAAAGGGCTGGAACAGGGAGATAGGATCTAGCTTCACTGAGGAAAAGGAACCTGGACTTCCCAGGAGGGTGGGAAGGAACCGTGGCTAGGAAGAGTGAGGTGGGAGGAGCCTGCCCTGCTGGGTGGGAGTCAGCGTCATGCCCTTGGGGGCTCTCAGACCATCCTTTCCATTGATAGAGCCATCTGTGACCAGACACTCTTCTGCACGCTTCATCTTGCATGACATTCCCGGCCACCCTGGGAGGTAGCTACTGGTCTTATTCCCATTTTCCAGACTAGGCAACCGAGGCAGGGATTAAGCAGTTTGCTCAAAGGCACACAGCGAGTCAGGGGCAGGACTGGACATCACAAGGGGGGATGCTGGGGCTGGATCTGGGAAGATAAATAAGGGTTTGCCAGGTAGCAGAGGCGTGAGAGGACGGTAGAGGTGGAGGACAGAGGTGGGCATGGGCACGAGGCCATGAAAGAGCAGAGACCATGGGTGCACAATGCGTTCTGCCCACTAGCGAAGGGAGTTAGTGAGAGAGGAGGCTGGAGAGATGGACAGGACCCGGTGATACAGAGTCTTGTACTCCCTCAAGCAAAATCCTTTCGAGACTGTCCACTGCCTGCTGGATGTATCCGAGAAGATTCTTCCTGGCATCCCAGGTCCTACCTCTGCCATCTTGGGTCAGCCGTGTCTCCCACTTCCTGGGGCAACTGGCTCAACCTGTCATGCCCCTTCCAGTCTCCAATTCTTGATTCCTACCTGCCTGTGAGGATTCCCCTCCACTCCCTGCCCCGACTTGCTCATCCCTCTCTCACTCCTCAACTTGCCCTATCCTCCCCCTCCTGAAGGTCACCAGACTTCTATGTCCCTAAATTGAGCTGATGATTTATTTATTTGTTTTTATTTATGTTTTGAGCTGGGGTCTCGCTTTGTCACCTAGGCTGGAATGTAGTGGTGTGATCTTGGCTCACTGCAACCTCTGCCTCCCAGGTTCAAGTAATTCTCCTGCCTCAGCCTCCCAAGTAGCTGGCCTTACAAGCACGAGCTACCACACCTGGCTAACTTTTGTATTTTTAGTAGAGACGGGGGTTTCACCATGTTGGCCAGGCTGGTCTCAAGCTCCTGACGGTCAGGTGATCCACCCACCTTGGCCTCCTGAAGTGCTGGGATTATAGGCGTGAGCCACCGCGCCCAGCCGGAGCTCATGATTTTAGAATCCAGCAGCGGTTGACACAGTTGGTCGTTCCTAAACCAAGAATACAACCTCTTTCCTCCCAAGACACTGGAATCTCCAGGCTTCCCCTCTCCCACCCAGCCTCTAGGTTTTGTTCCGCCAGGCTGGTTTCCAACTCCCTCATATATGGCCTGCTGGGACCACAGAGCCCTTTCCTCATTCTCTCATCCTGCCATGTCAACACCAGTGAGTCCTAAATTAATATCTTCAGACTTTCTTCTAGTTGCCTGTTGGACATCCCTATCCAGCATCCAAAACTCAGTACAGTGTCTTCCCAGAAAGCTCCTTCTCCGCCTGGGATTCCTTCATCAACCACCTCAGTGCCCATCTTCCTCCCTCTCCTGCATGGCCAGCAGAGCCTCACGTCCCACCAGTCACCCCTCCTCAATGCATCTCAGACCCATCCGCTCCCACCAAGAGGGCCCAGCCGCCCCTCCCAGCAGAATGGACCCACACCTCCTCTCTGCTCTCTTCCACCCCCTTCTCACCCAGCTTCCTGAGCAAAGATTTGAAACATGAGCATCTGATCATGTCCTTTCCCTGGGAAAAACCATTCGAGGGCTCCACATAGCTTCTGGCGGAAAATGCAAGTCCCTAAGAGAGCTAAACGCCCCTAGTTGATCTCGCCCCAGTGTCCTCCTTGGCCACGTGAACCTTCTTTCAGATCCTCCAGACACAAGGTCCTTGGATGGAGCTGCAGGGACCATTCCTTGGCATCCCCCTGCCCTGGCTACCTCCACTCATTCTCTGGGTCCCAACTTCCCCAGTGGAATCTGTTTGACCTTCCCTTCCCTTGAAATCACGCATCAAAACTGGAATCCACCCACACTTGCACTATTATTTAGTTCTGCTTCTACACGTGGGGGCCAGGATCTTCTTGTCTTATTTAGGGCCACATCACCAGCACCCAGTATCTGGTCACAACCGGCACCCATTGTAGTAACCCAGGGATGCTGGCATCTCCTGACAGGAGCACCTCTTTCTCTCACGGTTTGTCCACACTGCTCAAGTTCTGTGTCTCCCAGGGGCTGCTCCAAACTCCTCCAGCTCCTGCTCGCCTCTTCCTGCCTCTTCCTGAAACTCCCACGCTCACTTGGCCTCAGTCCCCTGCTGTTGCTCCTCAGCCGCGGTACTTAGAGTCCTGTGGGCACCTCTGGCTCCAGTGGGAACAAACATTTCCAAAGGTGGCGGGGCAGGCGGGGCTGGCACTGCCTTTCCAATTGTCCTCCTTGCCTAGCTCTGTGCCGGGCAGGCAGAAGGGCCCCAGTCCTTGCCTGATGAATGAACAAACGCTGGCATCTCCTGCCGTTCCTTTACCAGGCTTGGAAGCAGAAGGCCTGGCACTTGTCTTAACTCTATGATTTCAGATCTTGGACAAGAAATGAAACCTGAGCCTTTGTGTTCCTCATGTATCAAGATGCCTCCCTTTCCAGGAGTTGCTGATGTTAAGGGATTCAGAAGAACTGAAGTAAAAGACACTGGTGTGGGGCCTGGCATGAGCTAGGTGATCATTTGGAGTGTTTGTTAATAAGAGTTAATGTACTATTTCTCCTTCTGCAGTGGCTTAGAAAGTGCCACTGGCTGTGTACAGCCGGTGTACTGGCTGTGTGACCTTGGGTAGGTTGCTGAACCTCTCTGAGCTGTGAATTCTAGTTAGGAAGCAGAGATAATAATTGCACTAGCCTTCCAGAACTGCTGCCAGTAAGAGCTTGGCTCGGTTCCTGGCACTCACCCCATGCCATGCATGTGCTCCCGTGCCCTCTGGGAAGGCCCGCTGGCCTCTGCCTCCCCATCTCTGCTGCCTGCTCTCTCTTCTAAGGGGAGGCCAGAAAGAGGGCCAAAGAAGCCAGAGACAAAGCCGCTGGCCTGGGGAATTTCTCTTCATCTTCTTATCTGAGGAGTTTCAAAGGCTGCCAGCGGCTCCGCGTGCATCCCCTGCTTTTGTGTCCCTTGCCGGGCTTCTCTGCCTCAGATATACTTTCTTCTCCCAGTTGCCAAGCCCATGCAGTTCACAGACACCACAGCTCTACCACAAGGACCTCAGCATGGCAGGGGGGCTGGGGACCCAGCCTGGGGCCGGCCAGATGCCCACCTGGCTCTCCTGGGCCTCCCCTGCACACATCTGCTCTTCTCCACATGGGCCAGGGATGGGACTCGGCCTCAGCTGGTCTCACACCCTCACGCTTGTCTCTCGGAAGGGGGTCCTGGTTTCATGGCCCTCGGGGCAGAAGAATGACATACAGTGATGTGGGGCAGGGACAGAAGGAGCCCGCTGGGAAACCGTGTGTGCCTTTGCAGAGGAGGCAGCACACTCAGGTCCAACAGTGCTCCCGGATCTGCCACTCACTCTCTGGATAATCCCAGGCAAGTTTCTGACCCTCTCTGAACTTCGGGTTCATCATTTGCATAATGAGGGTAATGAGATTCACCTGTTGTGAGATGACGGCTGTAAAGGACTTGGCACCCGTGAGCCTCCATAAACATTAATGTGTGCATGCCCAATTATGCATGGGAATCTGTGTGTGTGTGTGTGTGTGTGTGTGTGTGTGTGTGTGTGTGTGTGTGAGAGAGAGAGAGAGAGTGATCCGTCTTGCTTTTCTTTTTTCTCCTATTCGATTTTAAGTGTGAGAATAATTATGCCAGAAGGTGTTACCAAGGTGGGACAAAATCATCTGGTTGATGACGTTGCCAGGGCACAGACCCAAGGATGGGTGGCAGGGTCCATCCTTCGTCCATCCTTCCTCCATTCTCCTCCATCCTCCGTCCATCCTCCCTCCATTCTCCTCCATCCTCCATCTATCCTCCCTCCATCTCCTCCATCCTCCATCCATCTCCCTCCACTCTCCTCCATCCTCCGTCCATCCTCCCTCCATTCTCCTCCATCCTCCATCCATCCTCCCTCCATCTCCTCCATCCTTCTCCATCCTCCCTCCATCTCCTCCATCCTTCTCCATCCTCTCTCCATTCTCCTCCATCCTCTGTCCATCCTCCCTCCATCTCCTCCGTCCTCCATCCATCCTCCCTCCATTCTCCTCCATCCTCCCTCCATCTCCTCCATCCTCTGTCCATCCTCCCTCCATTCTCCTCCATCCTCCATTCATCCCCCCTCTAGCCTCTGTCCATCCTCCCTCTGTTCTCCTCCGTCCTCTTTCCATCCTCCCTCAGTTCTCCATCCTCTGTCCATCCTCCCTCCATTCTCCTCCGTCCTCCATCCATCCTCCCTCCATCTCCTCCATCCTCCATCCTCCATCCATCCTTCCTCCACTCTCCTCCATCCTCCCTCTGTCCTCCTCCATCTCCATCCTCTGTACTGTCATTTCTCCAGCCAGGGGGGTTGTCTCCAGCCATGCTGCCCTTGCTGGTGAAACGGATGTAAACTTAAGCTGAATGGATTCAACCTGGGAGATGGCTCCTGGAGAGGAGGGAGCTGAGAGTGGTCAGATGAGAGAGGCTCAAGCACTAACACAAGAGGGCCTGACCTCTATGGCTTTTATGTGAGTTGCACACACACCTCCCTGCTGTACTCAGACAGGCTCGTGACTAATTGTTAACCTGCGTACAAGGCTGTGTGGGAATCATACACACACGAACACATACACACATGTGCATGCACACACACACACATATTTTAGCAGACACATTAGACTCCATACATTAGACTCTATATATCCAGATAAGTTTTGTGTTCTTCCTCCCCCCACCACCTGTCCCCAGCATATGCCCCAGGAATCACTTTGGGAAGCTGCGTGCCTGTTCCAGGGGAGAGGCAGGCCGTGGGGCCAATGTCCACACCTTGAGGAGCGTCTCCCACGGAGTATCCTCCTGCTCACATGAGAGAAAGGATCTCATTTCTTTAAAGTCAGATTTTGTTTTGTTTCCTTGTTGTGCTCCCAGCTCTTAGAGCCACCTCATTTCTCAAACTGGAAATTCAAGGCTGGTTTCAAAATGGATAAAGATTTGTCACCAACAAAGGGCTCTCACAGCTCTGGCCTAAGAGGAGTTCTACACAGGTGTACAGAGCCCCAGGTAGCCACTCAGAGGAGACAAGCTACCTACACACGTGATTTTCTGGGGGGTTTGTTATCAGATCTGTCCCATGATCTTGTCGAGACAGACACCTTGAATAATCCTAACAGGTACCATTCATGTCACATGTACTGTACCAGGGTGGGCTTGACCTATAGAATCCCAGGTATTCCTTACAATACTTCTCTGACGTAGGCATTACTGTGCCTGATTTCAAGAAGAGAAAACAAATTCGGGGTGGCTAACCACTTCTGCCTAAGGTGACAGAGCTAGCAGGGACAGGGTCATATTCATGCAGGCCTGACTTCAACATCTATGCTCTTTTCACTCTGACCCCAATGATGGAGGTGGACCCACATATTTGTGCCACATATTTGTGTCACACGTACTGAGAAGGGTGCAGAGGCTTGCCTTCGTGTAGTGCGCGCGCACACACACACACACACACACACCAGACCCATTTGGCTACAGAACCCACCAAGAATAAAGACTCTCAGAGATTGGACATGAATATAAACTTTCCTCCCTTTGGAAACATAAATTTATGGCAGCACTTCTAATCTTATTTTCTCTCAACTTGCTGAGTAAATTTAGCCATTTTCCTGCCTGAAAATTGGATATTATCATCTTACTCAGAGGCCTGGGGTTTGTAAAAGACAGGGAAGTCCTCACTATCCAGCAGTGGTTGGAGAGCCGTGGGCTCTGAAGCTGGACAGGCTCCTATGGAATGCAGTTTTCAGTATGCATTTATTTAAAAGGTGAACCTGGAACATTTTGTTGAGCCCAAAACAAGGAGATGTTCAGAATCTAGTGGGGATATGTTCAAAGGACCCATGCTCCAGCTTGAAGGAGTTCCACTGGCCAAATTTAGGTGAAGATGAGTATGGAAATGAACAATGACATGGGTGGATTAAAGCACATTGAATAAAAAAACATAATGCATGAGTTTATACTGATGCTAAATTACTTTAAAGGGGGTCAGAAAGGAAAGCTGTTTACAAAAGAATGCCACCTAAGTAAAACGAATACAAGAAAATCTCCTTATCACAACCACCATAGTAATAACTGATTCGGGTAAGACTCATCAATGGATACTAAACCCCTGGGTGGGAGGGTCCTGGGAAGGAGATTATTCACATAGTCCCAAGTTATCACTCTATAGTCCACTCATCAATAACAAAGGGAAGAAGATACTTCAACCTTTTGACAATGGGGAAATCTGGTGGACATCACCTTGACCAGTTCACCAAACCTAACATCAGCAGTAATGGGGCAAATTGTCATCAGGCACCTTCTAGTGTGAAGCATCAAAGACACATACCTACAAATATGGTTCCCAAAAGGCTTAACATGAGTTTAATCACGAGGATATAACTGGACAAACCCACACTGAGGGAAATTCTGCAAAGCCAGCTGGACTCTCAGAAGTGCCAAAGCCATGAAAGGTAGGAAAGAAACAATAAGGAACAGTTCTAGATTTAAGGTGTATCAAGACTCATGGCAACTAAAGGTCACATGTGATCCCCGATTAGGTCCAGCATTGAACAAGAACAACAACCATGGCCATGAAGGACACTGGGATAAAGGTACGTCCATCGGAACAAATGGAGAAACTTGAATATAGACTGCATTTTAGATAGTGGTATTATATCAGTGTTAAATTTCCCAACTGTGAAAATTGTGTCGTGCGTGGTTCTGCAGGCAAATGCCTTGCTCTTAGGAAATATTACTTACGAGTGAAGTGACATGATATCTACAGCAAATCCTTGAATAGTTCAGCAGAAAAGGTGCATGTGTATACATGTGTAGGGGAACAGTAAGAGAGCACAAATCAGCAAAATGTTAGGAATTGTGGTGGTACACGTATGCAGGTGTTTACAGTACTAATGATTTTACTAAGATTTGAAAAAAATCAAAATTAAAAGAGAGAAGAAAGAAGCACCTGCTATGAGCCAGGGACACAGGTGGCTTCTATCTATCCACTACCCTTTTCCCTTCTTATGTTAACAACTTCACCCTTCTTCCCTACCACGTGGCTGTAGTGTGGGGGCTGCCAATCCTGGTGTCTCAAGCCCTGGAGTAGATACATGATACAGGCCTGGCCAATCAGGGTGTTCCATGCTGTTGCCCACCACAACTGGTCAGGGATGGTCTGAGCTGGGCCAATCAGAATCCTTCCCTGGGACTTTCTAAGTGAAACTTCCAGAGAAGTTCCTTCTACTCAGAAATCAGGCAGCTATAGCCTGTGAGCCCTGAACTTCTCAGTGTCACTCGTGACTTCATGAAGTATGAACCCAGAGGTGGGCACAGCTGAGCGATTGGAGGGAAGAGGGCCTGGCAATATCAAGCTCTTGGTTCTAAGTCCTGAGGTTCCAGAAACTGCCAAGGTTCTGGAAGCTCTGACTTCGGTTCTGTGGTCCACTTGTGGTCTCCTCTGTAAATAATGAGAAGGCAAAAAAGGTGTCAGGGGATATGTAAGGCCATACTTTCTGGACAGTCACAAACGACAGAGGAGATGGAGCAGTGTGTGTGCATGTGTGTGTGTGAGAGAGAGAGAAAGAAAGAGAAAGGGAAAGAGAGAGAGAGAGAAATTAAGAATACATGCATTATTGGCTAGGTGCGGTGGCTCACGCCTGTAATCCCAGCACTTTGGGAGGCTGAGACGGGCGGATCACGAGGTCAGTAGATCGAGACCATCCTGGCTAACACAGTGAAACACCGTCTCTACTAAAAAAAAAAAATACAAAAAATTAGCCGGGCATGGTGGCGGGCGCCTGTAGTCCCAGCTACTTGGGGGGCTCAGGCAGGAGAATGGCGTGAACCCAGGAGGCAGAGCTTGCAGTGAGCCAAGATCATACCACTGCACTCCAGCCTGGGGGACAGAGCAATACTCTGTCTCAAAAAAAAAAAAAAAAAAAGAATACATGCATTATCAGAAAAGGTTTTCTAAAAGAGAAGGAATTTGAGCTGGGCCCTGCAGGAGAAAAAAGTTTCCAAAAGGGGAAATATAAATATTCCCGTGGAGGGGATAGGACAGTTTGGACAAAGTCTGAGAAGAGGGAATTTGCAGAGAACTGTCCTGAGAACCTTGATGGTCTGGTCTGGCAGGAGTGGCAGGAGGTGAGACTATGCCAGCAGGAGCAGATCAGGAAGAGTTCTAAGGCCCTTCTAAGGAGTGCAGACCTTGCCTCGGGGGCACAGCAAGTTTTTAACTGAAGGAAAATCCTGATCAGACCGGCATTCAGGCACAGCATTGCCCCCAGGCCACCAGATCCAACACTCTTAGGGGCGAGGAGGCAAAGGAACGAGTTTCCCAAGTGCACGCTCATCTATTTCCTTTGAATAACTTCCACCCAACATAGCTATAAAATGGAGTATCTGCATTCTCCCTATTGCTTTGTTTTCTAGAATTTGCAGAGCATGGTTAGCAGAAAGACTGCTTAGGATACACATTAAGGAAGCAATTGCAGCAATCCTTCTTTAATGAGAGGCAGTGTGGTGGATGGTAAAAAATTCCCACTCTGCTGTCAGACAGCTTATATTTGAAGCCCAACTCAACCATCTGACTTTAGGTGATTTCTTTAACTTCTCTGGGCTTCAGTGTGTTTATCTGTAAAATGGGGGAAATAACTGAAACTACTCATAGGATTGTGGGCAGGATTAAATGAGATAATCACAGAGGGACATCATAATGTCTGCCATATAATAAATTCTTTTTCATTGTCTATGATTGCTATCATCATTGTTATCATCGTCATCATCATCATCATCAACAGCTGGACCTCATCATCATCATCATCACCACCAATAGCTGGACCCCATCCACTCCCAGAATGCCTGCAGGGACAAGGGCTGCCTGTTTTCAAAGGCAGCCCATTCCATCTGGTCCTTCCACTGAGCTGGAACCTGCTTCTGTGTACCACCCACCCTTGCATCCTAGCAGTGCCAGGGCCCCAGAAGAGCAGCTCTGAACCAGATAAGGAACAAACTCTCCTCTCCTCCTCCTGGCTCCTGCCTCCAGTTCCCTGCCGGAAGAAGTCAGGGGCAGGCTAGGCCTGGCACCACTTGCACACGTGGTATGCCATCCCATGCTCTTAGTCACCCACTTGAGTGTGTCCAAAGTCTAAGATGATGCAGGGGCTCTTCACAGAGACGGTCACAACTTCCTGGGGGTGCCAGGTTGTGGCCAGGAGAGGCTCTGGCCCCCAACTGAAAACCACAGCAGGGGCTGCTCAGGGAGAGCTTTCTGGTCTCCTTGTGGGCTTCCTGGAGAACCGGAGGCCCAGAGTGGCCAGCCCTGCAGGACCTCTCGCTTGCTCATCCAGCTCTCCCTTCTGCAGGAGGGGAGGGGGTGCCCTGTCCTGGGCTTTCTTTTGCCAATGTGGCCACACTACACCAGCCCATGCAGTCCAGGGTTAAGGCAGAAAGACTGGGGTGGGGAGTCTGGCTTCCACAATCCCTAAAGGAAAGGATGGTTCTCCAGAAGGACAGATCAAGCAATTAATTATACCCCTCCTCTTATTTGCATGCCTATCCCTGGCGGCAGATTTGTATCAACATCCCCAGGGCAAGACAATCTTGTTTCCCCAACAAAAGCGATTATGCACATCAGGCCCTGGGATTAACCAACAGCCACAGGGTTGGAGCCAATAAAACAGGCAGAGATGGGAGGATAAGAGCAGAAAGGAGGGAGTGCCTGCCCCAGTCTGTGGCTGCGAGGAAAGGCTGGAGGCCAGGATGGCCTGGGTGAGGGGCTGCTTCCCTGCTGGCAGTAGATCCACCCTTGCTGAGACCCTGTTCTCTTTCCCTGCTCTTCTTTCTCCCCACCTGGCAACATCCCAGCAGGGAAAGGCCAGTCAGGCCCAAGAGCTCCATTGCATGGGCACAGATAGGAAGTGAAGATAAGCTCAAGAGGCCCTGAGAGGGCCATCTCTGTGTCCCACCTGAATTTCCCACAGATAGAAGATGTCCCCTCCTTCACTGATCCCGGGTTGCTGCAGACCCCACCCCTCCATTGGACCCAGGGCCCTCAACAAGAGTCCCCTGGAGATGGCAGGGTTCGAGAGAGTGAGCAGGGGGCCACAGTCACAGCCACAGCCACAGCCACAGCCACAGCTGCTGTTAGTGAGTCCCTGTGCCCAACACCACCTCTGCTCCTATGCACTGTGGTACAGACCATCCTGTCCAGGCAGCTCCCCTGGTCCACAACCCAGCCATCCTCTGCAGGGATCAGTAGGGTGGAGCCATCTCACCTCGGGGCAGGGCTGCCTTTGCCACTCACTTCCAGAACTCCAGGCTCCCAGGAGCCCCGAGCCCCACACTGCCACACAAACCCCCTCCTCACCATGCCCTCTTCAAGGCAGGGCAGTGGTCCTGGCAGCCAGGAGGAAGGGCGGGGAGGCGCAGTTTACCTGTATTCCAGGGAGAACTTGGTCAGCTCCCTGTTGTTGTGCAGCCACTTGAACTCCAGCGGCCAGCTGCCCTCGGCCATGCATGTGAGCACCAGGCGGTTTCCTTCCAGGTGCACCTGTGTTCGCACAGGCTCCGTCTTGAAATATGGGGACACATCATCTGCAGAAACAGGGAGACAAAGCCACCAGTGATCACTTGCTCACCTATGTGACCTGATGCATTTAGTATCCTAAGGCCCCTAGGCAGATGGAGCAGGTGCAGCCAGGTAATTTGCCCAAGGTCCCGTGGCTGGGAGGGACTTGAACCTGGGTCAGTCTGTCTCCAAGACTTGGTCTTCAGCGTGAGTCCCCGACATCTGCCAACCAGAGCCCTGCCTCCTTCCTCCCCAGACCACACTGGGCTATTGCCCTGCTGCCAGCCCACACTCCAGCATCTTCTGTCACTTCCCTCTCAGCATACACATCCACTCCATCCGCTCTGCTCGTGGGTTCCCCCTCCAGGGCAAGAGGCAAGAGGGGCACTTTTTGTGGCTCAGCCAAAGGGAATATCAATGTCACAAGGAGAACAGGGAGGCAGGTTGACATAAACCGTAGGGGGTAGAGGGTCTCCTGAGTCCTGCTCCCTAAGGCTGGGGGAAGCCCTCAAAGCATCAATCACAGAGTCCATCCAGCAGGGCCTCGTGACCACCGGCTGCCTGCTCCTTCCATCCTGGGTCCTGAGGCCAGCCTGCCTCTACCTCCCCATTCACTCCAGGCCAGCCGCCTGGTTGCCCAGGTGGTGGGTGAGGGGCAGAACAGCTGCTTCCCCCTCTCTGCAGTCACCCTCATCCTCTGAGCTGATTCAGCCTCGCAGGCCATCCTGCCCCACCACGGTTCTCTCGACAGAGACAGTGAACTTTGCCGCAGACTTCGCAAGACTGCTCAGCTGGCTGCTCTGGATGGAAATGGGGCCTCTGCCCTTCTGGCCAGTGGGGGAGAGGGTGGACGTGAGCATACACAAGGGAACTGACGGAACAATAGGGGAGACGGAGGAAAGGGGAGGGGCCGTAATCCGTCAAGGAGATACCTGCCTTTTTGTGGATAGGGTGGGGCGGGGAGGCAGGAGCCAGCATCTGGTAACAATATCCACAAAGATGACAGCACCTGCTCTGTTCCGGGCTGTTCTAGGGGCTCTACCATATGCTCGTCTAATCTTCACAGCAACCTCATGACTGGACAGGATTACAATCTACATTTTGGAGAGGGGACACCAAGGCCTCGAGGGGTTAGAAACGTGCCCAAGGTCACACAACTGGGCAGGAGGTGCTCAGCCCCACAGACAGCTTCAGAGCTGGAGCACTTGAGCCCACACCTCCCTCTGTGAAGCCAAAACCGGGGCGGGAGGAGAGGACAGATATCAGGGAAGAACCTGCAGATGCCCAGAGCTTGTGCCAACGAGCCTTGCATTTGACAGATTCAAGGGAGTGGGTTCTAGAAAGCACCACTCAACAGCTCACCTAGTGAGCACCTACTATGTGCCAAGGGCTTCAGGCAGCAGCCAGGGGGGAGTCCAGGCTTGCCAGCCCAACTCTATGCACCTTCCAGTGACCACACTGTGCCCAGAGGGGTGGGACGTAATTAAAGCCGCACAGGCTGCTGTTGTCAGGGTAGGCCCTGAGCACCCCGACCTTCAGGCCAGTGGTGGGGAGTCTGTCATCTACAGACCTGTCTACGTTCACTCCACCACTTCCCAGCAGCGTGCAGTGGACAAGCGTTCCTTTATTTGAGTCTCTATTTCTCTATCAGTGGACACAGGAAAAGAAATATCTGCCTTCACATCTAAGGATGGAAGGAAATAGTGATGGTGAAAATGCTGGCTCCGTGCCTGGCCCAGAGTAGATGTTCTGCCAATGTTCATTTCCTTCCTGAACCCTAAAGTAAGGTGTCCCCTCCAGGGAAGGGGCTCCACCACCCTCAGTGCTGGCTGATGCCCCAGGCCCATCTTGGTCAGACAGTTAATTTTCCCCTGTGAGCCTGGAGGGTGGAAAACACCAGACAGCCTTCTTTTGGCTTAAGAAATGGAACAAACCAGGCTGGCCATGGTGGCTCATGCCTGTAAGCCCAGTGCTCTGGGAGGCCGAGGTGGGAGGATCGCTTGAGGCCAAGAGTTCAATACCAGATTGGGCAACATGGTGAGACCCCCTCTTTACCAAAAAAAAAAAAAAAAAATGTTGGGAGGCTGAGGCGGGTGGATCAGGAGTAACATGGTGCCTGGGCAATACGGTGAAATCCCATCTCTACTAAAATACAGAAGAAATTAGCCGGGCATGGTGTCGGGCACCTGTTGTCCCAGCTACTTGGGAGGCTGAGGCAGGAGAATTGCTTAAACTCAGGAGGCGGAGGTTGCAGTGAGCCAAGATCGCGGCACTGCACTCTAGCCTGGGCAACAGAGCAAGACTCCATCTCTACAAAAAAAAAAAAAAAAAAAAAAAAAAAAAAAAAAAAAAAAAAAAAAAAAAGAAGGAAAGAAAAAAAAGTAAAAGAAATGGAGCAAATCAACCAAAGAAGAGGAAGGGGCTAGGGAGGGGGCGGTTTACGGCTGGAAGGGAGTGAACCCAGGTGGTAGCCGGCTGTGGCTGGGTGCAGCGGGCCTTCTCCTGCACCCCAGGCTGGACCATAAGGAAGGCCCGGAGCCCGGGACCCAGGTCTATCAGATCTGTACCATCAGATCTGCCCAGTACTGGACGTCCTGGTCTTTGGTCAGGTTCAGCCTTTGTTTCCAGGCCTCACTGGGTTCAGGTAGAGATTCGCAACTTAACAGAAGCCATCATGTACATGTGGGGCCCAAGTCAGCTGGCCCTGCTGCACAGCACCCCCAAACCTTGCACCCCCCAGGCCCGAGAGCTCAATCTTATTCATATATAACCTGCAGCAGGTTGGGAGGCTTTTCCTTGAACTCCCACCCTGGCTGCTACTAACTCACTGTGGGGACCACCAGAGGGACAAACCTGAGGGTGGCCTCAGGGTGGCTCAGAGGGCAGGTGCTGGCAGGAGGCTGCCTTCGACTGCTCCCTCTACGTCTGTCTGACTGCTGATGTTTCATGTTTTTTTGGAGACAGGGTCTCGGAAGGTTGCCTAGGCTGCAGTGCAGTGGCATGATCTTGGCTCACTGCAGCCTTGACCTCTGGGGCTCAGGTGATCCCTCCACCTCAGCCTCCCGAGTAGCTGAGATCACAGACGTGCACCACCAGCTAACTTTTGTATTTTTAGTAGAGATGGGGTTTTGCCATGCTGGCCAGGCTGGTCTCCAACTCCTGACCTCAAATGATCCACCTGCCTCAGCCTCCCAAACTTCGGGGATTACAGGCCTGAGCCACCGTGCCCGGCTTGCTAATGTTTCAATCATGCATCTCTCCCTGCTCATTCATGCACATCTCTCCATTGCTCTTAACAAGTGTCAGGTGAATGCAGCGTCTTAAAAACAGTTGAGAAGATGCTCTTTCTGAGTGTGGACTTGGAGGTGTGACTACCACTGCTGGTCCCTTCTAGGGGCGCTTGTGCCTCCAGGGTCTTAGGCCACCTCTGGCCAGGTGGTAGGGAGGGTGGAGAGGCTCGTGGGCACCCATTTGCCAAGGAAAAGGACCCACTGCCCGCCGCCCGCCTGGCAGCAGCCAGCTCTGCTCTCAGCTTAACAAATGGGCACATTCTTACTTCAAAGGCGCATTCATATTCTCCAGCAGCTTTCAAGAGCCCTTTGAATCGCGCTTTTAAAAACGCTCTGTTCATTGCCGTCATCACTCGTTTGTTTTAAAACAATAACGATCCAGCCCCTGGGTGATTAAATCCCTTCCATGTGGGGCTGACTCAGAGCCAGAACAGTCAGAAGGGCTGGGCAGTGTGTGTATCTGCATGCACACATGTGCATAAGCGTGAGCACACACACACGCGCGAGCACACACACTCTCTGCGCCCAGACGCCCTCACCTCTGTCAACCTGCTCACCGGGCAATTTCCTCCCAGGTCTGCGTTTGCCAGTTCATTCTTCAAGCCCTCCTGGGGGTGCCAGCCTGCAGCAGAATGACTTTCGCTTGGATGGGTTGATTCCAGAGGCTGCTGGAGATAATGACTCTGGGGAGGAGGAGAGGGAAGGGGAGGCCTTTCCCTGAGAGCCTGCTGGGTACCAGGCCCTGGGCTGGGGGCTCCACATTCCTCGCCTCCTGTTGTCCTCACAAGGT
Organism: Symphalangus syndactylus; assembly: GCF_028878055.3. Lineage (NCBI taxonomy): Eukaryota > Metazoa > Chordata > Mammalia > Primates > Hylobatidae > Symphalangus > Symphalangus syndactylus. Next base: position 17,372,308 of record NC_072436.2, on the reverse strand, counting down.
TCCTCTCCCCAAGCTCCTGTGGTGAAGTCACCCGCTTCGGAAAGTCAACCTGCCCTCTGGATACAGGGATCCTGGGAGGGACGCCCTACCTAGGACTCAGAGTAGTGACAGCTGATTTTCCTCCAGGACCTGCCTCATCTGAAAGCAAGAGACGGCACAGGGCTGGCAGGGTGTGTGCTGTAGGAAGAATGACAGACTGAGGGGAAGAAGATGCTGCTGGGATAACAGAACGTGTGGATGTGTCTATGTGCGCATGTGTTTGTGTGTGCAGGTGTGTGTGTGTGGTGTGTCTGCATGTATGTGCATGTGTGGACATTCACATATCTGTGAATGTCAATGTGTGCGTCAGTGCACATCTGTGTGTGCAAGCCTTTGTGTTCAAGTATGTGTGTCTGTGGTCTGTTTCTGTGTGCACATATCTGTGTGTATGTGTATGTATTTATGTGCAGGGACAGATTTCTGTGCTGTGAATGCTTAGGAGGGTAACACAAATCAGTGACCTTGGGAAAGTTACTTAACCTCTTTGTACCTCATTTTCCTTAGCTATAAATTGGAGATATGTTTGCTTTGAAGATTAAATACATTAATAAATATATAGTGCTTAGAACACAGCCTGGCACGTGTTAGGAGGGGTGGCTATTAACACTATTGATCATATATAAAGATGGGCAGATTAGCCCAGAGAGAAGAGCTCATATCCTGTTGGCAGCTGCCAGTGGCTCCCCTCAGCCTTAGTACTAGGATGGTGCAGTAAACAACCTGTGCAACTGTACACAACAGCCCTGTTAGCCACCCTCTCTGTGGAAAAGGAGATAATTGAGAAGGAAGGAGAATTGTGGATAGAAAGAATCAACGTTATAAAGATGTCATTCTCTTAAACTTTTCTTCACCTCAAACACACACACACACACACACACACATACGAAGGAATTTTAAGTAGACAAAGTGATTCTAAAGTTCACATAAAAACAACAACCATGAAAGAATAGCCAAACAAATTCTGAAAAAGTATAGCAAACAGAGGAAACTAGCATAGACGTTTAACTACATTACAAAGCTGCAATAATTAAAACAGGGCCTTCTTGTAAAATAGACTGATGAAGAAACAGTCTGGGAGTCTAGAAATAGACCTAAATACATATGAGGAAATTTAATGTATGATGAAAGTAGAATTTCAAATCAGTGGGTAATACACCAATTATTCAATAAATGGTTTTGAAACAGCTAGGGAACCATTTGGGGATAAAAAAATAAAGTTGAATCTCTTTCTGGCACTTTTACCTCGAAATAAATGCTAGATAGATCAATGTTTTAAACATGAAAAATGAAATTCTAAAAGACCTAGAAAAAAAATCAGAGATTTAAAAATATACAGTCTTGGCAAAGCAATGTACTCGCCAAGTACTTTCTAAGTACTATGCAAGCTCCAAAAGGTCATAAAACAGATTGATACCTTCAACTACACAGAAATTCTGCCTGGAAGAAAAAACCCTCATAAACAAAAAGAAGCAACAAATGACAAACTGGGGAAAGATATTTGCAACTCTTATCGTGGGCAAAGAGCTAATTTTCCTGATATAGAAATGTTCCCACAAATCAATAAGAAAAAGATTAACAAACCAATAGAAAAATGGGCAAAGGATATGAAGTTCACAGAAAAGAATTACAAATGCCCCTGGAACTCACACAAAGATGCTCAGCCTCATGATAAGAGAAAGGAAAACTAAAATTCAATAAGATACCATTTTTTCCCCTATCACATTGGCCAAGATGTAAAAGTGTGATATTCTGGGCTGGTGAATTTGTAGAGCAACAGGCACCCTCGCAGACAGCTTTGCGGGACTGTAGCTTTGGTACGCCCTCTACGAGAGCAATTTGGCAATGCTATCAAAGCTAAAAATGCACACATCCTCCAATTCGCCAACTCTTCAAGGAATTCACCCTCCACAGACTCACTTGTGCATGTGTGAAATGACAGCACTTCAGAGCCGCTCAGCTTATAACAGCAAAAGCTTGGAAATGGCCTGAATGCCTATCAAGAGGGCACTGGTTAAAGAAACGATTGTCCCTCCAAACAACAGAATTCTGTGCAGCAGACGGCGCCTGAGCGATCTTTGAGAACTACTGGTAAGTGACAAAAACAAGAATAGGGTGGATAAGCTCAGGCATGGAATAGGGTGGATAATCTGCTACTGTTTACGTAGAAGCTTTTCTTCTTCAAGTATAAAAATCAATTTGCTTGTATTGGCACAGGCTTTTTCTAGTGGCTCCACGAAAAATGGATCCTAGTGACACTTGAGGGAGATCTGGGTGCCCGGGGACTTGGGTTGGGGGACTAGCTTTTCACTCTATACCTTTGTGTAACATTGATATTGTGGACCACAGGTATGAATTACTTATCTACGATCAGATATATGTATACATGTGCATACGTGTATGTGAGTGTGCAAGGTAGGCCGTTCACAGGGTGATCCCATTGATGACAGGGAAGAGGACAGACCCTCTGTGTGTCATTTGGGCATGTCACATGGCTCGGAGGTCCCGGACCACCAGACCCTGAGCTGCTTAAATGAAGAGCAGCCTTCAGAGGCCAGCAAAAGGCCTCAGCCTGGGGCTTCCTTGTAATTTCCCATAACAGGTCAGGGGGTCGCTGATTGCCATCTTCCCTTGATACGCGCACTAAATATCCCCATTGTCCTCCCTAGGCTCCAGGCTAAATGGCCCCATACAGAAGCCAATCTCAACTTCAACTTTTCCCCTTCTCTGCAAAATAATGTCATCTTTCTCTGGAGTCCCCAGGCTGTGTCCATCTCACTGTTCAGGGGATTCGACTTCTCAGCCAGCCCTGCTCTGGGAACCACACCTCCCATGGAGCCATTCTGCTGGGATGGGTCGGTGGGTGGAGGAAGCGGGTCATGGCTTCTGCCAGCCACCTAACTGGCCAAATGATGTCCATCTGCCCTCCAGAACAAGCTGCAGGGACCCAGCTCTGAAACATGCAGAAACCTCTCTCTTTTTGCGGCTTCTTCTCAGGCATGGAATAAGGGTTCAGTCATCATGAGCTTCCCTGGAATGCTTGGAAACAGGGTGGGAGCTAGGATTTCCAGACTCGCAAACTTTTCTCCCACCATCTCCTAGTCTTGGCCCCACCACCGTGTCCTGGATTGATTACCACGCCCTCCTAATGGGTGCCAGGGGCGGAAAACTGTGCTCCTTACCCCTGGCGGGCCACAGACCTGAGCAGGACGGACCCGGGGTCAGAGGGAGCAGGGGCTCAGGGTGGGCTGCTCTCACCAAACCTCACTTCTCTCCAAACTTCTAGTCTTGCTGCTGCCTTTATTCCATACTAACCATGGAACTTTTTATCCACGAAGCACTTTACGTCCATCATCTTAGTTAAGAGGGCTGAGTTCATCTCAAGGAAACCACTATCATTGTCCCCATTTTAATAGGAGAAAACTGACGCTCAGAAAGGTTCTGTAATTGGACTCTGCCACATAGACATAAACCAAGATCTGGCAGGTTCCAGAGCTCTGGATCTTTCTATTATTAGCATAAGACTTCCCAAAGCTGTCTCACCCTTCATACTCCAACCTGTAGCACCAGGGGTGGTGAGAGGGATGGGGGACATTCAAGGAGGTTGGTGGCCTCTCTTAGGGAACTGGTTTCGACTCCACAAGCAGAGGTCATGCACCATTCTTACTCCAGCCTGCGATGTCACGGCCCCTAAGCCAGATTCTGGGGTGAGGGAGAAACAGGTGGCCCAGCTGGGAATGAGTCCTGGGAATTAGCTAGAAGGATAAAGAGGCAGAATATCCCAGAAGAGACTGGTCCACTCAGGGGGTGAGGATTTCAGGTGGATGAGCTAAGAAAGTGCAGGGAGAGAAGCCTGGAAATGGAGGTCAAACAGCACAGAAGATGAACGCATGCAGGCGTGGGGGCCGAGTAAAATGAGGCAGAGGCCAGAGCCTTAGGGCTTCTTGGGAAGACGGGGCTAAGCTGGGGGACCCCACCCTGCAGCCCTGCTCCCGAGGAACCACCTTTTCAAGAATCTGGCTTTAAGATCCCAGTAGGAGAAGATAAATTGGGTTTACATCCCATTTCCGTGCTAACTAGAGTTTGACCTCATGCAAATTCACCTCCTGGGCCTTACCTGTCTCATCAGTGAAACAGATGGAAACTCCTGCCCCAGAGGCTACAGGAGGAACAAATGAGCTAATGTGTGTGAGGTTGGAGCCACAGTGCTTGAAGCCTCAGAGGTGCCCCTTTCTGCCACACAAACCATTGGGGGTGACAACATAGGAAGGAGATGGGGAAAGAGGGGCAGGGGCTGTTATGATCATTCCACCTGTTTCCTGCTTCTCAGAACCATTCCCCTAAGAAGCCCGCAGTCTCTTGAAGGTCTTACATCTAAGGCTTCCAAATTCAGCCCCCTCAAGGCCATTCCAAGCTGGCTCAAAAATTGGGTCTTGCCTGGGAAGGCTCATAAGGTTTTGAGCAGGGTCAGGACTGGTAGAGACAGCTGGAGCCTGGGGAGGGGTTGCAAACGCCTGCATGGATTGGTTCCACAACCTTGGTCAAACCCAGGTGGGAGATGGTACTGGACAGAGTGCTGAGGGCCCAGGAGGAGGCTGCTGTGGCCCTGTTCAGCCCCTGCCCTCCAGAAGAAATGTCTGCACGTCACACACCGCAGCAGGTGGGGCAGGGATTCTCTAGCTGCCCGATAAAGGCTGCAGGGCCCGGGGCTCCTGGTGAGTCCCTTCCCTCTCCCAGCCCCATGCCTGGCAAGGCCTCTTGCTCCTGCCTCACCAGCCAGGGCCCCAGAGCACCCTAGCCCCCTCCCCTCGGATTCCCTCCTCCTCCCTTCTCCCACAAATGAGATGCTAATTTATGCCCCTCCCTGTATCCTAGCAGATGCCTGGCCCAGCTCTGGCCCCGGTGCCACCTGCATGCCAAGCGCTTCATTAGCCAGGAAAGAAGACTCTCGCCCTCCTTCGTCTAATCCTCGCCAGTGACCTTCAGGAGCCAGGCACCTTCTGCTGTCCGGGGCCTGGGACGGTGCAATCATCAATTATGCCGTGGCCTCCGCAGCTGTTCCCGAATGGATTTCTTGCTCAGAGAAGCGTGTTCTAAAAGCATCTAATGGAACGGATCATCAATTTGTTTGAATACACATCTAATCTGATTAGGGGGGCACTGGCCACCAGGGCAGCTAGTGCAACCGAGCCTTGACATGGCCCCAGGGAATCATAAGTGGGGTGGCAGGGCCAGTCTGGGGAAGGAAGGTTGTGTGCCCTGGGCCTGCCACCGAGCCCTCCTTGAGCTCAGCCCATGGTACGTCCAGCCAAAAAAGTCACAGAGAAAAGCAGAACACACCACACAGATGCCAGGAGAGCTGGGCCCATGCCTCCTGTTTTTCTATAGCCCTGGCACTGGGCACAGAGCCTGGGACAAAGAAAATGCTTGGGAAATATGTGGTGAATGAATGACAATAAGACCCAACATGGAAGCCAAGGGATGTTAATAAAGTCATCTCTGGGACAAGACTAGGTGATGCCTGTATTGGGTTGAATATGTCTCCCCTAAATTCATGTCCTTCCCAAAACCTCAGAATGTGACCTGATTTGGAAATCGAGTCTTTGGAGATGTAGTTTGTTAAGATGAGGTCACACTGGAGTAGGATGGGCCTTCTGTGACTGGTGTCTTTGTAGGAGGAGAAGAAACACAGGGAAAGAGACACACAAGGAGAAGACAAGAGCCAAGTAAAGACAGAGGCAGGGACTGAAGCGATGCATCTACCGGCCAGAGAACGCCAAGGACTGCCAGGAGCCACCAGGCAGGCCTAGGACGGGGGCAGGACGGAGCCTCCTGTTGAGCCTGCAGAAGGAGCATGCCCCTGTCACCTTGATTTCAGACTTCTGGCCTCCAGAACCATGAGAGAATAGATTTCTGTTGTTTAAAGCTGCCCAGTTTATAGTACTTTGTCATGGCAGCCCAGGAAACTCATGCAATACCTACAGGAAGCTTTGTCCATCATTCCACAGAAGGCAGCATGGCAGAGAACCGGAAGGAAGTCCGAGCCCTGCCTCGCTGGACGTAGCTGGTCCTTCCCAGACACACCACGTGCACCATGCCACTCTCTTCCCTGGGGAGCCCTTTCTTTCCTTCTTTACCAGGAAAACATCGGTGTTCAATCCATGTTAGTTCCTGTCTAGCACCCTTTCAAATCTCAAATGCTACATCCTCTGTAACTCTTCTCTAGATGTCCTCCTCAGATTCCGGAGATCACCTCCCTCCCAGCATGCTTGGTGATTCCCATGCTACATCCCCCACTGCTGGGCATGCTGGGGCTCCCCCATCTCCCTAGCTCCAGAGCCTGGCAACAGCCTGGCCTGCAGAAGAGCCCAGATCCATGAGAAAGTGGGCAAGCAAACTTGCTGTGGACCAGCGGGTCCCTCCCCTCTTGGGAGCGGACCAGACTGGAGATCACAAAGTTCCCTACCAGCCCTGACATTATAAGAGCCGAGTAGCCATCTGGGGGATGACCTTACTGGGCCCTGTAATGGGACCACCTGGGTTCAAACCCAGTGGACTCTGCCAGTCACAGGCTGTGTGTCCCTGGGCATCACTCTGTAACTCTGCTGCACCTCTCTTGAAAAATAGGGATAGTAGTGCCTACCTCATAGGCCTATGGAAAGGGGTAAGTGCTTCGACCAGTGCCTGGTACAGAGAAAGAGCCCTTGAAAAGGAGGCTGTTATTATTCCTCATCTTGGCTTGGTGTAACCTCTGCAAGCCCATCTCATAGCCAGGGCCTCCTGTTTGAACCATACAGGTAAACAGGGTCAAAGCACTTCCAACCTTGCATGGAAAAAAGACGGTTCTCATTTCCAATAGGTTTATTTTGCAATTAACAGAGGGGAAGGGAGCTCTTTCTTATATTTCCCTTAGAGGGTTCAGAGATCAAACTTATACCATTGATTAGAATGTTTTGGCCTAACGGTGCTAGTATCATTTTAGTGTATTCAGATTCATTTGAGCTATAAAAGCGGCGATAATACAATGTTCACTAACTCCTGGAATTCCTCCCAAGAAGCCCGATGGTGTTACATGGACCACAGTCCTCTTCCCCTCAGTGACCCCAAGGCAGGACAGCATGCTTGGAGCAATTATCTAGTTTTACAGCTGGGACTTGAGACCTCCTAGAAATTGATCAATGGCCTGGCTGGCCTGGGTGGCTTCATGAGAGTTGGCTCTGCCTCACCTCTGTCACTCTTCTCACGGGTGACTTTCTCCACCATGCAGGTACCACTCTTTTGCCCATCCCCTAAGCCTGGGGACTCTGGTGACAAAGGGACACTGGCTTCCCACAGGTCTGCAGGAGCCCAGAGCAAGGACTCATAGGACCAGGGATGCTTCCAAGAACCCACAGTCTGGGGGTCTCCGGTGTCTACCTCCTTGTCAACGATGGTGCCACCAGATGCAGGGCACAGAAGGCTGTGCCGTGAGGAAGGGACCAGCACCCCAGAGCTCTGGCTGGCATGCTTCCTGGGGCAGCCCCTGTTCCTCCTCTTGTCCACCCTTGGAGAAGGGCCATTACCTAAAAGGAGGGAGAGATGGAAGTGGGGGAAAGATGGGAATTAGGGGCGGTGGCTCTGAATTAACACTAGCATTGGTTTCCCAATATTGAATAAAGAGGGCTGAGCTGGACAGCAGGTGTCCTTAGGGGCTTGACCTCACCACCCCCAGACGGGGCCTGTCTGCCCAATTTCAGGGGCTTCTCCTCAATTTCCTGGCTTCAGGGTGAGGCTGCTCAGCCCAGGGAGAAGAAAGAAAGGTGGGTATTTGTTAAAGGCCTACTCCACGCCGAGCAACTCATGTTTACCGATTTAATCCTCCCAGCCTCCTTAGGGGAGTGCTAGAGGACTTCCCTTTTATTTCTCTCATCTGAAGCTCAGAGGAGAGAGGTACCCAGTCACATGTGTGTCAGTGGCAGAGCCGGGTTTTGAACCCATAGCCGCCTGCCTCCATGCAAGGCCTCTGACCTCCCCTCCATCCAGGCTGTGTTTGGAACCCAGGAACAGATTCCGAGGCTGGGCCCCGCAGGGCAGAAAAAACAAAGCATGAGTTGCTCTCTGCACGGAGGCTGAGAGATGGAGCCACAGCTGAAGAACACACATTCGTCAGGCTGGTGACCCCGGTGTACCAGCGCTTTGTGGCGTGTAACAAAGACTGCCGAGCAGAAAATTGGAGTTCAATTTGCCGTCCATCCTGTGCGCAGTGCTCAGCCCATTCTAGTCCCTGGCAGGCACCTCTGTGCTTTATCATAAATAATAACACCATGCGGCTCTATGGCCCTTTCCGCAGTTACAGTCCCCGAGCAATTTACAAGCCAGATTATACACAGAAGCCTGCACACGCCTGCCGGCCAGCACACACCACACACATGCGGCCTCCTCCCCAGTCACTCCTGGGGCCCACGGCCACCCTGGTATCCTGGTGTCACCCATCTGGGGCTGCACCCAATCTGGAGGGAAGCAGGCCCTTGTGCACCCCTGGACGCTGGCCTCTGCTCCTGCCCCGGTCACCTTCTTTATCCCTTTTACTGGCTCCCGTGGTTGGCAGAGAACTCATGAGGTCTGGTGGCCCACTGCCCCTTGCTGGACCAAGGTCAAGGCCACTTCCTCTCTCTTTCTTTCCATTTTAGAAGCAGCTTCTGGATCTCCTCCCCTCCAATCAGCAGTGGCCCTTTGTCTCTACCACAGGGAGCCCCGTCTCTCCTTAGAACTTATTGGGGGTAGTGGGGGGGGGGGCAAAAGCAGCAACAGAGACCCACAAGTTCAACCACTCGCTTCACAGACGAGACCCCTGGGGCCCAGAGAGGTGCAGCAGCTCTCCTGGGGACTCTGTATCAGCTGCTGAGCTGAGACCAAAGCCCAGGACCACGGGTGCTCAGTCCACTACACAGCAGAGCCCCATGGAGGGAGGTAAACAAAGGTCTAGGGCAGACTGGGCTGCTCCCTCTGAGCATCTAGAAACTTCCCCAGAAGCAGAAGCTTCAGGCAGGGCCTGGAGGGGCTCCAGCAGCAGCTCCTTCCCCCTCTTGCCATCAAACTAAATAAGAGGTCAACTATTGTATGATGCCATTTATATGAGATATCCAGAGTAGGTAGATCCATAGAGACGGGACTCAGATTTGTGATTGACAGGTGGTTGGGAGAAAGGGGAATGAGTGACTGTTAGTGGGTACAGGCTTCCTTCTGGGGTGATGAAAGTATTCTGGAACTCAGTGGTGGTTGTACATGATTGTGAATGTACTAAGTGCCACTGAATTGTTCACTTGAAAATGATTTTTTTTTTTTTTTTGAGACAGGGTCTCGCTTTGCTGCCCAGGCTGGAGTGTGGTGGTGCCATCATAGCTCACTGCAGCCTTGAACTCCCAGGCTCAAGTGATCCTCCCACTTTAGCCTCCCGAGTAGCTGGGACCACAGGTGTGTGCCACCATGCTTGGCTAATGTTTTGTATTTTTAGTAGAGATGAGGTTTTGACATGTTGCCCAGACTGATCTCGAACTCTTGGACTCAAGCAATGTACCCACCTCGGCCTCCCAAAGTGCTAGGGTTAAGGCATGAGTCAGTCTTAAAATGGCTAATTTTATGTCATGCAAATCTTACCCCCATCAAAAAAACAAAAAATAAAAAACATACAAGGGGTGCCAGGTATCACGTGGCCTCCTACTTCCCCTCTTCTCCCTGCCAGCCCCATGCAGTCCTTGGGAAGAAGACTAAAAAGCAACTCCAGGTGCTGTGCTCCTTCCTGCGCTAAGCCATCATCTGGCTCCTGCCTTCCTGCCTCCCGCCCTTGCCCTGCCTGTACTCAGGAGCTTCTCCCATGTGTGGGCTCAGGTGCTGGGTCTCCTCTGGGTTCTGGAGGGTGGGGATGCATTTCCAATCACTCTCAAGTTTGCAGGCCATTTGCAATGACAGAAGGCCTTGGCTTTGCTAGTGGATGGGAGTCAGGGGGCGGGGGTGAGCCCCAACTTCACATTTACAGACTGCTCGAGACAGAGTCAACACCTGTTTTCTGAGCCACAGTCTCCTGGCATGCACCAGGGAGTCCTGTGACACCTCCCTTGCTGGGTTTTGTTAGGATTCAATACCATAGAACTGGAGAAAAACCTGGGGACACTTTGCCTGGCTGAGGGCTTGGCATACAGAGATCATAGGAACCAGGCAGGTGCCAGGCCTCGTGCTGGTGCGTCAAGTGTATTTTCTTATTTGCACCACACAGCAATGCCGCGGAGTCGGAACTATTCACGGCCTCACTTTACAGAGGAGGGCACTAAGGCTTGCAGAGTTGAGTGACTCCCAAGGTTACATAATGGAAGTGGCCTGGATGGTGTTGCAGGTCCACATTAAAGGTTTGTTTTCTTGCTCCTTCCACAAGCCCGGTGTCATCAAAGACCAACCCAGAGTGTGCAACTCTGAGCGCCCCAGAGAGAGAAGGCAGGGCTTTGCTCTGGCGGAGCTCTAGGGTGGGCGGATGGGCTGCCCCAAAGGCAGGGAGGAGAGATGCTGTGCCGACCCCTGCTCCAGGCTGCAGCCACCTCATCCTGGCCTGGCTGCCTTCGCTCATGTGCCTGGTGGCAGGTGGCATTCCCAGACAACAGCCTGGCCCACCTGCTTGGGGAAGCAGAGGAGTCTGCTGAAGGGGGGCAGTTGGTGGTGGGGAGGGACAGACGGCAGGCCCCCACGTTCCAGGGGACTGTATTCATTATCCTTGCCTGGGAACCAGCTGGGGTTCTCTGCCGCCTCTGCTCTTCTGCTTTGAAAACGCATAGCCCATCTGTGGGACAGGAAAGGTGGCTGAACCAACATCTGCAGGAGAAGGTGACGGTATCTGGACTCTGCTATCACCTCCTGATGGTTATCCACCCAAAGAGGTCAGCAGCTCCCCTTGCTTCTCTCGCTCAATGTCATGTCCCCAGATCTAATCAGCACCACCCCACCCACCCCAGCTCCTCTCTGGAGGAACCTGGGGCCAGCAGCTGATACCAGGGAAGAGGAGAGAGACAGAAACACAAGGAAATTCATACTAATGAGAGAGCAGACTGGGCTCACCCTGAGCATCTCCATGGTGCCAAGGTTCACATTCAAATGGAGTTTGTGACTCTGTCTCTGGTCCCCAGCTCCTCTTGCGGGTGAGATGAGGGAGGAAGAGGCAGCTGAGGCTGGACATCAGGGAAGGCCCTGGGCTGGAGGCCAGGCCATGTCCCGACTGTGGCTGCCACAGCTTCTCAGCTTCTCTAGTGGGAAGCTTCTGTGGAACTCATCTAGCCCAACCTCTCTTGCTGGCAGATGGGAAAACTGACGCAGAAGAGACCAAGGGAGAATTGGAGCTGGATTTTCTGATACCAAGTCACTCTGTCTCACTTGATAGCTCTTGGCCTCATTTTTTCCATCTGTTAAATGGGCATGAAGGTTTCACAGTCACCCGCTGTCCCCTTCCAAGTCTAGGCTCTGCAATTGGGCCTGTTTGAGGATGTCTGGTTATGCCAGGAGAGCCTCTTTTCCCCGACAGAGACCAAGCTTCCCTTCTTGATGAGAGGAGGGCTGGTGCTGCTGAAAGCTCTTCATGGATTTCTGCTATGCCCCATATTAAAGGCTGAATTGCATTGAAGTCCTAATCCTGGATACCCGTGATTGTGATCTTATTTATTATAGAAGCGGTCTTTGCAGATGTAATCAAGTTAAGATGAGGTCATGAGAGGTGACTCTAATCTCACATGACTGATGAAAAAGACACAAGGAGAAGATGGCCACGTGAAGATAGGTGGAGATGGGACAAGGTAGCTGCCGGCATGGGAACACCAGAATCGCTAGCAGCCCCAGAAACCAGAAGAGGCAAGGATGGGACTTCCCTTACAGACTGCAGAGGGAGCGTGGCCTTGCTGGCACTTTGATTTCAGCCTACTGGCCTCCAGAACTGCGCGACAAGAAATTTCTGTTGTTTGAAGCTACCCAGTCGCAGTACTTTGTTATAGCAGCAAATGGAACCACCCCCTCACCTGTACCCCCCAATCAACGGGCTGGCACTGCGCGGAGCCCCTTTCTCTATGCAGATTTCCCAGATGCTGCCCCAGCAGAAGCGAGCCCCCTCTTGTATGCTCACATGTCCATCACGACAGCCCTAAACTTCTGAGAGCCTTACTGGACCTTGTACATCTTGGTCATTTCTGTACCTTCAGTCCTTAATCTGGTGTCTTCCACAGAATAGGAGCTCAGTGGACATTGAGCAAGGGAATGAATGAAAGGGATTTTCCCATCTCCAGGCTCTGTGGTCATCCCTTACCTGCCCCCGCATCCCTCTGACCTATCGCTTCTCATTCCTACTGGCTACTTCTCCACGCTTGGGCCTCTGTTTGCCCTCCCTGGCCCCAGAATCGCGTCATGACAGCTGGTCTGCAGTTGGGCCTGAGCTCAGCTAATGGTGACTGATGACATTCTGTACAGCAGGGACCCTCGGGCAGCAGGATTGGCATGTTGGCGGGAGGCACAGTGTGATTGATAGCTTATGTGTTGATAGGTCCTTTCCAACCCCTTCCCCAGAGGCTGGAGCTTTCTGGGAAGGAGACCAACATGGCACCCACCCTCCCCAGCCATTCACCATTCTTCTTCTGTTGCCTCCCCTCTTTCCCAGAACTAAAATTCCTGCCGTTCCCCTGGTGGGCTGGGGATGAAGGTGGATGGGATGTTTAGTATTCTTGGGCTCAGGCAGAGAATGAGGGGCTCCTTGTATTCCCCTTTTTCCTGCTGGGACACCCTCATCCAGACAGAGTGATGTGAGAGTCACACAGCTATGGTGCCCTCTTCCCTCTAGCATGACTGGAGCAGGGGGCCTCCTTCCCAGGACCCCTGTCTGCAGTGATGAGGGCCGGGCACCTCTGTGCTCTCTGTGTGTGATCCCTGAGCCCAGGTAGCACCACTGTTCCGTTGCACAGATGACAACACTGATGCTCAAAGACATGAAGTGACTTCACCCAGGTTACACACACGGTCAGCGTAGACCCTGGGATTGGAATGCCAAGCTGTCTATCTCCAAAGCCCACGCTCCTTCCACTGCAATGCATGAAGCGGTTTGGAAAGGCAACAGAGCCATCGCTGGGTGCTCCCTCCTCAATCATGCAGACGTCTCAGGCAGGAGCAAGGGTTCCATCTACCCTCTGAGCACATCATTCCCATGGACTTGGGCTGCCTGGGAAAGGCAAAACCATCACGTGCATCCCACGGGTGAGGCCGTGGATGGCTGTCCAAGACCCACCTTCCTAGGCCTTTGTGGCCCTGGGCAGCCAGGCTATTTCTTTGGGCCTCATTCCCTTTAGGGCATGATGAGGCTCGTCTCTGCCCACCCCTCCACAGGGCACCAAGGAGTAAGCGAGAGCTGGCCTTTGAGGCAAGAAGCCCGGAGAACCATGGGTCTTGTCCCCAGCTGTGTGATATCCAAGACAGGCTCTCCATGGGGAACTGACACAGGGAGAGGGAGGGCCCCAGAAACAGCCCTCGAGGGGGCGAATGCCAGGAGGGTCCTAGGAGATCTTTGCTCACTCTAGCCAGGCCAGGGGCATAGCAGGCAGGAGGGCAGGCCAGGAGCTAGGGTTTGGCAATGGTCAAAGCCAGCAAGGGAAAGGGAGAGTTTACAGGAAGGCAACAAGTTACTGGAAAGGACAATAAATTAATATAATAGGGCTGCTTGGCTGGTGACAGGGAATAAAACACGTGGTCCAAAAAAGCCCCATGTGAGATTGTCAATAGGATGAATGAGAAGGGAAGAGGGAAACGGGGGAAAGAATGGGAACCGGAGGCTCACTGAGCAGCCTGTGGGAGGCGGCGAGGTGGCTGTCCTCACTGCACCACCACCTCCTCTGCCTCTTCTCAGAAGATCAATGTTGGCATCAGAACCTTCTCTCCAAATGGCCCCGCAGGATCCCATCCCTATCCTAGAACTCATTCCCTCCCTTTTGCACTGGCTCCCCCATCCCCACCTACCCAAGAAGGATCCCCCCCACCTTAGCCCCTAGATTTCGGTACCCTTGACTCCCATCCCATGCAAATGCCCTCAGCTCTTAGCCATAATGCAGAATATGCATTTCAACCATTCATTCTTTCACTCAAAGGTCAATTCATTCATTCAGCAGATGCTTTCTGAGCACATACTATGTGCCACGAGATGTCAGAGTGAGCAAGAAGGAAACCTCTGCCTCAAGGAGCTCCCAGGCTCACAGGGGAGATGGATGGGCCACTTGGCAGTGGGACAAGTGTGCAACAGAGTGAAGCCCTTGATACATCAGGCTGCTGCAGAGGCACACTTACAGGGCCGTAATGGCCCTGGGGAAGGTGTCTCCAATGAGCATCCTAAATGGCACGAGCCAGGCGGGGCAGTCGGGAACACTCACAGGCAGACGGTGTCATTTGTGAAAAGCCAGGATGTGTGTGAGGAACGGTGGCTTCTGGGAACTTTAGCTATTTCAGCATGATGGGGCTGGAGGGTGCAGGGCTGGGGGCTGCAAGGTGGGAGGAGATGTGGCCGGCCAGCACAGGGGCTGCAAGAGCAGGCCTGGGTGAGATGAACTCTGATTCAAGCCCTGGCTTTGCCAATTAGGACCTGCATGACCTTGGGTCAGTCAGGTAACTTCTTTGATCTGGTTCCTCTTTGAGGAGAAAGAAGGGGGTGGGAATAATATATTAATACGTGCTTCAGAGGAGAAAATGCAGATGTATCTCTCAGCTTGGCTTTTGGGTTTTGAACGAATCAATGAATGAATGAATGGTGAGGATCAGAGTCCTAGGCTTATAAATTATGCCAAGGTGCTTGGATGTCATCTCTGGGTGGTGGGGAGGCACTGATTTTGAGTGTGTGCATGTGTGTGTGCACATAGGTGTGTGTGTGCATGTGTATGTGTGCATGTGTGTGTGCACATGTGTGTGTGCGTGTGTGTGCATATATGTGTGTGTGTGCATATGTGTGTGTGTCCTGAGGGCTTGTTTGAGTGGCAGGATCAGCCCAAGGCCCCACAAACCCACTTCTGTCTCCATCTCCAGCCTTTCTTAGAGGAGAGTCACGTGCAGTGTGAGGAAAGATGAAGTTGAGGATGTTCCTGAATGATCTTTGATGAGCATGCAATAAAGGACCCTCAATTCCTCAACACAGAGGGTCTCAAAGTGATGACTTGTCTTGTTGACCTTTCCTGCTCAGTGAATACCAGTTATAGGCCAGGCCCTAGCAACACAAAGAGGTGTCGACATGGCTCTGCCCAGAGGCCTTCACAAGCTGGCCTGAGAGATAGGATTCACACTGTGAGGGATGACTAACGGTGTGAGGCATCACCAGGCATGGGCTCACTGCGGATACAGGAGCTAGGCAGATGGGCACTCAGGGAAGAGTGGGGCCACCGAGGATTGGCGGGGCAGTCAGGGGAGCTCCAGGGAGGAAGGGGACCCTGTGAGTCATTTGCTCACTGATCAATCCAACGGCATTGGACTGTCACTCTGCACAGGAGGAGGGGAAGGGGAGCAGGATGATGTAGTCTTTGAGCTCATGGAGCTTAGCATTTACCAAAGCATGCAACGTTAAGCAAGGACTGCAAGAGTCGGGGAAGGGGTGTGGATGGTGTGCAGGTGGTGGTGGGAATGCATAATGCAAAGGAGAAACCTCTCAAAAAGGTCACCCTTATGGCAGACAGAAGTCAGGCACAGGGAACAGCAGGGTAGAGAGTTTGGAGGGAAAGACAGCCTGGCCCATTCACATCTGACTCAGAACTGGAGGGGGGCTCTTGTGGTTGGAGTCCTAATGGCAAGAAGAGGAAAGGAAGCGGGAACAGGAGGAGAATGCATGGGGCCTGCACTGGCCTCATTAGTGAGCCACATCCAGGCTCCAGGGCTTTATCCTAATGCCAACAAGAAGGCCCCGAAATGAAATTTCCAGCCTGGCAATTTTCTGCACCCCTCCTGGCAGTGCAGAGGAGTGTGGATGGAAGGAGGTAGGTGTGCCAGCTGAGAGTCTAGTTTGGAGGCTGCTGCTGTTAAGACTCCAGGGCAGAGACGATCTCCCAGGGAGAAATACCTCCTTTGGTGGACTTCGTTTTCTTTTCCATCCTATGTGGAAACTGTTCCCTGTCCAGAAGAAAAATGATGCTGAGGGGAGAGGAGGTGGCTTTTTCGCTAGGATTCTGGTGCTGACGATGGGGGTGGTGAGAAGAATGGGGATTGTGGAGCTGTTTTGGAGGTGGAATCAACAAGATTGTGTTAGATTGGAGGGTGGGGGTTGTCTGGGGGAGAGGGAAGCATCAGCAGTGAGGGCAAGGTGACGGAGATGGAAATACCGCAGCTGGTTTGGGGAGAAGATGCCAGGTCCAGTTTCGGGCATGTTGTGGCCAGCTGGTTATCCAGGTGGAATGTTCAGGTGCTAGCCAGGCCTGGACCCCAGAGAAGGGGTGTGGAGCCATCAGTTAGCACATATAGGGGAACTGGAGCTGCACACCTTTCAAAATTCCCAGAGAGAAAGGGGACCGTGAAGAGGTAAGGAGCCCTGCAGTCTTTGCTGAGATACATCTCCAAATCTCCCCAGCTTCTTTTCCCATCCTGGGTTCCTCAGCCCCATTCCTAGTCTGTGCAGGTGCAGTGAAAGAAGCAACATGTATGAAGAGCTTGCAATGTGCCAGGTTGTCCCAGGTGATGCACCAAATCCACATGACAATCCTTCAAGGTCACTACCACTTCTCTAACAGATGGGGAAGCAGTGACGCAGTGAGGCTGAGGATCTGCCCAAGGTCACCCGGGAGCGAGCAGTGGAGAGATTCACACTTGGGGCCGGTCAAGTCCTTGGCTCCAGCTCTCATCCCAAGGCGACCTACTGCCTCACTAAGCCCCAGGTGAACAGGGAGGGCTGCTTGCTCTCTGTTCTCCACTGTGTTCCCCCAAGCCAGGGGCTGAGGCCTTCCACTCCTCCATCTCTCTCCTGCTCTCTGTTGACTCTTTGACACTGCAGGGTTGCCATCCAGTACAGCAGATCAATCTCTCTATGGCTTATCTGCTCCTACTGCATTTATCCCCTGATGGTCGAAGCTTTTATTTCTGGGTGAGAGGAGCGTCCCCTGGCCATCCCCAGGGACAGATAACTTATGGACCAGTCAATACACCCATTACCCTTTGGACCATGGCACCGAAACAGGTGCAAGGAGCCAGGGGAGCAGGCCTTGCCCCTGCACCTCTGTCATCCTTGAGGTCCCTGAGCTCTGCCCAGCTTCTGCAGCTCCTTCTGGCGGCTCTCACAGAGTCTTCTCATTGTTGCCCCCTCTTCTGTCTTTTTTGAGTCCTCTTATACCATTTTGGCCACTTGAGCCTGCTGTAAATACCTCCTTTAGGGGCTTAGCTTTCTTTTCTGTCATATGGGGAAACTATTTCCTTGTCCAGAAGAAAGATGATTCTGGGGAGAGGGGAGGTGGTTTCGTCTGTAATGAGCAAAAAGCATGCATGAGTGGGAACCGGGGAGTCCTACAGTCAGTACCGAGGTTGGGGATGGCTGAGGGAGGACCAGGCTGGAAAACAGAGATTTCACTCGGGTCTGCCTCCACCACTGGGGGCTGGGAGACTTTGGAAAGGCCACCTTACCCCTCTGTGCCTCAATTTTCTCATCTGAAATGGAGGTAGCACCATCAGTATGAAGAGTGGAATGATTATTAAGCAAGGCAGGCTAGGATGCTGCCTTGTTAATAAATCATAGCCAAATTAGGTCAAGGTACTGGGTGGAGTAGTGTTCCCCAAAATTCATTTCCATTTGGAACCTCAGAATGGGACCTTAATTTGGAAATAGAGACTTTGCAGGTGTAATTCTTTCTGTTAAGATGAGGCCATACCGGATCAGAATGAACCTTAAGTCCAATGACTAGTGCCCTTACAAGAAGACCAGGTGAAGCCACAGAGACATGCAGGGAAGATGGCCATGGGAAGACGAAGGCAGAGATTGCAGTGATATATCCACAAGTCAAAGAGCACCGAGGGCTGCCGGCAAACACCAAAAGCTAGAGACAGGCATGGAACAGGTTCTCCCTCAGCGCCTCCAGAAGGAACCCGCTGGGCTGATACCTTTACTTTGGATTTCTGTGCTCCAGAACTCTGAGATATATTTCTGTTACTTGAGTCACCCAGTTTGTGGTACTTGTTATGGCAGCCACAGGAAACACATAGAGTTGGTAGAGATATGTCCTTAACAGTGGACCCATTCCTGCCACCCAGTAGGGTTGAGTGAAATTCTCTATGGACATGGGCAAGGTGGAGAGAAGTGGGCAAAACCACCCTTCCACATCTTGCATTCCAGTCAAACCCATACCTGAAGAAGGGGATAGCTAGCTTCTTTATGCTTTGCTCTAGCTTCTTGTCTCCTCTCTGGCATCCGTTTGTGATAGTCCCCTCCTGCATTAGTCCATTTTCACACTGCTATAAAGATACTGCCTGAGACTGGGTAATTTATAAAGTGAAGAGGTTTAATTGACTCACAGTTCTGCATGGCTGGGGAGGCCATGGGAAACTTACAATCATGGCAGAAAGCGAAGGGGAAGCAAGGCACGTCTTACATGGCAGCAGGAGAGAGAGAGAGTGCAGAGGAAACTACCAAACACTTATAAAATCATCCATCAGCTCTCATGAGAACTCACTCACTATCATGAGAACAGCACGGGGGAAACCGCCCCCATGATCCAATCACCTCCCACAAGGTCCCTCCCTCGACATCTGGGGATTACAATTTGACAGGAGATTTAAGTGGAGACACAGAGCCAAACCATATCACCTCCCTAGGATCCACAGAACACCCTATATACAAGCACCCTATATACAACGGTAGGGGCCGTAAGCCTCTGGCAGGGGTGTAGCTTGTACTGCTGGTTGGGTGAGAGCAATGATGTCCAAATGGCACTACCACATGCATCCCTTTCACCTGGTCTTACAGTCTCAATTACCCCTGGCATTCTCCAAACTTCTCCCCATGATGGTCTTAACAAATGTCACGGCACCATGTTAATTTTCAGAAAGGAATCATTTTGAGCATCTATTAGTGAGAACAACCATGCCCCTTGTGGCCCCAGTAGAGCATCTAGCTACATACCCATAGGGAAAGGGGACCCCATCTGTGTTCTCTGACAAGGGGCACAAGACTGTCCCTAATCACCAGCCCCAGGGAGGCTTGAGGGATCTCTCTGGGGTGTCTGACTATGCCAGTCACTCACTTCCTGACTCTGTAACCCTGGTTACCACCACCTTCTCCTAGTCCTCCTCCTTTTCCCGCCTTTCCTTCCCTGCCTTCCTCCTGTGATTCTGAAATGTTGATGTTTCCAGCTTTCTGCTCTGATCTTCCTCATTCCCACCCTCATCCCTTGGAAAGTATGGCTGCTTTTCTTTTCTGCTTTTAGCTATGGCCTGGATGTGAATGCCTCCCAGATCTTTAACCCTGATTTCTTGCCTGAGTAAGTCAACTGTATTTTGATGACCTCTAACATGCTCAAAAGTTTAAAATATCCACAGCTGAGCTCTGGTCTCTGCAAGCTTATAGAGGTCCCGCAATTTTCTAATATAGTTAGCGGTCTTGTTTGCACAGTCGTCCAATCCAGAAATAACGGTGCCATCTTTGGATTCTTCTCTGCCCTTCCCCCACCTCTGACCACCCACTCACCACCAGGCCCCGTGAGCCCAGCTGCCTGTTCCAGCTCTGGTGCATAACACGGCATCTGGTCCACCGTTGGCATTCAATAAATATTTTCTGAACTAACAAATTAGTCCTGCTGGGTTTACCTGCTAAGTATTCCTTAAACTGGCAAGCCACCCCTGCCCCATGTCTGATCTAGATTCCATCTGCCAGGCCCTTACCGCCTCCCAGCCGCCAGTCATTAGCCCAATCTACTTAAAGGTATTTCTAACCATGTGCTTCCTGTTCAAATTCCTTCAATGGCACTCCATTGCATACAGGATAAAATATGCCTCAATGGAGAACACATAGCTTTTTTTGTCACTGAACCAGAGACATGGTGGAAATTCTGGAAATACTGATTCCATGGAAGGGCTTAACAACTTGTGGTTTCCTCACAAACCACACACCCTTTCCCCTGGGCCCTCACTCCTGTTAATCCACTGCCTGATGCCTGTGGCCTGTGCCCACCCACCAGCTTCTCCTGGACACTGCCAGTCTAGCCCCAGAGTTGCCGAGATGCCTGTCCCTATCGGCACCTTCTAATCCCCATCATGGTGCATTACAATGATCTCTATGCATTCGTCTTTCTCTAGAGACCAGATGTTCTAAAGGCGGGTGATTCTGTACTCCTGCCCCCAGCTCCCGGGGGACCACTGGCGATGTCTGGAGATGTTTTTGGTCATTACAACTGGAGGGAGGGGGATGTTATTAGTGTCTAGTGGGTAGAGGCCAGGCTAAATGTCCTACAATGGACAGGACAGCCCCCCCACCGACCCCCCACCAAGAATGATGCAGCACAGAATGTCAACCGTGCTGAGGCTGAGAAACCCTGGGCTAGACAGGAGTGAGGTCCATGTCTGTCCATTCCCACCTCCAGGGCCTTGCCTTGACCCTGCCACACAGTAGGCCTGCATCGTGTGTCTGCTGAATGAACATCCCCACACTCCACCCCAGGCCTAGAGTGAAACTGGATCACTTCTTCTGCAAACAGGAGGCCTGGGCTGTGAAGAAAGGGTGCTGGCTGCCTCCTAGGCCCCAGAGTCAGGTGGCAGGGGAGGAGGCAAAGGAGAGTACTGTCCTTCAGAGAGAGCCACTTCCTCCAGGAGCCAGGGCGGATGCGACCAATTTAGCTAACAAGTTGCCAGGGCTGTGATGACGTTGCCAGACAATGAAATTGCCCTTCTTATCAACATGGACTGCCAGACTGATGAGACAAACAAGCCTGTTAATTAGGCCTGTAATGGCAGCCGCAAAGGGTACAGCATTTCCAAGGAAACGGGGGGCTGGAGGCTCTCTCTTGTCCCACCAGAGATGGGGCATGCAGCGGGGCTTAGTTGCATCCCAGGCAGGAAGGAAGGCTCATCTCACCGTGGTCATGGCCCCACGAGGCCCGGGCCCGAGAGGGTGGTTAGTGTGTTCGTCTTCAGTCACAGGCTTCCCAGGGGCAGGGCACAGCGCAGTAAACTCTACTGTGGCCCCTGGCACAGTGGTTTACCCAGACAGGCACTTAATAAAGGCATTTAATAAAGATGAGTATAAACATCAAAGGGCCCCTCTCCCCTTTCAGGTCCCATCTTTCTCTCTTCCTCTCCAGCCGCTCCTCGGATGCCCATGTTGCTCTTGCCTTTCTCAGACCCTCCCTGTCCAGCCCTCTGTGTAACCCTCATGCCCCTACAGGATGCAGGCAGAGCAGCGCTCCATCAAGCAAGGCCCAGAGAGGTCCCCTCATCGGTATCCCCTTCGGCTGGTACGTGTTGGTGGGATGTGCCAGTCACTGCCTCCTGACCCCATTCCTCAGCATCCCTGGTCCTGCAGCCAAGGACGCAGGTGGGCGTGCAGCCAGGCCACACTCTGGGGCCCCGGGGCCGACTGGCACGGTGCCTTGGCCTGGATTCAGAGGCAGGTTGCCGAGCCTGGAGGAATGACATCCCCAGAGCTGGCGGGCACATCCCCTGGCAGTCTGTCTGGTCACTGGGCAATGGCCAGCCACACAGGTTTGTGTCCCAGCAAGAGTGCAAACAGTCCGGGACACCCCACGTCCCTGGACACAGGCCCTGAGGCCCTCTAGGGGAAACGCCTAGCTCCAGATCATCACTACTGCCCACCATCGTTTCCCCGGCACAGGGAGGTTCTTTCCACCTCCAAGACTCAGGTTCCAAAATGCTCTGTGCTGCCACTTGGACCACACCCAGCTACAGATGTGCCAGCAAGTCTCCCAGAAAGGGCCCTCCCCCACCACCCCAGCCCCCCAGACAAATTGGGGAACCCACTTGGGCATCACCAGCACCTTTCTTGCAGCTCTGTCTTCGCCAGGTTCCCTGTCACCAGCAGGCCCCTTCAGCCTGCCCTCCAGCTCCTTCAAGGAAGTTCCTCTTTGAGACTCTGCCCCCAAAGAAGGGTCATTATTGCTAATGCCTTTTCTCCCCCACCTGTTGTGATTGTTTACACTCCACTTGCTAATTAGAGACTAATTAGCTGGTGCTGAAATTCATCACTTTCCAAACACAATGCGGCAGCAGGAAAAGCACAGTGATGCGGGCAACATCTGCACCTCCGCTTGCAGCCAAGACGCCATTCTGCTCCGCCTGCTCCCTGCTCCTCCTCCTCCTCCTCCTCCTTCCCCGCCTCCTCCCCTCCTCTTCCTCCTCCTCCTTCCCACTCTCCTTCCAATAAGCCCCTAGAAGGCCTGGGGATGTCTGTATTTTTATTCAGCAAACACACGACAGTGCAGTGCAACGGCTGGTAGGAGAGACTCAGTCCATCCTTGCTGAAGGAATGAATGCATGTGTAATGAACGAATGAGGATCAAAAAGCAGATGCGAGAGTGAGTCTGCTGCTGGGGGAAGGGGAGTGGAATTAAATAGCTGGTGGGCAGCGAAACACAGCCGTCCATGATTCTGAGGAAGGTGGCACTGGGCAAGGCAGGGACCGGGAAAAAAGCATTCCTGGGACAGAGAGGCAGCGCTAAAGAGACGATTGCCGACAGATGCCTGACCTCTGAGAGGCCTGGGGGGTATGGAATGGAGGGTTCAGGGACAGCTTGGGGGGTGGGAGAAAAGACAGACAAGAAGGAGAAGGAAGGAGAAGTCAAGTCACAAAAGGAAGGGGCAAGAAGATGCACAAAGGCAGAGCGTGAGACTGGCAGGGCAGCAGGGAAGGCCGGTGGAGGGGAGGCAGAGGTCTTAGAGTCCTGGCGCTGGCTGGATCTGGTGAGGAGGTGTGACTGCATCCCAGAGGTCTCTGCAGCCTGGGATTGAAACCATCCATTTGCATGACAGCTGAGAGTGGAGCAGGCCTAGGCCCTGACCTTTCTTCCTCTCATCTAGGGGAACGCGGCTTCTATTACCTAAACTCCCCTTCTTCTCAGTAGGCTGGGGGCAGCGGGCCGGGCTCCCTGGACTCCTTTGCATCTTCTAGGCCTCCTTGTGGGGACACTCTGCGATCGGCTGATCAGCCCACTGCTGGGTCTAAGGAACCCAGGAGGAGGGAGGCAGCCTGAGACTCCAAGGGGCAGGTGGGGTCTCTAGCCCAGGCCTTGGTGCACAGTTTGAGAAGCAGCCCCCAGGACATCCTGGACTCTGGAGGAGAAAGAGTGGAACCTCTTCCCTGCCCATCTCATAGTGACATCCCAGAAGACACTGCCAATCCCCAATAGTCCTGACCAGGAAACCAAAAACCTCGACGCCAAGCCTCATCCGTGTGTGAGGACAGCATGGGGCTGCCCCCTTGTGCATGGGTTGCATACATTTCCCATCCCACCTTCCTTGAGAGCAGGATTATGGGAGTCACAGCCACTCAGGTTGCAATCCCCGCTCTGCCACTTTGTGCTGTGTGGCTTAGAATGCACTGCATAACTTCTCTGATCTCATCTGTAAAATGGGGATCTCCACCCTCCCTCCTGGTGTTGCTGACAGGAAAAATGACATGATGGCTTCGTCTTAAGCACGGTGCCTGGTACTGGTGTGCACTTGCTGGATGAATGGTGGGTTGGGGCATTCTGCAGTCCGGCTGCCTCCTGGGGAACGTAGACTGTTTCCTTCTTCCCCTGTCTTGCTTCACATGTGTGCTGGTGAACACTTAACATCCAGTTCCCCAGGAAAAATAAAAAAGCCCTGATTGCCCACCATTGCCAATTTCCCTGGTGTAAATGCTCTAGCCGTGGCTGATTCGAAGCTATCGGTGGGACATCATGGGCCATGGATTGGGAAGAAAGGCACACAGTGAGCACCGGCTCTGCCTGCCATCACCAAAGTAAGGGTGTGGAGCAGAAATCTCTCTATCCATGGATGCAGCTGGCACGGGGCTGATTAGGAACCTGGGTGAGGTCACTGAGTTCCTGGCACACAAAGCTGCTTGGACCAGAGTGATCATTGTTCATGTGGGGAGAAGGCAGGGGGCGGCTGGGGGTGATACATGCCCTCCATAAGGACCACACCCACCCACCATGCACATTCTTTCTTCCTAATTCCTCCCTTTCCTCCACGCCCACCCTGACACTTTTCCTTTTCTGATTTCACACATCTTAGAAACTCCTGGCCGGGTGCGGTGGCTCACGCTTGTGATCCCAGCACTTTGGGAGGCCGAGGCGGGCGGATCACGAGGTCAGGAGATCGAGACCACGGTGAAACCCCGTCTCTACTAAAAAATACAAAAAATTAGCCGGGCGTGGTGGCGGGCACCTGTAGTCCCAGCTACTCGGAGAGGCTGAGGCAGGAGAATGGCGTGAACCCGGGAGGCGGAGCTTGCAGTGAGCCGAGATTGCGCCACTGCACTCCAGCCTGGGCGACAGAGCGAGACTCCATCTTAAAAAAAAAAAAAAAAAAAAAAAAGAAACTCTTACCCGGTTCCACATGTTTGCCTATGCTAGCAAGCAAATCCCAATTTCCACGCCCTGCAGTTCATGGACCAGACCACACCTGGGCTATATCAGCATCGCCCGGGGGGCTTGTTAGACCACAGAGGTGCAGGGCCCCACTCACAGCCTCTAATATAGCAGGTCTGGGTAGGCCTGAGATTTGCATTTCTAGCAAGTTCTCAGGTGATGCTGCTGCCCTAGAGGCCATCCTTTAAGAACCACTGGACCTGGGTCAACAAGCAGGTTGCTGGGATCCAGACAGCTGCAGGCTGTGCTGTTGCGGAGGGTTTGGTGTTGGGAGTTCAGAGGCTCTTTCCCAGCCCCAGAAAAGCCTATGACTTACTTCCTTGTTGGCATTCCACCCCAACCCCTCTCCAGCCTCCTTCCAAGGCTTCCGCTGACCCCCGCACCTCTCTGCCATCTATACCCTCCAAACCCCCAGGCTGGGCCACCTGGGCACCCCCCACCTCTCTTTGTACCAGGGCTAGGTGTGCTGAAGCCTTTTCAGGCAGGGGGAGAGCTGACCAGAGGGGCCGCACAGAGACAGCTGGGGCTGCTGGTTATTGTCCTAGAGGCAGCAGAACACGCTGCCCCCACGCCAGTGCAGGGGTTGCAAAATCACTCGTTGCTTTCCTTCTCCAAGGTTCCACGTGCAAGCAATGCACAACTAGTTTCTGCCTCACATCCCCTGGCCATGCTGGGGGCAGGTGACAACGGTCCACTGGGGGCCTCTCTTAAGTTGGGGGGCTATAAAAGTGGTTCCAGAGGGCGAAGGAGACCGTAGTCCCGCTTCTTTCCCTACTCAGCCTTCCTGCTGATATTCCTATCTCGGCCTCCTGAGTAACTAATCCCCCTAATGGGATCAACGTCTCTGTCCCTGCACTTTATTTACATAATGGGTCAGGGAGGCCTTCCTCTAAACAGGTTGGAGGACCGCTGGGTGGAGGGGCAGGAGTGAGATCTGGGGTGCAGGAACATTAGCTCGCCCTGAGGCTTTGGGGACTGTGAGGATGGATCATAGCATGGTGCTGGTTGGAGGTGGTGGCTCAGCATCATGACGGGTGTGCATGCGTGTGCGTGCGTGTGTGTGCGCACATCATGTGTGACTGGGCGCTCAGTTAATACTCAGCTGCAGATATTAATCCTTTTTTATGCAAAGAGACAATGGATTGTGAGCCCTGAGAAATCAAAGTTGAAACTCAGCCAACCTCCTGCCCTGCTCCCCTTTCCCCTGCCAAATGGCCGCGTCTGTTAACGAGGGAGATAAACGGAGAGGCCATCAAAGCAGATTTCCAATCTGTCGATTTCGCTTTGGGGCCTTCAGAACTCGGTGGCTCACCTCCCCCTTCTGCCCCAACTCTAGCCTCCTCTGCCTTCGATTCCCACTTTGTTCCCCAGCCCCCATGCTTTTATCTCCCAAAGTTGGATCTATTGACCCGGCTCATAAGGGCTTCTTTCATCGGGCTCCAGATCTGCTAATGGAGAGGCAGGCGGAGGGCGGAAGGGATGGAGAAGTAGGTTCTGCAGCCTGGAGGGTGGGGCCTGGGGACAGGGGGAGGTTTGGGGGGATGAGGAGGTTGCCAAAGCAGACTGAAGCCTGTGTGGGTAGGGACATGCCCAGCCTGGGATGGAGGAGGTGGCAGAAACCAACTCAGGGAGGGAGAATTGGCCCTAAGGAGGGGGAAGGAAGGCCCTTCTCAGTGTGCCAATCCGATGATGCATCTCCCTGCTGCATTGACTCAGTTTCCCCACTTCGAATTCACTTTGCTCTTCCATTGTCTTGCCAAGAAGCAGCCTGAACCCATTCTTATGAATGAAAATAAAAAAATGACACTGGGGGAAAAATAACGAAACAGTTTCTCCATTCACAAACCCCACAAAGGCTTAAAGAAAAGAGGATGAAGAGGGCAGAGGGGTCATCTGTGCACTGATCTGACCTGGCACGCAGTACCCACTGATCCCTTCAGGATGGGTGGTTTTATTTCCATTCTGCAGATGGTAAGAGTGTGTATAGGTAACTTACAGCTGGTACGTGGGAGACAGACTTCTGACTCCCGGGAATGGCGGTTTTCACTGCACTTGGCCTAGCAGGAAAGGCTCAGTGAATATCTAGTAATAGCACAGACTCAGAAGCCAGACAGACTGATCTCCAGTAGGTGCCACGGTTGTGCTGATTTTATAGACAGGGAAACTGAGGCACGGATAGGTCAAGCAGCTTTCCAAAGCCACCCAGATAAAAATCAGCTGACCAGTCTGCTGGCTCCTGAGTCTGTACTCCAGCCGCTCCACCAGGCCTCTGATTTCTTCTTTGCTTTGGACTCCCCTTACCAGCTTCCCCTGGCCTCCACCCATCTCTCTGTCTCCTTTTAAATGGATCATTTAGGGTCTTCTGCCAGAAACTCACCATGTGATGCTGGGGCCTCGGAGCCCTAACCCAGGACTCCGGCTTTAAAATATGCAAGGATAGCTCTTTCAATAAATACAAAAATAAGTAAAATAAATGTGCACAGGTGACATTTGGAAAGATGAATGGATAAGCAAACCACCTCCTGGCCTCCAAATGAACGGAATCAAACAAGTTCTCGCCCACACCTAGCCCACGCTGGGGATTCAGGGAGGGAAGCTCTGGAGAAACATCATGATTCCTCTGGAAGCACCCACCTCTACCACATCAGGGTAGAGGAGAGGAAGAGGACAGAAAATCACATTAGCGGGCACCCAGTGTATGCCACAGCCATTTCTTCTCAGCCTTAAGAGGCTAGGAGTCCCACCTTGGCCTCAGTGTCAGCATTTTCTAGATGGGGCACCGACCAGTTAGGAGCAGAGTGGGCCTAGAAGCCAGGCCTCTGGACTCCCTTGCCCTGGGCCCAGGAGGTCACCCCATTGCTGCTCTAACCTTCAGAGCACTTAGTTTCTGAACTACCAGTTGCCCTTCTGATCTCCTTTGTAGACCCTGGGAACATTCTCTAGAACATAGTGAGCCTCCCTCTAAGAGGAAGGGGGTAGGTGACCTCAGGAGAAGGCTGGAGAAAGGACAGGTGGAGTGGACTTATCATGCTGCCCTGCCTCAGTTCCTTAGAAGCCCCCATTCCCAAAGAGAAGAGGAACCAGGCTATGTCCCACACCCCAAATCTCCCAAGGAATTAAGGAAAAGCTTTGGGGATGCTACCTTGTCACCTGAAACATGTTTGGCCATCACTCACTGGACAGGCCGAGCAGGCCCCTTAAAGAGAAAAAACAACCATTAACGGGGACAGCCAGAAATCATTCATCTGTCATCAAAGTGAAGCGAAGTCTGTGAGGGAGACAGCCTGGGAGCGCCGGGGCAGGGTCAGCAGGAAGGGAGAGATTAAACACCCAGCCATACATCAGCCCTGCTCGGCTCAGCACAGCCAGGAGTGGGCAGAGGCCAGCAGGAGAGGGAGGGCCAGATGGGGACGCTGACGGGGAGAGGAGAGAGGGAGCTGGGGGGTGGTGGGGGGCGAAAGCACGGCTAGGGTTCAGGTCCAAGGACCCTTTGGTGAAAGCAAGTGACACAGCACCGGAGTCACATATGAAGCATTCTGCTTGGGTGGCAGCAAGAGCCTTGTTATGGGTAGAATTGAGTTCCACCAGAAGATACAGTGAAGCCCTCAGTCCTAGGACCTGTGAATGTGACCTTCTTTGAAAATACAGTCTTTGCAGAAGTAACCAAGTTAAGATGAGGTCACAAAGGTGGCCCCTAATACAATTTAACTGATGTCCTGAGAAGAAGAGAGAAAGTGGGCAGAGACACACAAGGGGGAATGCCATGTGATGACAGAGGCAGAGATGGGGTCATGCGGCTGTGAGCTGGGGTACCCAAGATGGGCGGCCCCCACCAGAGACGGGGTCATGCAGCTGTGAGCCACGGTACCCAGGATGAGCAGCCCCCACCAGAGATGGGGTCATGTGGCTGTGAACCATGGTACCGCCGTCCCCACCAGAAGCTGGAGAGGTGGGGAACGATTTTGCTCAGAGCCTCCGAGGAAGCGGGGCCCTGCTGACACCCCGAGGTCACACATCCCATCCTCAGCATGGCAACAGAATCTATTTCGGTGGTTCTAAGCCACTCAGCATGTGACTTTGTTACTGCAAATCCCAGGAGTGAATTCCATCCCTGACTTCATTCTCCAATAACACTGGAACTTTACACACACACACACAGTCCCCAATATACTAAACATATTTCTTTGTGTCTAACGTCAACGCTTCCTGCTGTCGCAATGAGACTACTGTAGCTTCAGCAGGGTCTCTCATCACCCCTGTGATTCTCCTAACAGAATATGGGACTAGGTATGATATTTGCTATTAAACCCATAACATAATATATATAATATACCCATTTTATAACTGAGGATGTTTATTTATTTATTGCTCCCACTTAAGCAAAACGCTTCAGGCCTGACCCTGGTGCTATGTCACTTGCTTTCACCAAAAGGTCCTTGGGCCTCTTCCCATTTGATAAATGAGGAAACTGAGGCTAGCTAGGAGGGGTAACTGGGGGGACAACCATCAGTTGATAGGAGACTCTCACACTTGGGCACCCATGCCCATGACCTGTCCTCTGCCTCTCCCCTCGTGGGCTGTGGTTAATCTACCCCTAAGTCAGGCCCTACCTGGGAGTCAGGTGAGCACTTGACAGGAGATAAGTGGGTGGTCTAGAGTTTTCCCTGGGGTAGGGGCTGGGGCCAAGCCTGCAGAACCTCTGCCCTAGCCAGAGATGGAAGTGCTGAGTTGTGGCTACACCGTACACCCCAGACTCCCCTACAGCACTCACTCGGCAAATGTGGTCTTGGCCATCAAGCTGCCAATGGGCAGCTGCTAGGCCCCGTGAGAATGGGCGTCTGCCAGTGTCTGCCCAGCCCCCAACATGGGGCACCCCTCTCGCTACTCCTGGCCAAAGTGGTACGAGCACCCTCAGAGCAGCTGTGAGGACAGCTCTGGCTGGGAGAGGCAGCTGGGCCCCAGGGGGCTGCGGCACCAGCGAAGGGAGGTTCCCTGGGGTCTGCAGGGGGTGGGCTGCAGTGTGTGGAAAGAGCTGCCTGCCAGGAGCTCTCCACCCTTCTAAAAGGTGGACCAGGGCCAGAGCCAGGCTCTCCCAGCTGGTGGAGCGGATGTGGGGCGTGGCTAATCCCCAAGCTGCAGATGACATCAGAAGGACCAAGGCCAGCTCGGGCAGCACACTTAGCACATGGGCGCCTCGCTGGGTGCTCCATCCCATCCCCTCTTGACATCCTCACCTCTATCTTAGGAGGTCAATACCACACCACCCCCATTTCACAGACGAGGACCCTGAGATAGGTAGAGGGGTGAGTGCCCATGGTCTACTTCATGGCGACTTCAAGGCCACAGCTCGCCCCACCCTCCCTCCATCTCTCCCTGCTGGCTCTCCATTTCTCGTGGCGTGTTTACCTTCCTGATTTCGCCTGCTTTTGTTTGGTTTGATGTGAAAATGAGTTTGCCCAGAATGCACAGCGGCAGAAGGAAGGGGGCGCGGGGCGGAGTTGCGCTGAGTGACAGGAATGTGCAGACGTTGAATTAAAAGCAGCTTGGGACAAACAGAATCCGGCTACGGAAAATTCAAAATCTATTTAGACCCCAGAGGAAGATCCTAGTCAATAGGGCTCGTGGTTTGGTGGAAACCACCTAGGCTGGGATGCAAGTCCAGGCCTGTTCTTGCCTGTGTGCCCTGAGGACAGCCCCAAACCTCTCTGAGGCTCAGCTTCTTCTGCTGATAGACAGTGACAATGGCATCTCTTTTACAGGAGTGTCGCGACAAGGATTAAATAAAGCAGCATCTGTGAAGTGCGTGTTGCCAACTGCCAAGTGTCATACAATGGTGAGGTTGTATTTTTGGATTATCTGCTTCCAGGGATGTCTAAAGTACCTGGGACTGGCCCATCCCATCACAGTGCAGGCAGTGCGCTGGCCCCAAGTCCCTCTCTGGGGGCTGTGCCTCTCTGTCTGACCCTCCACGCTTCCCATCCCTGGTGCCTTCTGAGGTGGGTTCCTAGGGACCAGCACGGCTGGAAGAACAAAGCTGAGGTTGTGACTTGCCTGACAGCAGCAGGGGCAGCTCCTGGTGGGGATGGCTGCTCCTGTTATGGAAGGGGTGCTACAAGAGAGGGCAGGGGTCCTCCCATCTGTACGTGCCTGGAGCAGCCCTGGCTTGGCCTCCTGGGAGCCTGCTTGGTGGAGGGGGCTGGTGAAACAGCTCAGCAGGAATGAGGTAAACCTGCAACAAGCGAACTCCAGCCGGGGCCTGGTGGGCATCGTGAGGCTCTCAGTGAACAACCGGGGCCTGGTGGGCATCTCGGGGCCCTCAGTGAGCAGCCGGGGCCTGGTGAGCAGCACAGTGGCCCTCCTTGAGCAGTGCCCTGCTGGGCAGGCTGGGCCTCCATCCCCTCAATGAGGAGGGGTGGAGGCAGGGCCAGATTATGAGGCAGCAAAGGGAGAGTGAGGCCCCAGGGGAAGGGCCAGCCACGGAGAGGCAGCAGTGGAGGGGTCTTGGGATTCGGGGCCTCTAGCAGGGCCAGGCTGGGACCCGAGGACACTTGGTCTCCCTCCCTGGGCCTGCAACAGGCCTGAAACTCATGCCATTTTGTGGCCCTCTTTAAGAACACAAAATATCAAATATAAAATTAGGTGCCAAAGTCCGGGAAGGGCAGGAGATTCCCAGAAATGACTGCAGCCCCACAAGCACCCAGAAGTGAGGACATTCATAAGACACCCTCCCCCATGCCCTGGAGAGCGAGACTCGGATCCGGGGAGATTGGTATGAGTCCTGGGATGGGGGCCAGTCACAAGTTCTAGGCCACGCCCCCTCTGCAGCATAGGCAGGTCCCCTCCAGGGCACAGCTTCCTCATCTGCAAAAGAGGGGATGGGAGAGGGGAATCTGAAGGTCTTTCCCAGCTGTCATTTGTTCATTGCTTCTGGGATTTTATGAATAGGGATGATTGACCGGCAGCCTTCCATTTACTGGGGACATTCAGCTCCCTGCCCTCTCATCCAGCATGTGAGGACTCCAGAAGGGCTGGGGAGGGGAGGAGGAGGAGAGGCTGGAGTGGGATGGCCTGCCCTCCCTGGGGTTGAGGCAGTGATGGTGCCTGCACCCTCGCAGGTGTGGTGTGTGGGGGGCTGTCCTTCCGATGTCCTCAAAGAAGGCACACCAGGGCAGGTGCCATGCCACTCACATCCCCTGGGAAAGGATTCCCCACTCCGAGGACAGGTGTGTGGCACAGCCCATCCCTATTCCTCCATGTGTAGATGCAGAGTCTACATAAGCGACAGCCCAATGATTGCTTCCTCCTCCCACCAGACAGAGAACCACTCTTCAGAGGAAAATATCACCTTCCCCAGACTCTTCCGGCAATCGACACTGGAGTTGTTAACACAGGGATGTGGGCTGGGCAAATGCACCTTGATGCAGATGTCGCCATGAGTCTGAGCCCAAGAAGAGCCACTGGCCCAGGTTGGTGCATGGGCACTGCCCTCAAGGGACAGGGGCAGGCCAGCCTCCCACCCTTTTCCAGAGTCCAGCCTGACCAGCTTCCAACTAGGAGAGGCACAAGGGCCAGGCCTGCCCTCCAGGAGCCCCAAGGTGCAGGGGGAGAGGCAGCTTCCATCCCTGGGTGATGCTGCTCTGCAAGTGTGAACTGAGCACCTCCTGGGTGAGGCCACCCATGGGTCCCAGACACTCGTCATGGGGAAAAGGCAGACACTCAGAGAGAGATGCAAGTGCTCTGAAACTGCAGGCAGAGGGACATCTAGGGAACACCAGGAGAGCTCCATGGAGGAAATCACCCTTCAGTATGGTCTTGAAGATGAGTGGAAAGGAGGTAACGTGAGCACAGCATGTTTGGGACATAGGAGATAGTTTCATGTGGCCAAAGGTCAGGGCACCTGGAGGCAAGGAGATGCTAAAGGCTTATCCCATAATGACGGTCCCCTGTATGTACAAAGAGGCTTTCCACATCTTTTAACTTTGATGGACTCATTTAAACTCCCACAAGAAACTGTGAAGCTGGCCTGGCCCTGTCATCCTCAGGTTGCAGCTTCAGTGACTTCCTTCAGGAAACCTTCCTGGACTCCCCAGTGGATGGGCTGGGGTCTGCCATGTTGTTCTTACAGTTCCTCCTCTTCACAGCATCATCACTGCCATTCCCTTGCCTGTCTCCCCACCTGTGCTGAGCTCCGTGAGGACAGGGACTTGCCTGGCACATTGATCATTGTGTCACTGTCAAAGTCTGCAATGGGATCTCGCAGAAAGAAGATACTCCATTTATTGGATGGATGAGTGGATGGATGGATGGAAAGAAGGAAAGACAGACAGATGGACGAACAGATGGCTAAACAGATGGATGGATGAATATGTGTATGTATGCACATGTGTACGGATGGACAGAATGGATACATGGACAGATGGATAATGGATGGATGGATGGATAGTGGATGGATAGTTGAGATACCTAGCAGTCCCAGAATCAAGTAGCATCATGTCAAGAATCACCTCAGAAAGCATCTAACTTAACCTCTTCATTTCACAGGGAGGAAACAGATCATGGAGGGGAAATGGCTTCCATGACACTTTTGAGGGGAACGGGGGAGCAGCAGGGGTCAGAGGTTGGGTGTGCAGCACCCATGCCAGGACCTGCTGTTCATCCAGGCTGCTGGGGCGGCAGGTCCTTCACCATTGGGAGTGAATTACAGATCCCAGGTCACTGGGAACTCATCCATTCCCTGGACCTGTCTTCTGCAGAGACAGGCCTCCCAAGCACACCCCCTTGTCAAGGCTCCTTCTTCCTTGGGCCTCCACTCCTTCTGCCTTGGGCCTCCTCTCCTTCTGCCTTGGGCCTCCTCTCCTTCTTCCTTGGGCCCCCACTCCTTCTGCCTTGGGCCTCCTCTCCTTCTTCCTTGGGCCTCCACTCCTTCTGCCTTGGGCCTCCACTCCTTCTTCCTTGGGCCTCCACTCCTTCTGCCTTGGGCCTCCACTCCTTCTTCCTTGGGCCTCCTCTCCTTCTTCCTTGGGCCTCCTCTCCTTCTGCCTTGGGCCCCCACTCCTTCTGCCTTGGGCCCCCTCTCCTTCTGCCTTGGGCCTCCACTCCTTCTGCCTTGGGCCCCCACTCCTTCTGCCTTGGGCCCCCACTCCTTCTGCCTTGGGCCCCCACTCCTTCTGCCTTGGGCCTCCTCTCCTTCTTCCTTGGGCCTCCACTCCTTCTGCCTTGGGCCTCCTCTCCTTCTGCCTTGGGCCCCCACTCCTTCTGCCTTGGGCCTCCTCTCCTTCTTCCTTGGGCCTCCACTCCTTCTTCCTTGGGCCTCCACTCCTTCTTTCTTGGGCCCCCTCCTGTTGCATTTTAAAGATTTTCATAGTATGTGGTTTCGCCTAATAAAGCATTCTCATCGTGCACACGCACGCGCGCGCACACACACACACAAAGTGGAGACTCAAGGAAGGAAGAAGGCCACCTTGGGGGCTGTGGCCTCTGTATCTTGTTGGAGTTCCCCTCCCCTGGAAATCCCTTCTTTTAGGGAGTGAACTGCAGGGAGCTTGCCCCTGCTGGACTCACTCAACCCTGCCCTGCTTCTTCCCCAGCTGCCCAGCTTCTGACCCACCCCTACTGTATATGGCTTGGGTCCCATGGCAGGAGGGGGACCCTGTGGAGAGTGATTGTGTCACCACCTTAGTGAGACTTTCCTCCTAAATAAATGAATGCACACACACACACACACACACACACACACGAGCTACTTGAGAGACACTGGTGGTAGGGGTTAGAGATGAGGGGGTTGATGGGAAAGGTGCAAGAACAAGGGAAGGGAGAGAAGGGGTGCATTTGAGCTAAACATGCCCTGCTGCAAGCAGGCAAAGGGACCAGAAACAGAGGAGTCCCCACCCCCACCCACCACTGCCTGGGGCCTCAGAAGGCGGATCACAAATGTCACACTGGGAGGTTGGGGGACAGCACCGCCATTTCCAGCTGCTCCTCCAACCAGATTAAGGCCAATTAATTGAAGACCCCACTGAGCTGGATGATACAACCATCAGCTACTCTCAGGAGGGTGTCCCAGCACTGCAAGGCTGCCCTGGGATGCCCAGCCTGTCTGTCCAGGACTGGTTCTGGTATCATTCTTCCACCAACCTCACAGTGTGCCTGGGGGCTGGGAGAGGGTTTCTCAGGCGGCTGGGGTCAATTCCTCCTCTGCCTCTCAGGACTGGGTTGGGTCAGACAAGTTGGGAGGTGGCCAGGGTGTGGAACAGGTAGGCTGTAGAGCAAGGAGGCTTGTGCAACCCAGGACTTAGATGAGGCCAATCCCCACACAGACTCAGACCCCAGGGCTCAAAAGATGGGACTGGGGAGGGGCTGGGGAAAAGACACCAGAAGGGCTTTTCAGGAAAGTGTTGGCGGAAGGAGTGCTGTCGGGGGCGGGGGGTGAGGAGAGGCAGAGAGAGAGATGGGAAGCTTGGACCCGCCCCAGCTGCCCCCTCCGCCTTTCTCCCCTCCCTGAAGTTGCCAAGGCAGGCGGAGGCAGAGTTCAGACCTGCCCTCTCTCCTGTGCAGGCGGATGCAGGCGAAGGAGGAAAGAATCAATTAGTTCATTAGCTGACACGTCTGTGAACATGGCTCCCGGGACTTGACGGGCCTGGCGGCCAGTGGTG
The DNA here is from genome assembly GCF_028878055.3 of Symphalangus syndactylus. NCBI lineage: Eukaryota > Metazoa > Chordata > Mammalia > Primates > Hylobatidae > Symphalangus > Symphalangus syndactylus. The sequence continues at coordinate 17,337,039 of NC_072436.2, read as the reverse complement.
GTTTAATAGGCACTTTCGCTCTGAAATGACACCTGGGCCAGCTGCTTCTGCCACAGCACGGGGCTGGCTTAAAGAGGAGGGAGCCGCAGGCAGGGCAGAGAAAGCAGGAGAATGTGGAACAGCCTCGGCCAGAGAACGGAAGGACCCCCACCCCCAGTCACTAGGCAGGCCACACCGCAGCCCAGTCACCGCACAGGCCACACTGCCTCCTCTCTGGCTGACCAGAGGGAGCAAGGTGTCTGGGCACGGTCCCTCTCAGGCCTGCCTGGGGCCATTGGCCTGGCCTGGGTAGCAGGTGTGGCTCAGAGACCCCTGGCATGGTGGTGGGGAGACCTCTCTTCCTGTCTCTGGGTCTTGGGGCCCTTGTGGGTCTGTGGAGTGACCTGATCAGGTGACCCATAAGTCCCTTTCCGTTCTGACATGGCAAGATCTATGATCTGGTGGGGAAGGTACATTTCAGAATAAGCGGACTGATTTTTCAAATGCCCAACCATTCGAGTTTTCAGGGTCTTGAGAACAGGACGGCTCAGAGAGATGCAGGGATGGTACAGACAGGTGCAGAGCTGGGATGCAAACTCAGATTCCCTGGAACCCCGAGTCTGCACTCTTAGCCACGTCCTTGTGCTGTCCTGCCAGGACACTGGGAAAGCCAGACTTGACTCTGGAGCCAGGCACTGCATCCAAGTGCTTCCCTCCCTCCCCTGCATGCATACCCCTGAGTCAGGCTGGTTGGTCCTAGCCTGCCCTGCCCAGGGCATCTGGTCTGGCTTTAGCCATGTCTCCTCTTTTGGACACAGCTGCAAGTGATACAGTCAATGTCTCACAGAGTCCACTCCCTCCAGGCCTAGGCAGGTTGCAAGGTTCTAAGCCACTCCCCCTCTGCAGGGCAGGCAGGTCTCTAGGGCTCAACTTCCTCATCTGCAAATCAGGGGATGGGGGAGGGGAGCCTAAAGGTCCTTCCATGCTGTGATTCGTTTATTGCTTCTGTGATTTTATGAATAGGGATGAGTGACCTGCAGCCTTTGATTTACTGAAGACACGGAGGCTTTGGGCTTGGATTGGGTAAAAGGCTCTGAAGCTAGACCAACCACTGTGTCCAGGGACAGGATGAACCTCTCTGTGCTGCATGTATGTTGCCAGCTCCAACAGGGCCGGTCTGCAGCAAGGGAGCCACCCAAGGGTACAGATGGGGGGATGGGGACAGCGGAGGCTCAGCAAGTCCTGCGTCCCATTCCCCACCTCCCAACAGGGGCTGTCTGTACCACCCCAGATAGGGTAGAGACACCATGAAGATGTTCAGAAGGTCCTCAATGGTCTCCTTCAAGCTCTTGGTCAGAAGAGAGGGAGGGCAAAGGAAAAAGTCTGTTTTGAGCAGTTCAGGGGGTCCGGGGCTGTGTTGGATGCTTTTTAGATTTTTGATCTCATTTGATCAGATCTGCTGAAGTGTTCTTAATGGCTGTGTTAGTCCATTCTCATAATGCTATAAAGAACTACCTGAGACTGGGTAATTTACAAAGAAAAGAGGTTTAATTGACTCACAGTTCTGCAGGCTTACTAGGAAGCATGGCTGGGAGGCCTCAGGAAACTTACAATCATGGCAGAAAGCAAAAGGGAAGAAGCAAGCACGTCTTACTATGGCGGAGCAGGAGACAGAGAGATGGGGAAGTGCCACACACTTTTAAATCTTCAGATCTCGTGAGAACTCACTATTACGAGAACGGCGTGATCCAATAACCTCCCACTAGGCCCCCCACCTTTAACACGTGGGGATTATAATTCCACATGAGATTTAAGTGAGGACACAGAGCCAAACCCTATCAATGGCCCAATTTACAGATTGAGGAAACTGAGGTTGAGAGGTTAAGTCACACGCTAATGTCACAGGGCTAGGAAGTGGCAGTGGTGGCATTCAATCTTGGGACACATGCCCTTTCTGCTGCCCTGCAGCTTGGAGAATTCTAGTGTGGCACCTGTTGGGAGACAGAGGATTCTGCCACCTAGCTGGTGGTGCGATCTGTGCCTCCAGAAACCCTCTTCCCTATCCCCCCTGTCCCCAAGTAGGTCCTCCTGTCCACACAGCATCAAACCCTGCTTTCCTGCTGCTCTCTAAGCTCCCCCTGCAGCTTCCTGGGCAAAGGATGATTATTCCTCCCGGGGTGGGGGACAGATAATCCTGATCCCATTTGTGGGACATAGAAACTGATGCCAAGGTCCAACTGGCACAGAAGCTGGGAGTGCTGGGCTCCCTCTGCAGACCAAGCTTGCTGGGGTTCCCAGTGGCCTAGCTTTTGATGCCCAGAGGGCAGTGTGCCCTGCTCCCAGGAGGCTTTGGATAGCCTGTCTCCTCCCTGGGGAGGAAATGACCTTGGGCGCTGCCCAGTCCTTGCACACTGTCTGGGGGAAGTGGAGGGGGAGGAAATCAGGCTTCTCTCTCACCAACCAGGTTCTGCATGGTGGGGGGCCTTGGGCCTATACACTTAAGCTTACTGCTATCCCAAGGAGGGCAGCTGGAAGGTGGCTTCCCTGGGGCCCAGCCCAGCCTCCTTCTGGCCCCAGTTACTCTCTCAGACACCCCAAGATGTGTCATCCATGCCAGCCTCTGAAGCTGTCAGCTCTCTCCTTCCCAGCACCACTCAGAGTCTCAATGATGACCCCGGCTACCTCCTGAAGAGACACGTCAAGGACTCCTGTCCAAATGATGCCATCGGCCTTCCCTTTGTTGGCCAAGGTGCTGGGCACCAGCAGCCCCCACCCTGGCCCTGTTGCTGGTTGATAAAGGAACAATTTCCCTGTGGAAGGAAAAACCTAGCAAGCAGCAATTTTCATTCGTGAGAAAGCTCTTAGGCAGGCAGAAAAACCGGAGTGAGGAGCAGGGAGGAGTAGGAGAGAGGAGTGGGAAGAGAGGAGGCAATTGCCTCCTCCTGGCAGCCCTCCTTGATTGTTGAGCAGCTGCCAGCCATCTGGGCTGCTCACTGTTGAAGAAAGCTTCCCACCACTTCCTCATGACTCAAAGCTCTGCGGGTACTCTTTGCCCTTTAGCTTGTACTTGATTAATTAATTTGCAGTTAAGTGATTTGATCCCTCATCCATTCACCCAAAAACCATTCCTGGAGCACCTGGCATGTGCTGGGAATTGTAAACAAAGATTCAGCCCTTGCCCTCAAGTTGCTCATAGACCAAGTGAAGAGGAAGGCTTGGTAAGGTGTCATGCTATGGGGGAAGCAGGTGGGGCTGGATGGGTCAGGGAAGGCTTCCTGGAAGAGGGAGTGTCTAAGTCAAGCCCTGAAGGATGGATGGGAGTCAGCCAAGCAGAGATGGGGGCAAGTTTTAGGGGAGGTGAACACACAAACAGAAACCTGGTCAGACAGGATGTGGCAGGTCCCATCAGCCACAGTGTGTGGGAGAGGGGATGGTGGGCAGAGATGAGAGAGGTGAGAGGGGGGCTCAAGATGTGAGCAAGGTGGCATGATGAGAGGCACTGAAGGGTTTCAGCAGCAACAGATCAGATTTCTGTATCAGAAAGATCACTCTGGCTGCAACGTAGTGGGGAAGGCCAAGGTGGAGGGGTGGTAGTGACCAGAATCTGGAATAAGACCATGGGTGAGGGCCACCGGGGGTGCATAGAGGCAGATGCATGCAAGGCACTAACGCACCCCTCCCGCCGCTCTGCACTGTGTCCCGGGGGCACTGAGCCCCTGGTTTCTCCCTCTGGCTGCACCAGCCAGGCCCCCTCCCTACCTGCCCCTTTCCTGCGTGGCAGGTCTAGTGCTCCTGTTTCCAGGTCAGGTTGAGCTGGCCTGGCTTGGAAATATGCTTGATGGAGTTCTAAGCCTGCTGCAGCAGGGGACCAGGGATCAGGGAGGTGGCAGACTGCAGAGGTAGGAGCCGCTGGTTCTCCCCGGCCTCCCAGCAACTCTGCTCTAGGGTTAACGGCTCTGAAATATATGCTGCTTAATGCTATATCCCCAGGAAGGGACCCCTAACCTGCTAGCCCTTTGTCCCGCTGGGAAAATAGCTCAATTATTGCCAAAATGAGAAGCTGTCCTGGTGTGGATGAATTAGCACCAACGGATAATTAGAATGGGCTAGACATGAGCAGCCACTTGTCTGGAAAGGTGGAGGGCCACGACACAGAGACCCTGGGTGGTGGGGGAGTCAGGGTGGTGGGGGAGTCACGGTGGTGGTGGAAGGGCAGAAGGGACCCAAGGAAGCCACAGAGCTTTTGATTTTCTCCCATTCCCCCACCCCTAGCCTGCTTCCTGCCACACATCTCTTCCTGGGATGTTAAGGAGGCTGGCGTGGAGTCAGAGTCCACTCAAGAAAGCAGAAACTACTGGCTATACTCGCACTGAAGGAATTTGCTACAGGGAACTGGTTGCAGGTGATAGTCAGCTGAGAAGCCCAGCGGGGGACAGTGAGGTAACCCAGAGATCGGTGACACAAGAGGCCTCTACCATCCCTAGGCTGGAGGAGTCCAGGGAGGAAGTGAGGTTGCTGAAGCCCAGGGTCAATCACCCGTCCACAGGGAGACGCTGGAGTCATGAGCCAAACGCAGCTGCTCATGGAAGCCAGTGGAGGCAGGAGGGAAGGGAGAGACCCCAGCTTCTCTCTCTTTCCTACCTCCTGTCTCCTGTCAGTGCCTCCCACTGGCCAAGCATAATCTGAAGCCAGCTGACCTGGGAGCCTGGGAAGCCAGGAAGACAGCCACCTGTGATACAGGACAGAGCAGAGGCAGGACAAGGAAAGGACCTGAGAGGTCACAGCCCAGGAAGGACACAGTGGGTCGAGGTGGTAGCCTGAAGCCACAAAGCATGCAAGCTGGGGACTCGACCCACACCCCGTCTTCCCTCCCACACTGTCGGGTGATGGCGGCCGGCTCCTCACCAGCTTCTGGTGCCTTGGTGATAAATGCCCACACGCTCCCACCCCAGCCCGATTCATCAAGCTCCCCATGGCAGGTTGCATGGCCGGAGACCTTGCCCACCAGGAGCTTAATCTTCCAGACAAAGAACAGAAACGCAGCCTGGGCCAGAGACATATAACATATTGCCGGGAGTCACTGACGGTCTAAGTGAGCCCAGGAGCCTCGCAGCTCCTGCCAGGAATGGGGAGGCAGCGGAGCGGCCGAGGCCTTCGGTTTTCTCCCTCCTTCCATCTCTGGTGTCAGGGGTGACTTGGAAAGGATACCCCAAGTTTCTCTAGGCCATTCTTCCACCTTTTTCTCAACCTAACCCCTCGTGGACCAAGCAGGCTCTAATACAGCTGTTCCTTTCTCCTTCCCTCCCTTCCTTCCTTAACATGGATTAAAAGCCTCCAACACACTGTTTGCTATGGAAGCTGTGGATGCCATAGCGAGCAAGACAGCAGTGGTCCCTGCCCTCACGGTGCTTACACACGCAGAGCTTCTGCAACCTTCCCTAGTTGTCCCCCTAAGGGCAGGGGGACCTTCAGACCACCCCACCCCGCTGCTTTCCAAACTCAGCTTCCAAGAGGAAGCTGAGACTCCCAGGCCCTCTGGAGACCCAACTCCAGGCTTCCCTTCTGTCTTCAACCCCTTTTGAGTAAAAAGAGGGTCAGGGAGGGGAGGGCACTAGATTCAGGTGGCTGTGATTGGCTGCCAACAGACTGATAGATGGGTGAAGAGACCAGCCAAGACTGTGGGACAGCCAGGGTGGCAAGGCAACCTTGAGTCAGGCAGATGCGGCTGCAGTCCCCACCGCCTGCCCCCCACCCCTCGGCCAGCCTGTCCCCCCTGTCTGGGGCCCAGCTCTAAATCTCTTTGACATAAAATATTGTCGGAGAGCCGCAGCACAGAGAGATTAAAAAACAATAAAGAGAAAGCGAAACTCTCATCTATAATTACCAGCCTCTAGCCGGCAGCAGCAGAAATGCACTAAAATTTTAATAGGAACCACTGCATTTAATTTAACGACACATTTTTTCAATTACCAGAATAATTGTTTTATTCATAAAATGAGTTTCAATAAAGAGGGTAATTTTCCTTTGTTTTTATTATTCATTTGTGCAACATATTTGAGATAGAACTCCCTCATGTTAAGGCAGCTTGGCGAGGACGCATGACATCTGTGTCATGCGTTGAAACTGGAGTGGCGCAGGGGACCCTCCTGAGGAGGGGGTGGCCGTCCACATTGCCAGCTGATGGCCGAGTGGTCAATGGTCGAGGCGCAGGTCTAAGTGTCCTCCGCCAGAGCGCGGAACCTCCGCCCCCCAGGGGGGCTTGCCCAAGCACCCCACAGTCCACTTCCCAGGCTCATCCAAGCTCTCTGGCTTGCATCCTCCACTGACACTTGCTGAGCTCCCCATGCCACAGGGGATTAGAAGTGCATCCTGTCTGCACGGATGGAGGGAACCAGGAGCTCAGCTCTTTCAAAAAAAAAAAAAAAAAAATTCCTGCTAAACTCTAACACAAAGCCCAGGATGGCTTGGAGGAGTGAGGAAAAGCAGGCAGCGACAATATGCAAAGGGGACAGCCTGTTGCTAGAGAATTGGAAGCAGACCGTATTGAGGGATGCAGGGCTTTTCTCTCTGCCTTCCCAACATCGAATGAGATCATTATAATGACTGACATTTATCAGGTACCCATCATGAGCCACTTAGATTAGCTTCTCCGCACTCGAGAAGTACGTACTAGCATCACACCCGCTTGAGCTATGAGAAACTGAGGCATAAATGGGTTAAGTAACTTGGCAGGACACGGGGGAACAGGATTTGAGCCCGGCCAGGCTGACTGCAGAGCTTGAGGACGGTGCTACTACCCTGCCAATGGGCCCTGCTGTAGGCTGCTTCCCAGACAGAGTTCCCTTAGCGACTTCACCTTTGAACCAACTCATTTGCACTTCTCGCTCTGGCTTCGTTTACACTGCACTCTAAGCCCTCTCCTTGGCAAGCTCTCAACTCGAGAGCCCTTGCCCTGAGCCTCTGGCTGGCACTCAGAGATGGATGGACTGTTTGGAGAGGAGATGTAGAGAAGAGGCTGAGACCCGTTTGGGTTCTGGGTTCCTCGAGCATCCTAATCCCAACCCTTTGGGATTGGCTGCAGCTCCCAGGCAGGGCAGATGGCTGCAGCGTCATGCTGCTTCTCTGGATGGATGAATGCAAAGACAGAGGCTTCTGTGGGGGCTGGGAGGGAAGGGCCAGAGGGAGCTCTTGGCCCCACTCTGGGCATGGAGGTGGCCTTGAGCATGGAAGCACCTTCCGGGGTGTGTGTGTGTTCTGAACACCATCAGAGACAAGAGGCAGAGATGGGGCAGGAGAGGCCACAGGGGGCCAGTGGTGGGAGCCCAAGGCTGCCTCCAGTAGGGAAATTGATATTGATCGACCATTCTCATTGTCAAGGGCTTTGAGCCAGGACTTATTGCCTATTTAATACCAGGGTCTCCATAGTGACCCTGGAAGGTGGATGTTATTATCCTCTTGGTAAAGATGAGGAAACTGAGGGCTCAAGAGATCAAACAAGTACTGTCCAAAGTCACAGAGCCAGTGAGCAGCCCAGTGGCGAGTCACCCCCAAGCCCTGCCAGCTGCACCTATCCCTATGATGGCATTTCCTGCAGGGAGCTGCCCTCTCAGAAGCCAGGATAGCACAAGGAAGGACAGGAGGGGACAGAGAGGTTTGAGGCCCAGGGTCACCCCTGAGCCACTATGTGGCCATAGCCTCCATCCCACCTGCAACCTCCTTCCTTGGGCCTACACCTCCTGCAGGTGAACAGTGCCACCCCCAAACCCTCACCCTTGTTACAGCACAGCCTTCACCCAGGGATGCCAGTCACCACCCTCCTGAGTAGGTGCTGGCCGAGGGGGCATGACCAGCTCCAGTCTGACCCTTAGATTCCCCTCAGCCTTTTTGGGCGTTGCCGATGCTGCGAGGATAAGATGGGATGCAGGAGTGGTGATTTCCCTCCTCCCTCCCTAGGTATAAATCTGGCCTGCAGAAGACCTCTTCAAGGGGAGATACCTGGCAGCCCCAACACATCCCCCTGAAGCCCTGGCTTCTTCCCATTGGGGAGAGGACAGGAGCATGGAGGGAGGGTTACTAGGGGAGCTGGAGCCCTGAGGCTCACAGGGAGAGGGGTTTTATGTCCTCCAGGTGGAGCTGGGGCCACTTATTCCTAACCCTGGAGCAGACCCCTTGTCCTCATCAACCCACGGTCTCTGCCCCCTTTCAGGTCTTCTACTTCTTCCAGGGGGCCCCCTGATGAGGACGGGGGCAAGTCATCCTCCCCTTTGGAAGCCCAGTGCTTTGCACAATGCCAGGCACACAGGAGCAGCTCATCAATCCATTATGTAAAGGCACCTAGATGAAGCAGAACCACTTCCACACTGTTATGGGTCAAACTTCATCCCCCCAAAATTCATCTGTTGAAGTCATAAGCCGAGGTACCTCAGAATGCAACTAAATTTGGAGACAGGATCTTTACAGAGGTAACTAAGGTTAAATGAAGCCAATGGGGTAGGCCCTAATCCCATGTGGCTGATGTCCTTATAAGCAGAGAAGGTGAGGGCACAGGCTCATACGGAGGAAGAATATGTGAAGACACAGGGAGAAGATGGCCATCTACATGCCAAGGACAGAGCCTTCCTTCATGGCCCTCGGAAGAAAACCACCCCAATAACACCTTGATCTTGGACTTCTGGTCTCTAGAATTGTGAGAAAATGAATTTCCATCATTTGAGCCAGCTAGTCTGGTATTTGTTACAGCAACTGTAGGAAACTAATACACACTTCTGTGCAAACCTCTTTCCTTCCCTGGAATGCATCCTCCTCTATCTCTGCAAGTGTGAGCTCTGTATGTCAAGTCCTGGCTCAAAGTCCACCTTCTCCAGGAAGCCAGCTGTGCTGTGGAGCTCTTGGGCATCCTGTTTGTAGAGTATTGATTTACACTTATTTATGGGGTTCTGTAAATGTTACAAAGCCAATCAAATATGGGTTTCATTACAGGATCAAAACTCCATGAGTTTCCTCCTGCCAAGACCTGAGTGTCTTCCATCTTCAGGAGCCCTCGAGGTGCTCTGAGCTCAGGCAGGGCCTTGGTGCCCAGACTGGCTGGGGACCAGGCTGGGAGGAAGGAGGGCGGGGGAGCTTTGTTCCGGGTTGGCCCTCTGACAGTGCCAATCCCCATCTCCAGCCCTGGTGAACCCTAGAGCTTGCATTGTCTAGCTGCATATGCAGCCCCGAGCTGCGCTATAGGCACTTGGTCTTGCCCTGGGAGGCTGTGAATTGGGCAGAGAGGGTGGTAACCAGACAGAGCAGGAGTAACAGGAGGGCTGTCTATACAGAGGAGCCAGCGAGGGCCTCATGGAGGGCTTGAGTCTGGAACTGGCCTTGAAGGCCGGCAGGACTTGGACTGGTTGAGGGCAGGGGAGCTCATCTCCAGTGGGGAGAACAACTCATGCAAAGGTGTGGCTTGTGAACGGGAGTCTTCCTGGCCTGGAGGAGGTGCTGTTGGGAGTAGTGCACTGGACCTTGGAATCTAGGGAGCTCATCCTCGTCTCTATGCACTGAGGATGCTTAGGCCCAGGAGAGGAAGGGGCTGGCCCAAGGTTGCTCACTGTGGTCAGGCCTCTCTGCCCCTGGGCCTCAGAGGGGACTTGGAGGTCACTATTCCAGTCCCTGCCATCAGGCAAGAACGGTGGATTAGCCTGAATCCCCTATCATCTCCCTCTCTGCCTCAATGTCCCAGAGCTCAACTGGGAAGATGAGGAAGGGCCCAGGTGGGGGTAGAGGAGGTGAGGGGCTGCCAGGCGCCAAGATCACATAAGCAGCAGATGTCGGCGGATTAGCAGCTCTGCTTCCCAAAGCTGCCCAAGCCACTTAATATTCTGCAGAGGGGATCACTTCTCTTTCATAAAAAAGCAAACATGGGACTGAAATGCTGCAGACTCCAAACACCTGGGGAGGTTTGGAGGCTTGAAGCCTTGCACCTTGGAAAAGAGGTCCTGGGAAAGACACAGAGGGTCAGCAGGGACCAGGGAGTCAGCCCTCCTTGCTGGCCAGAAGCAGTGGATGGTCCCTGCCGGGAGAGAGGCGGTGGACGCACAGAGGGGATTGAGCTTCTAGGGTTTCCAGGGAAAGGCAGGGGCTTTGGGAGACACGGGGGCACTGTCCATGGGGCTTGGGCTTGGGGTGGACAGTTGGCAAAGTGATGGCACTCAGTAGAAGTCACTGCCAGGAAACGACACATGCAGGGACCATTCCTCTCCCTCTTAATGACCCCAGACATCGGGAATGGAGGCACAGCCACTGAAGTGGATCACCAAGATGGGAAGTGGCAGGTTCTTTCCAAACAAACAGATCAACAGAGCAAAACAGCAAATAGCTTTAGTTAAACACAAACAATTCCAAGAAGCCAGCGGCAAGCTTTTACCTTCAGAGTTTGGGTTTTGTTGTTGTTGTTTTTTAATAAAGGAAGACTACTTTCTTTGATTAGACAGAGCTCACTTTATTCCGATGGGAAAGAAATACAATGGCTCTGTCTTGGCTTCCTCTGAAGAGCCAGGTATGCCTGGGCAGCCCATCTGGGCGATGCTCATTGGACATGAGGCTGTGTATGGTCAGATGTTTATGTACCGTGAGTCATTTTTGGTTGAGGCATTCATGTTTGACCTACACTTGATTCTTCTTTTAAGCACACATTTTAGGAAAAATATTTGCTGAATTCTTATGCAGCTGTTGCTATTGCTGTTATTGTATGGTTGTTACCATTTTTTCTCCTTTGGGAACCTGTTTCCGGTTTTGAAGGGACTTCAGTGGGGTTAATAACTCAGCTTGCTTGGGTGGAAGTCTAGCCTGGCAGCTGTCAGCACAAATTCTGGAGCCAGACCACCTGGGTTCACATCTGAGCTCTGCCCTCTATTGCTTTTGAGGGGATTTTCTAAGCCTCAGTTTTCTCATCTGTAAAATGGGGGTGATGATGATCATAGAAACTCTCTCATAGGGCCTTTGTGAGGATTGTATGAGTTAAACACACAAGGAAATTAGCACCAGACTGACAGTATGGAGCTATGATTATTGAGATTGGAAACAAACCTTAGCAAATTTCATTCTTCTAAGCTAGGCAAAGACCACGCAGCAGCTAGAAAGTGCAGACACTGGGGTTGGCCTGATGTGGGTTTGAATTCTCCAAAATATTCTGGCTGCATGAAACCGAGCAAATCAATTTCTCTGGGCTTTGGCCTCCTTATCTATACAATGGGAATAATGAGAACTCATTCCTCATAAGAAGTTTCAACTGAAGCTCATGGAATGACAGTTCATAGCGCACGCTCAACAAAGTGGCTGGCCCCAGTGAATAAGCCCGACCTTGCCAAGGCTTAACTCAAAGGCTTTGCAGGAGCTGCTGCACCTCGAGTTTTTTTTTTTTTTTTTTTTTTTTTTTTTTTTTTTTTTTTTTTTTTTTTTTTTAGACAGGGTCTTGCTCTGTTGCCCAGGCTGGAGTGCAGTGGCACGATCTCGGCTCATTGCAACCTCCACCTCCTGGGTTCAAGCAATTCTCCTGCCTCAGCCTTCCAAGTAGCTGGGATTACAGGTGTGCACCACATCTGGCTAAGTTTTGTATTTTTATTAGAGATGGAGTTTCACCATGTTGGCCAGGCTGGTCTTAAACATCTGCCCTCAAGTGGTCTGCCTACCTCAGCTTCCCAAAGTGCTGGGATTACAGGCATGAGCCACTGTGCCCAGATTAAATATTATAATGTTTCCTTTCTTCTTCCCATCCTCCTCCTCCTCCTCTTCCTCCTTTCTCTCTTTCTCTCTTACTTTCTTTCCCTGCCGCCTAATCTCCCTCTTTTCTTTCCCTCCTTGTTTTTGGGTAGGAGGTCCTCTTTCAATAGAGGGTAAAGAGAGCCCAAAGTGTCAAAGCCCTGCCATTCTAATTTCCTTTCCCATTAACAGGAGTTCCTTGAACTCTGTGAGTCCAAATTTCCTGCCCTCAGTAAGGTCTGCCTGCAGCCTCTACCAGGTAGTGATGAGATGGGCACCTCTGGATTCAGCAGTAGAAATGGCAGCCAGTGGCATTGACCTGGATTCACTCATCCTCTCTCTCAGCCTCTCCCCAGGGCTCCCTGGACAACCAAGTCCAGCTCTCTCGTTCCAGGACGCTCCTCTCCCTGTTGCTCTATCCCCCTTTGTCCTGCCCCATCCCCAACACCATGGGCTGGGAGACTTGGGGGCACTTAGCAGCCAGAGCTGCCACCTGGGAGTGAAGCACCTTCTGCTGAGGCAGGAGGGGTGCAGTGCAGGTCTGCTGTAAAGGGGCAGCCCCAAAGTTCTGCCAGTAGATTGATAGGGAGTAAAGACTCTGACCCCACAGCCTCACTGAGCACATGTCAGAGGAGCTGGCGAATCTGAAAAGATGTGGCTGTGACTAGCTCTGCCTAGGGTTCTGCCAGATTTCCTGTGGAACCTTCCAGAATTTCTCCATTAATGACAACGACCATGCCCAGGTAGAGATGGAAAGAGACTCGGATGCCTTATTCTGAAATTAACTTCAGTTAGGAAGGAAGGGAGGGAGGGGAGAGGGAGGAAGAAAGGAAGGGAGGGAGAAAGGAAGGGAGGGAAGAACAGAATAACGTTCAAGCACTTTTTCATGGCACTTTAAAATGTTCAAGCACTTTTGCACTGACTGTACCTCCTTTTATCATCCAGCCTGTGAAGTTCACAGCTCAGCATTATTAGGCAGTGGACTATGGAGGACCCACACACAGCCAGGTTCAAATCCAGCTTCATCAGACAGATGAAGAAACCAAGGCCCAGTGAGATGGAGTTTCCTTTCCCACCTCACGTGGCAAGTCAGTGCCCAAGTTAACAGAACTTCGGGGCCCCTGCACCAAGCCATGTGTCTCTCCTACAAGATCCTCGAGGATGGGCTCTCAAATGGGGTCTCAACCCTCCCCCTAGATAGGAGCTCTTTACCTGGCTTCCGGAATCGTGGGCCACCAGTCCTACAGAATGAGAGGTACTCTCACCCACTGCAGTAGCGGCCCGGAGAGAAAACGCCTGCCTCCCTGGCTCTGTCTGCAGCCTGGCTCCCAGGACGTGGCCTCATTTCAAAGACTAAAAAGTTAGCTGAGAAACAAACAAAAGTTAGCTGAGATGGGAAAACCAGCCATGGGAAGGAAAGAATGCACCTTCTCCTCCCCTTTTCTCTCTTCCTTATGGGGATAAAGAAAAACTTAAATGCTGATTTCAACTGGACTCTCCTGCCTGCACCAGGGCCCCACAAGCAACACCCAGATCCTGAAAGTATTTGTTCCAGTCAATGGGGCAGAGTGACCCACGAAGGAGAGAGCGTGCCTGCCCAGTTCACACACTTCCTGCCCGCCTCTGGGAAAACTATTTAACCTCTCTGAGCCTTGGATTTCCTCGCTGGTAAAGTAGAGATGATGGTGATACACGCGCCATAGAGTGGCAATGACGATTAAATGGGATAATGTATGCAACACAGTTGGCAAGAAGCAAGGAGTTGATAAATGGAATAGATGATATAATATAACAATTACATTGTAATGTGTATTATAATTCTTTCTGCGGGCTCTTGAGAATGAGAACTTTCTGCCAAAATGGAGAATGAGAGGGGCAGATGGGAAGAACACTGAGATAAGAGCAGTACGTCTTGAGCAGGATGGTGTGGGGGCAAGCTCTGTCCATCTGCCACTCCCCACTCCGCTCCCTGTGCCCCACCCCCCGCCCCCCAACACTCCACGCATGTCACCGTACTGTGGCTGCCCTCCAGCCTCCCAAGGGCCGCCCCACAGCCAGGTCTGCAGCCTGAACAGGATGGGACAGGTAAGGTTGGCCCCTCCCCCTTTCTTATCTTCCCTACCTCCCTGTCCTGCTAGAGACAAGTGCCCCTAATGCCTGTGCTCCAGAATCATAATGCCACAAAAACCTGGCTGAGATAGGATGAGAGAAAGAGAGGGTCTGAAATATCTCAAAGCCTTTAGTTCCTGGCCTGATCCCCCCAGGGCTGGGCAACAGCTGGTTGTCTTGGCCTCACTAAGCATTTCCCCTGTATCTTTAGCTTGCTGGGCTCAGTGGCAGTCACCCCCGGGAGGGACAGCTTGAAGGGCTGGGGGTTCCTCTGGGCCATCACAACACGGGAAGTGGGTCTACGCCCCAAGGGTCCTGCCTTGGCCCTACTGAGACCAGGCAGTGAACTATGGAGGACCCGCACACAGAGCCAGGTTCAAATCCAGCTGAGGGCAAACTGCCTAAGCTCTTACAGCCTCAGTTTCCTCACTAAAAGGGTGCCATCACTCCTAGTGCCACCACCAAAAACCACAATAAATAATAAATGACAGACAAGGTGTTGTTAGAAAGACTGAATAACCAGAAACGTTCATGCCGGCTGGAGGCTGCTCTGCTCCTGGCTGTGCCTCACATTAACCCTTTATTGTTTTTGTTTGTTTGTTTTTGAGATGGAGCCTTGCTCTGTCATCCAGGCTGGAGTGTAGTGGTGCATCTTGGCTTACTGCAACCTCCACCTCCCAGATTCAAGCAGTTCTCCATCTCAGCCTCCTGAGTAGCTGGGATTACAGGCACACGCCACCACGCCTGTCTAATTTTTGTACTTTTAGTAGAGACAGGGTTTCACCATGTTGGCCAGGCTGGTCTCGAACTCCTGACCTCAAGTGATCCGCCTGCCTCAGCCTCCCAAAGTGCTGGGATTACAGGCGTGAGCCACCGCGCCTGGCCTCATTAACCCTTTAGGTGTGGAACATGGAACATTCCAGAGATGTCAGGACAGCAGCTGTTTACCAGCTGTGTAAATACAGAACTTCAAAATCCAAGCACCCGCACGTTGGTGGGGAGTCCTGGGGACCACACACCCTGCTTACAGGGCTACCGTGAGGGTTGGTCAGATCACGGAGCCACTGGTGCCCACACCCTCCCGATCCTGATTCAGGAACACACAGGCTCCTCGACCAGTGGGTGGTGTCTGGGCCAGCAAGGACTTGTGGCAGGAGACAGGATCCTCTTTGAGGTCAGGAAGCAGGGCGTGTGGGGTGTGCCGCTGGGCCAGGCATGTCCCTGCTCATCCCACCCAGACCAGGCACAGCAAAATCAGGACCCCCTCCTCCCCCCACTACCCACAGGTACAGGGAAGAGGAGAGACCCAGCCTCGCTCCTGGTCACTCTGCCCAAGCTTTTGGGGACCTGGCCAGTGCTCCACCCCAGACTCCACAACTTGACATTTCTAGCTGTGCCCGAGATGGGGCCAAGGGAGGGGCCAAGGGAGCTATTTTGGGTCTGGAAAGAGCTGTGGTGGGTGTGAAAGGGAGACAATTACGGGGTTGGTAGGGCCGAGTGCCTTCCACCCACACCACCCACCCGACCTGTGGTCAGCCCTCAGCCTGGCATCAACATAGATGATGACGAGACCTAGGGGGAAGTGGGAGGTAGAGAGGAAAGTCTCCAAAAAGGGGCTAGGGTAGGGAGAGAAGACGTCAGCACAGGGCCACCTGGGAGAACCCAAAATGGTGACGTGGCTGCAGAGTTGTGGCCAAGAAGCCATGGTTCTCTGGGCTGCCATGGAGGAGCAGTCAGCTGCCTTCTTCAGGCCATACTGTGTGGTTGTTGTCCTGGGCTCTAGGAGGCATGACACAGGGTCATTTTGGGGGCACTGGGGATCACTGTGTCATGGGCCATCTTCCTTATGTGGCTGAGGTCTGGCCTCCAGTGGCCTCCAATGACTACAAGCCTGGACCAGGAACAAGTAGAGTGGCCTTAGAGTGGGGAGCACTGTGCAGACTCCTGTACTGGCCTCCCCTGAATTGAGTCTCTGCTCTCAAGGACTCTGTTCCAGGGCTGGGTGAAGGGAGCTGAATGAGGGACTGTGTGCAACATTTAAAGAAGGGGCTATCAAAAATCCTAGTCATCAAGATAAATAACATTGTAGGCCAAGTGCAGTGGCTCATGCCTGTAATCCCAGCACTTTGGGGGGCCGAGGCGGGTGGATCACCTGAGGTCAGGAGTTCGAGACCAGCCTGATCAACATGGTGAAACTCCGTCTCTACTAAAAATACAAAAATTAGCTGGGCGTGATGGTGGGCGCCTGTAATCCCAGCTGCTTGGGAGGCTAAGGCAGGAGAATTGTTTGAACCCGGGAGGCAGAGGTTTCAGTGAGCTGAGATCTTGCCACTGCACTCCAACCTGGGCAACAGAGTGAAACTCCATCTCAAAAAAAAAGACAAATAATATCTTAATATAATATTTCAAAGGATCCAAATCAAAGCAAAAAATTTAATATGAACACCACCAAAATGTTACAAAAAGACACGCTCCAACGGGGCTGCGACAACCTCCAAGGTACCAGGATGGTTCCCGTCTTTATCGGACGTTTTGATATTTTGTTCCTTGTGGAATTTTTGCATTAATTTGCATTTTAAAAATATTACATTCAAATATTATTTGTTTAGTTACTGAATTTTGGGAGCACCCCCCGACCTAAGATTTTGTGCTTGGTCTTGCATCTGTTCTCTTTTTAGATCCAATTAACTTGCCTGTTCCTCCCACCTCCCTCTAGAAGTTAGGCCAGGTGAAAACTTAAGAGAAAAACAGCCACGTGGAATCTGGGGGAACATGAGGCCAGGCACTTCTCAAAGAAGAGAGAGAGACAGGAGAGGCAGGGAGAAGAAGGCAGGCGCAGGAGAGGGCTGGGAGGTGGTTCTGAGTGTCTGTCCAGGCTGCCGGACAAGGATGAGGACGGGGAGATGAGGATGAGCCCTGGGGCTGGGACTGTCAGAAAGAGTGGGGAAAAGGGAGAGAGAAGCTGAGCACAGAGAACGGAGTAAGAAAGAAAAATTACCAGCAAGGCATTCTGTGCGGAAGGCGCTACGGGCTGCTGGAAATGCCATGTCTGCGTTTTGTAAGCTTTACTAAGACATGCTAACTCATTTCATCCTGGCAGCAGCCCCACGAGGCAGGTATACCTCTTTCCCCATTTG